>NC_052628.1:68005528-68309251 GCF_016161935.1 Mauremys reevesii | reverse complement strand
CCAGTCCTACATTTCTATGATTTTTGACAGATTTGCATTATTCCATAGGACATGGGGTGTCTGAAATTAAGCAAAGCAGGCAGGACACAAAGATTACCATCATCCAGCAGTAACCTTTCAGTCTTGCTGCTGGTGAAGAGGCAGAGTTTAAACAAGAAAGGATAGGCACAAGTCAGACACCACCTGCAGCAGCAAAGGTAGCCTGTTCCCCACCAGGATCCCACAGCATTGCTGATCCTTATGTCCTTTATGTCACACCTAGCACACTATATTAACCATTGAAATGAAAAGCAGCTGGACCACCTGGGATGATTGATCATCAACAACCATACTCCTCCTTACAGGAAGATTTTGGACTTTTCCCCTTCTCTGTGGAGGGGAGTGGGGAGCGCTGGGCTTCTCCCTCTGGATATCTCTTATGTTCTATGCTGGCCACGTGAAAGAAAAGTAGGTAATGCCTGTGGGAGGTCCACCAGAGCCGCGGGACCAGCGGACCCTCTGCAGGAGGTCCACCGGAGCCGCGGGACCAGCAGCCGCCAGAGTGCCCCCCGCAGCGTGCCACCGTGCTTGGGGCAGCGCAAATCATAGAGCCGCCCCTGTCCAGAGGACGAGGAGAGAGCACATTCAACCACCAGTCTCCTATCTAGCACTGCAGTTCTAAGGGGCAGGAAGCTAAATTAAACAAACAAACAAACAACAACAAAAAACTCAGATTCATTGATTCCAAGGCCAGAAGGGACCACTGTGATCATTTCATCTGACCTCCTGAGATGATGGCCAGGAAAATAATTTCTTGTGACTGGTTTTAAAACAGCCAGACATAGTTTGGCCAAAATAAGTGCAGAATAACTCATTCAGAATGAGAGCAGAATAACACTACTAATTAGAGCTGCAAGAGAAGTGTGGGTGAGTAAAATGCAATTACCTGTACTGGATTTTGATTAGACCAACACTGTTAACATATCTACGCTTGTGAAAAGTGTTACAGGGTTTTCTAAGGACCAGTGACTTTAAGTGTCATTTGAAGATGGCACCTCTAGCAGCACATTGGGCTCTAGCACTCTGCTTGCATACTGATTCCAAGCTGACTCTGTGCCCCCTATTGAATCACCAGTATCACTTCCTGCAGCATCTAGGTTTTCCCTAGAGGCCTGCCAGACAAGTATTGACCTAGCTCAAGCTCCCTTAGCTTATGATAGATAAGATCACACCTGGGGTTTGTGTTGCTGCACATTTTAAAAACTCTGCTTTCATCAGCTGAAGTTTGGACATTTAATAGGGTAAAATTTCAAAACACTGGATTTTAGTGTAATCCTTCTCCCAGGCCAAATTGATAGCAGCAAGGGCCGGGTTCAATACATAGGGGTCCCTTCCCTACAACGTAATGCAAACCAGCTCGAGCCCTCACCCAGTGACCTGGGAAAATCTTACACACATATCCCTGGGTGCCTCAAAGAGGCAATATTTCCCCTCTTACAAGCCTGAGTCTTGGTGTAGCAGAAAATGTTTAATAACATGAGATAAACAACACAGCATTAAATTGGGAAAACACCTCAACTAGGCCGTGTCCTTTTCCCTGGGCTCTTGAGTCCAGCAACCCCAAAATCACCCCAAGACTCCAAAGTCCAATATCTCAAATGTCCCAAGAGTCCAGGAACCCAAAAATCACCCACAGTCCCAAAAGTCCCACAACCCAAAAGTCTCTGTCCCGGGTCAGTGCAGCCCCAGAGTTCAAGAGTCTATCTGCAGGGGTTTCCCCCCCCACCCCCGCCAGCCTGGGTAGAATGGGGCACCTTACGGGGTCCAGGGCCGACTGCCCTGCCTCTCCATGGGATTCTGCTTCCACCTTCCCCACGACCTGCTCCGCTCCGCTCTGCCTGCTGCTCTGCTCCACCAGCCGTCCCATGATCCACTCCAGCCGTCCCCGCAAACTGCTCGGCTCCGCTCGCTTCGTGGGCTGCTCCAACCGTCCCACAAACCGCTCCTCTCTGCCAGCTGCTCTCCTCCACCAGCCATCCTGTGATCCGCTCCAGCCGTCCCCGCAAACTGCTCGGCTCTGCTCTGCTCGCTCTGTGGGCACTCCAACTGTCCCACAAACCGCAGCCAGCCCCGCAAACTGCCTGCGGCTCCACCGCCTCCGTGGGCACTCCAACTGTCCCACAAACGGCTCCGCTCTGCCAGCTGCTCTGCTCCACAATATAGCTTCAGGCTCCCCCACTAGTTAGCACAGCTCTTTAGTGATTTCAGCTCTTAGTGAGTTCAGCTCAGTAACTTGTAACTTAGATTCTTAAGGGAATCAAAAATCAGCTCTCATATTCAACAGTGGAGAGAGGAGGAGGTGCAATTGGTGCTTCTGGCTCACACAAGGAGCCCACTCCCTTGTCTAGCGAGTGCCGTTCAATTGATGGTGAGACTCCCTGTCACAAAGCAGTTTCACAGTTCCTCATCCACACAATCAGGGTGACAACACTCCACTTCTCCCACCCCAACAACAAAGAAACGGGATCCCACAGCTGCCAAAGCAACCATCCCAGGCTGCCATGGGCTATGCCAAGCGAGGTGGGTGTGCCTATGCAAACACGATCAGCCCCTGAAATTCTTTTCCACACTTGCCATAATTCACCACCAGATGTCAGGGTAGAGCTCATCCTGACTCTGCTTACATCAGCTACATGACTCCTCTTAACTTTATAGCCACATAGTTGAAAAAACGCTGCATATTGCTTTCAAAATCTACGGGATCCACCCCCCTGCCCTTTATCATGAGGAACAAAGCATTCAATCAAAGATAAAAGGATGTTAGAGCTAAACAGCTCACACAAGCAAGTTGCAATATTTTCTTCTGAAACTAAGAATGTTTTCACAAATGGATGTGCATAAGCTAGCAATGCCTGGGGCCATAATCACTCTTTGGTTCACCAATCACTAAAATATCTCTAAAAGAGAGGAACTTAGAATCGCCTTCCTCTGATAGCATTGATTAAAAGTGGTATCCTATCTTGTTACAGACTGCAGTGTAAGTAAACTACTTGTATGATGTAATAGAAATTATATTCTATGTAGTTACAAGAACATTTCTCACAAGAATGTGTCTGAGACACTCTGAGTAAGTTGAATCAGACACAGACAAATTTCATTTACACTTTCAGACTCACAGTCTTCATGGGATCTTTAGCTGTGGGAACCAAAATCCCACTACACAAACACTAGCACCTTCAACTGGAAATAACTGTAAAAGGTACTTTGTTAAAACATTACATCTGGGAGGCTTGAAGTTAGCATACTTGGACTTTCAGAAAGCTTTTGACAAGATCCCCACCAAAGGCCCTTAAGCAAAGTAAGTAGTCATGGGATAAGAGGGAAGGTCCTCTCATAGATCAGTAATGGGTTAAAAGATGGGAAACAAAGGATAGGAATAAATGGTCAGTTTTCAGAATGCAGAGAAATAAATAGTGGTGTCCTCCAGGGGTCTGTACTGGAACCGGTACTGTTCAACATATTCATAAATATGGAAAAAGGGGTAAGTGAGGTGGCAAAATTTGCAGATGATACAAAATTACTCAAATCATGCCGTTCAAAGCAGACTTAGAAAAGGGATTTCACAAAGCTGGGTGAATAGGCAACAAAATGGCAGATGAAATTCAATGCTGATAAATGAAAAGTAATTCACACTGGAAAACATAATCCCAACTATACATCCACAATGATAGGATCTAAATTAGTGGTTACCACTCAAGGAAGAGCTCTTGGTGTCATTATGGATAGTTCCTTGAAAACACCTGATCAATGTGCAGCAGCAGTCAACAAGGCTAACAATTGTTAGGAACAATTAGGAAAGCAATAGATAATAGGACAGAAAATATCATATTGCCACTATACAAATTCATGGTATGCCCACATCTTGAATATTGTGTACAATTCTGGTCACCCCATCTCATAAAAGATATATTAGGATAAGAAAAGGTAAGATTTAAAAGACTTGGACTTTTCAGCTTGGAAAAAGATGACTAAAGGGTGATATGGCAAAGGTATATAAATCATGAATGATGTGGAGAAAAAGTGTTATTTGCCCCTTCACATAGAACAAGAACTGGGGGCCATCCAATGAAATTAATAGGCAGCAGGTTTAAAAACAAACAAAAGGAAATACTTCTTCATGCAATGCATCAATTTGTGGAACTCATTGCCAGGGGATGATGTAAAGGTGAAAACTACAATGGAGTTCAAAAAAGAATTAGATAAATTCCTGGAGGATAGGCCCATCAATGTCTATTAGCCAAGATGGTTTAGGGATGCAACCCCATGCTGTGGGAGTACCTAGCCACTGACTGCAAGAAGCTGGGAGCAGATGGATCACTCCACGATTGCCTGTCCTGTTCATTCCCTCTGAAGCACCTGGCATTATCCACTGTCAGAAGACAGGATACTGGGCTAGATGGACCAGCGGTCTGACCCAGTATGGTCAATCTTATGTTCCAGTGTCTGAGGCAGCCTTTCAGTAATTCCTATCTGGTTTCAAAAAGTGTATTTGAACAGATGATAGGCAAAGCCCTCAGCAGAAAGTGTTTGGAACAATAATAATAGGTTTAGCTTCTGTTGGACTTTTCATCTGAAGATCCCAAAGTGGTTTATAAACATTAATTAATTTAGCCAGCTACCAACCACAAGAGGCAGGGAAGAATTACCCCACTTTATACATGAGGAAGTTGAAGCAGAGAGATGGTATATAATTTTTCTTAGGGCGCACAGACAGACTCTGAAAAAGCCAGAAGTAATACCCTGATCTATTTTTAGTCCTGCTATTTAAAAGAATACTCCTTTTAGCTCAGGCCAACAGTCTTACAGTTCATAAAGTTAAAAAAAATTCTTACTTTGGACTCCTATGAAGTTCTGTAGAGCTAAACATATAGGAGATAACATCGTTTGGAATGCAATTTGTCAGCTACCACGAAGCACATGTTATTTGAATGCAACTGTATCTATAGATTTACTCTCAGGTTTGGGACTATTAAGAAGAATATTTGAATATTGATCATTGTCTACCTTATAATGGTGTTATAATGAAATCACCTGATTTGTTAAACAATTATAAGTAATTTGAAATAATTCACTGACATTTTAATATCTATTGCACTCCAAAAGACAGTACATGACCCTGCAGTCCTTCCACACCCACCACTACCTGCTGACTATGACACTACATTTGTATTAAATATATAATTGTATTATAATTTATACATGAACAACATCACGGGGTGAGAAAAGAGCAGCTGCTGGCTCCCATAACACTACATCCTATTTTTTAATTGTTTCTATGACACTGGTAAATGAAGTTCCAGCTCTGGCCAAGGCCTTAGGTGTTAGCTAAGAACTGACAAACTGATAGCTGGAGAGCAAACCAGCTCACCTGTATGTCAGTTGTTTTAAAACAGGTATTATATTTATAAGAATATATTTAGTGTTTAGACTCTATAAATTGCTGCATATATTAATCTCATGTAAGACTCTGCGTGCCCATTTAGGAGCCCTATCAAGATTAAATGGGCCATTAAGGAACATCACAACACAGAGGATTGGTGACTGCCCCATCACACCTACATGCAAGGGAGCTCAGAGTTTGGAAGACTAAATGTAAAAGATAAAATAGGATCACAAGAGAATTTTGCATCTCTTTACTGTTTGAACTCTCTCACAGCCAGAGACATTAAACTAAGGCACAGATCCCCAGGGGTTACCCCTGCATCCACCCTGAAAGACATTTTGTATTGACAGATTATCACATTTTTGTCATCTTTAGGAATCATAGATAGTAATTCATTGGGATGTATATGTTTGCTTGCTGTAACCTGTAAATAACTCTCATTTCTTTTTTCCTAGTTTATAAACCTTTAGATGGTTTATTACAGGAATGGCTATAGGCAGTGTCTTTGGTGTAAGATCTAGGGTACCAATTGATCTGCGATAAGTGAGTGGTCTCTTGGGACTTGCAGCAACCTGAATATTTTGCGATTTGGGGGGGGGTGACCATTTATTACTAAGTCCAGCTTACTTGGGTGGCAAAATAGACTGGAGAGCCTAAGAGGCATCTCTGTGACTTCATGGTAACACTGTTATAGTGATCCAGAAGTTCACATTTGTTACTAGGTTGGTGAAATCTAATTATAAAACATACCAGAAGTTTGAGTGATTGCCCTGTTTTTGACATTCTGCCCTGAGATAGGCACTCGTGGTCCTGAGACATTTCAGACAGCATGTCAATTTCACCATTCCATATTTAAATTATATATTACAATATGTAGTATTGTTACAAATTCAATGTACAGACTCCATGTTTATTATGAGTTTCAGCTTGGGGCTAGTCTTTTGTAGGAAGATAAGTTACCTGTTTTTATATTCGTGAAATTAATTGAAGTGGAAAAGTTTGACAATTAAGGTTTTTTTTTAAACCTCTCTCTCTCTCACACACACCCCTAGTGTCACACTGATGTTACTTTTCAGGAAAGCTGATGCCAATAATAGCAATTAAAGTATTTGTTCTTAGTTACACTTTGCAATTTACTAACATTGATGAGTGTTACTTAATAGGGATGTGCAGCAGTCTCCAAATATAGCACTCATCTGAATCTGGGACCAGTCCCAATCACATTTCTCACCAAGTACCTGACCCAAAGCCCAGTGGAAGTCTTTCCACTGGCTTCAAAAGGCTTTTGATAAGGGCCTAAAGCCTAGGACTAATCCAGTTTTGATGGGCTAGGATCTTTTACCAGACCTCTTCTCATCCTGCAGGGACAGGTAGTGTATGTGTAGAGCGTCCTTTTATCCTCAACCCCTTTCTCCAATGCTCAGGGATTGATCTTTCTCTTTTTCACACACACCTTGTGCTGAAGGGTAGATGGGACCACAACACAGTTACCAGCTACAGCTCACCCCTTTTTACCATGTTCCAGATCATTCCTTGCTGCAGAGGAGTTAAGGGGAATGAAGGATTCCTTTCTCCCCCTGCTCCAGTGTGGATGAGAGGGCTCACTGGCTCAAATGCCACTGTCTCTTTGAGAGTGCGGAGCCATTAGTTAGAGCTGTGTTATTTCTGCCTGATCAGTGCACTCAGTGCTATCTGTTACCACAGCTTACAGATTCTGAACATAGTTTAACTCTAAGTATCAATAATCTTCTGCACACTCATCTGCATCTGAACATGCCTGGCCTTCAGAAGTGGTGTTTGGTTTCGTTCCCATTTTTCCTTTTTATTAATTATTAGTAGTATTATTTATTTGTATCATAGTAACCCCAGTCATGGGCTATTCTAGGTGCTATATGAACACAGGACAAAAAGATTGTAAGCTGTTTGGGGCAGAGACCATCTAAGTAACCTGAAATATTTATTCAACTTTCACTGCACTAATATCTGGAGTTCTCCATTTTTGAAGTGTGTGGGCCCAAGCCTGCTCTCAGTGAAATCAATGGGAGTTTTGCCATGGACTTACACTAGAACAGGATACGGTGATGGTTGTTGGTTTATGGGGGGGTTGGTGGTGGTTGTTTCTGTTTTTAATGCTCATACTGTAATGGTAATGCTTTAAAAAAATCTGCATCTTTGCACCGGTCCTGATCAGATTGCTGATGTCCATGATGCTAGAGATGCTATTAGGTGTACTGTCTGACATTTTGCTCATCTCAGGGGAAGCCCTGAATGTGACCCCTCAAGAGTAACCATTTTTCAGTGATGGGGCTGTTGGTTTTCAGTACATCACCACCACACTAGTGGCACTGTAAATGCCATATAATATCTAACTGTTAAATGCACTGCTGAATTGATTACATTTGCCAAGAAATAAGAGGTCAGCTCATAGTAACAGACTCCAGAAGAAACCACAATCTCCCTCCAAAATATTTTGTTAAAGAGTGTGTTTCACCATTGTTGTTAAAGGTGTTATGAAATGCAACATTGCTGTTGGGGATGCTACGGATTCATATAATAATTAATGCTAGAAACTAAAAATTTAAAACTAAGTGAAAAGTATACAAATGGGAATTATATTTCACACCTGATGATTAATATTCTAGACTGTAAAGTTTGTTTGATGTTATAACCACATCATATTGAACAATTCCCTAAATGAACCACAATTGGAAAAAACATCTATATGGCGAATTATATTTTACTCCATTTTAATTTGTTTTCACATATTTCAATCTACATGGCCTTGTTCATAATAATAATTTATTATTTGTACAACATCAGGGGTAGACATGGTATTTTACAGAAAAAAAAAACAGAATACAGTCCATGCTCCAAGAAGCTTATATTTTAAATCATATAAATCAATATAAGATGTGGTGAAGGTATGGGTGTGTTTGGGAATCCACAATATAAAAGTCAGCAATAATATGTATTTACATAGTACAATATTTTATTTAGCATTTTGGGGGGCGGGAGGGCTCATTACTTCTGGTCATATGGCAACACATTTTTACATTTAGATCTTCCATGTAAAGATTTCTAAGGGGAAACAGTGAGCAGGGGCTGGGACAGCATTAGAAGAATGCTCCTGTGTTGCCTTCACTCATGGAAAGACACACATGGGACATCTGCTACTGTTCAAACTTCCTTTTTATACTGGACTGCTAAGTTTTCTACATATGCAAACACTTATATATTTTAAAGAAGGACTGTCCAATGCTGACTAAGATCAATTGAAAACCAGCAATTAATTTCTCTTCCAGACTCACTTCTGGTCAGCATCTTTCAGAAGTCAGACAATTTGACACCACTTCAGGGCAGATAAGAACAGCTTGGACTTCTCTATAATAATGTTTAAAGTTGTTAATGTACATAAATTTAAATTGTATCTATTTCCTCCCACCCATCATATGTCAGGTGTCCAGTTTTTGACCGGAATGCCCAGTTGCAAAGGGACCCTGGCATCTCCGATCGGGCAGTTAAAAGTCCGGTTGTTGGCACAGTGGGGCTAAGGCTCTGCGCAGCTCCCGGAAGCAGCAGCATGTCCCCCCTCCAGCTCCTATGCGTATGGACAGCCAGGAGGCTCCACACACTGTCCCTGCCCCAAGCACTGGATCCGCAGCTCATATTGGCTGGGAACCACGCACAATGGGAGCTGCGGGAGTGGTGCCTACGGACGGGGCAGTGCGCAGAGCCTCCTGGCCATGCTTCCATGTAGGAGTTGGAAGGGGGACATGACGCTGCTGCTGAGAGCTCCTTGTGGTAAGTGTCACCCAGAGCCACCGCCCTTGACCCACTCCTGGGCCCCAACCCCCTGCCCCAGCTCTGATCCCCCTCCCATCCTCTGAACCCTTCAATCCCAGCCTGGAGCACCCTCCTGGACTCCAAACCTCTCATTCTCAGCCCCACCCCAGAGCCTGCACCCCCATCCAGAGCCCTCATCCCATCCTGTACCCCAACCCCATGAACCAGCCTGGTGAAAATGAGCGAGTGAGTGAAGGTGGGGAGAGCAAGCGACAGTGGGAGGGGGGAATGGAGTTAGCAGGGGCGGGGCCTCAGAAGGGGCATGGCAGGGCATGGCCTCTGAGGAGGGGCAGGGCAGGGGGTGAGGCAAGGGTGTTTGGTTTTGTGCGTGTAGAAAGTTGGCAACCCAACAGGGATTGGGACTGTGCCTTCATAGGTGCTTGTGCAATAACCAGCACAGTGAGGCCCTGTAGGCCATACACTAATATGAATATTAAATGGCTGAACTGAACACATTCCTACAGCACTTTCCAGGAACTACTGGAAAAGTAGTCATTGGTACAGAACTGGATCTTGCTTTCAATCTGGCTACTGCAAAGAGACAGTGTTCCCAAAGTGACCTTAACAATGGAAATTAAGGCTGTCAGGCTCATGACAACCCTCTAACATACCCCAAGACTCTAGTATCAGCAAGGACTGTAAGAACCTTGGGCTATAGAAACAAACACAACAGATGAGGATATGGAAATATGGAGAAGAGTTTTTTAAAACAAATATGTAATGTCTTCCTTTCAATTCAACTACTTTAAAGCAACTAAATAAAACATGCCCTATGATTTGTGTGTAAAAGTTTAAAATTGTTTATTATAGTTAGTCAATATTTTCATAACATTACCGTACACCATATTCTTCATTCTTATGTATAAAGAGCATACCAACTTGATTGCCCTTCCAAATGACATTGTGGGATGTGTGCACATGTGCTCATGCGCGTGTCCCTACAGGAGAGATATTTCATAATCTCTTCAGCCAGCAGTTTTTAAAAAGACAGGGTCTTATCCTCTTGTTTGGAATAAAAAGCATGCAAAGAAAAATGATGCTCCAAAATAGAAACATATCAATTCTGCACCCTGCCACCTCATCAAATCCATAAAAAAATTAGCAAAAATTAACAGCAGCCACTAGATGTTGTTTCAGTGACAGTGGATGTTCCATGTATGAAAGATGCCATATTTATCTATGTGCTGTAAAAGCCTCCTTATTTACAGTTTCTGGAAACCCAGCAAACAGCCTAGTGTAACCACAGCAAGTGGCTCACATGTGAAAGCTCTTTATTATGCACAGCTCAGAGGTAATTGCAGCTGATGGTATAGCTATAGTAGACAGACAATAGCATGGGCCAAATTTTCAGTCACTTGTCTGCGGGTGCAATTTGCAAACGAGGTACCCATGTAAGCACTAAAGATTATGTCCACAATTGATTCGCTACAGTAAAGACTGCATGTATATATTTGTGCCAGCAAAGAGACAGGTAAAGCCTTAGCCCAGCTGAAAATTTCCACTATGAATGTAGATGAGTGGAAATGAGAATGCAATCCAGAATCCCAGAAGAGGTAACTCATAACAAATAAGATAAATAAAATATACACAAAAGCAAACGATCACTTGATATAGTTGTGAAAGTGACAGACATTGCATTTAGTATAAATCTGCTGTCTACCTGCTGTGTAATACTGCTGACAGTCACTCATGTTGTTGGAATAGATGTTACCCCAAGTAACAAAAATCTGTAGCCCAGTCAAATGAAGAGGGATCCTGTTTGGTGTTAAGAGCCCCTAACACTCTTTAATTGGAACACCATGCTGTGTTCCTTGCAGGATTGGGCCCTATATCCATAATCAATATGACCCATTTTGTGACAGAACTGTTATGGACACAGCGATCCCATCCACCTGGACAGCACACTTTCTAGTGCATACAGAATCATAGAATATCAGGGTTAGAAGGGACCTCAGGAGGTCATCTAGTCCAACCGCCTGCTCAAAGCAGGACTAATCCCCAGACAGATTTTTGCCCCAGATTCCTAAGTGGCCCCCTCAAGGATTGAACTCACAACCCTGAGTTTAGCAGACCAATGCTATCCCTCCCCACAATATAATAGAACTTGTATGCAATACTGTCATAGGGTGACCAGACAGCAAGTGTGAAAAATCAGGACAGGAGGTGGGGGGTAATAGGAGCCTATATAAGAAAAAGACCCAAAAATCAGGACTGTCCCTATAAAATCGGGACACCTGGTCACCCTTTACTTCAGTAGGATATATATTTCACAATTGAATATATATATTTGTCTCTACTCCATCCTGCAGGTAGACCTCATAAGCTGCAATGACCCCTCACTAGCACCAATATCATGATTACAAAAAGCACAAGTTAAAGATATCATGGGCAGAAAATTGTTTTTTTTTTTTTTAAAAAAACAGCACCATCAGAATTGGACACTACTGAGGTACTTCTTGGACATACCATTACGATAGGCTATTACAGGTTCAGCACAGCTTTCCACCAATACTTATTACAAAGTGTCTTTGTATGTTTGAGACTGGGAATTATACTTTATAAAGAAATGTTTGTTTTTCACCTTATAATGACTGTTAAAGAGATATAATCCTAAAACACCACATATCTTTTAAACAACAAGAAAGAATAACTGAGAAAAATATGCACATCTTGGGCCTTGAGAGCATCTGTGGGAAATTCTGGAACAAAGATGTTTAATAAAACATATTATAAAGGCTTCTTGATCTAAAGTGCCTAGTGTAAGGTAAAGCTTTAAGAGGTTACTCTGCATTTACCAGAATGAATAGATGATTCACTTCTCTATGTAAGAGAAAATCCATTGCATTGGAAGACAATCTTTTCATATAGGAATCTGTATATAAAATGTTGCATTAATCCAGAAAGAGTATCTTAAGCCTTTTATTTCTTTATAATAAAGATTAAAGGAGGAGGCAAAGGATAACTGAAGTCTTGGGCTTGATGCAGATAGCACTCTTTGATGTGTTCAAATCATAACTTGCTCCTCCCCCCATAGAACTCATTCAGGAGGTAGGTGAATCAATCACTTAGTTCAGGAGACTATTTTTGAATCCACTTTCATGATAAATGGGAATTTAGCAGAATGTGCAAAGCACTAATGTTATTGCCCAAAGAAATGGCCAGCAAAAGGCAGAATTCAAAGCAGTCCAATTTATCAACAGCGCAGAACTGCAAAGCATTGTACAATCAGAGCAGAATGTTGTATTTTCACATTCTGGGCCATTGGCAGAAGCCCACTGGCATAAGCTGAAAACATTTGCATTTGTGCATATGGGGAATGATGCTGTACCCATTGAAGTCAATGATAAAGCTTCCACTGACTTTAATGTGGGGAAAATCAAGTATACAGTTATGACTACATAGGCAAGGCAAGTTAGTGCATGATAGTACGAGCTGGGCTCTTAAGTAGGCAACCCACACTTCCCCCACTCGCTCCCAATTTGCACATGAGAATCTTGGCCCTCCATTTTGAAAATGAAGTCTAAATATAGTGACATGATATTTGTTACATTTCAATTTACATTTGTTCAACAAGCCAACCCCAAATGGAAAATAAACCTACAAATAACACAGCAGAAGTTTAACAAAATGTTTACTTCTGCAAAAGGCACCACGAACAGGGTCCCCTCTTCCTCTCCAGGAAAGCCCTAGCTGGTAAGCCCTCTTTCTGAATTAAGCAGCACATGGTTCCACCAAGGTATCCTCACCATGTGAGCATGTTTGTCTCCTTAAACAGCAGATAGAATGCAACCATATAACAGCAATTATGAGAAACCCCCTTTCCTATTCCCGAAGTTAGCTTTTTATACTGCCTGCTTTCCTTCCTGGGTTCTCCGGCTGGTTAGCTAACTACCTCATTAACTCATGAGGCTACCAGCAGGCGTAAGTGCTCTCTTCTACCTTAATCACATCCAGTGCCTGGGGTGTTCTAAGTGACCCGGGTGCTGGCTTCCATTGAGCCAAATTTGAAACCATTAACAGTACCCTGTCACAGACACCTTGACATTTATTTTCATTTACGAGTAAGGCTCCTCTTAAATGTCAATTCAAGAAAAGAAGAATTATGGCTTCCAAGTGGTCTTTTTTGGACTCTAGAAGTTGGTTACTACCTTGTTGGAATATAAATCAGTTGACAAGACACAGGTTACTGTATACCAGTCTAATTTATTTAGAAGTATAGCCTGTGCTTGAACAGGCATGCTAGACTGCAAAACCAAAGTAGATCTTATAACTTACATATGTACCGTATCACTTTCTGAACCTCAGCAAACCATTATGGAAGCAAATTCTCAGCCAGAACTGATTCTTCCCGCCAAAAACAATGTCTCCACTGAGGCATAGTTTGCACAGAAAAAGTTTGCCAGTAATATGTACAGTAGAACCTCAAAGTTATGAACACTGGAGTTACAAACTGACTAGTCAACCACATACCTCATTTGGAACTGGAAGTATGCAATCAGGCAGCAGCAGAGGGGGGAAAAAGCAAATACAGTACTGTGTTAAATGTAAACTACTAAAAAAATAAAGGGAAAGTTTAAAAAAAAGTTGACAAGGTAAGGGAACTGTTTCTGTGCTTGTTTAATTTAAATTAAGATGGTTAAAAGCAACATTTTTATTCTGCATAGTAAAGTTTCAAAGTCAAAGTCAATATTCAATTTAACCTTTTGAAAGACCAGTAAAAATGTTTTGGTCAGAGTTATGAACAATCTCCACTCCTGAGGTGTTCATAACTCTGAGGTTCTACTGTATATGTGCTGTATAGATGCAACATATACTGGCGAAAGAATGTTTTTGCCAGCATATCATATACCAGTTCCTTGAATTAAATATGCTATGCTGGCAAAAGCACTTTTATGCCAATATAACTAATACTACACTAGGCCTTCTGCTGTGATAAAAATGTAATAAAAATAATATCACAACCCTAACTTACATTACTATACTGGCAAAAGTATTAAGCATAGACCTACACTGACTCTCAGCCAGTAAAAGCACCCATTCCTATAGCCCACTGCCTATTACACCGATTCTCCTGTTCTAAATTCTGAATATGTTTGGCCATTTGGTTTTGAGAACTGGGCAATGGATTAGCTTTGCTACATACTTATATGTACCTTTATCTATAGCTGTTTTGCAGTACAACAGGAAACCTACTTGAATTCAGTGATTCCACTCTATAAACACAAGGGGTCAAGTCCCTGCTGTTAACAGTTTATCCAGCATGAGAACACTTATTCCCCAGACCCAGTGGTAACCATTAACTGAAGGTGACATTACTGGTTGAAATATCAAACACGTTTCCAAAACTATTTTAGGACTGGTCTCCACACAAGATGCACTGATTTAACTGCACTGGTTGCAGACCCCTTGTGCAGAGGCACCATTTGCTACAGGGCGAAGGAGGCAGTTGGTCTCTCTCCTCTCCATCTTTCCCCCCCCTCCAGTCTGGACTTTTCATAGGTCTATATCTTCCATTAGGTCTTCCATGTTTTGCCCTTCATCCTCATCTCTTGCCCACCCCTCAAAATTTACAAGATAAAAACATTTGTGATTATATTGTATTTGGTAACAGAACTTGGCACCTCCCTCTCCCAATTTTTTTTTTCTGAAATGATGTCCCTGCCATTGTGTGGACATTCTTAAATGGGTTTAAAAGTGCCTTTTATTGATATAGCTTAAGTTGATTCCTTATTTTAACTGCTTCAACTTTTGTGTGCAGACAAGGCATTAGGGTTACTTCTTAACACATTAGCCACAGAAATAACTGACATCTGCAAAATTACTTAGGGCAAAGGTTATTAAAATCTCTGGTTGATTTTGAAATTTTCAAGGTAAAAATCAGCAATGCTGTTTCTCAGTACATAAAATAACATCAAACACAAGGAGATGTAAGGAGTCCACAAAGATGGAAAAGAAATCAAATTAAACTAGCAAACTGCATATTACTGCAATCTTGATTTAAAAGAGGAATTCTCATGCAAGGAAGAGAAGCAATGTACTTTTTCAGTATTTCCTTCATGTAAGTATCAGTGTTTGAAGCATATAAAATTTCTCCTACAAAACCCAGTTTCTCCTACAGCTGAACTATGCAGTTAGGGCATAGGGTCAAATTCTACTCTCATATTAAAGTTGATGTATAAATATCTAAGGACAGAAGTTGGTCCACAGTCCCCCAATCTGCTACCACAGAAATGATTACTATGTTACAAATGTTATATTCTTTTTTGTAGCTTACAAACTAGGTCAAGTAGCAAGAGAAAACAGATGGTAAAGCCTAAGATCCCCCCATTTGAATGTAAAACTCTTTCCTAAATTAAGAGGCAACAAAAAATAAAGATTAAAAAAAAGTGAAAGATTGTACTGAAGCATAAATCAGTTTACCATATATATTCTACAGTTTTTCCTCAGGGATAGAGTCCTTCTGAGGCAAGACACTGCACTATTAAGAATATTTCACTTTAAAAGCAGTCAAAACAATTTAAGTTATACATTACGAAGGAAAAAAATTCTGCTTTGACACTAAAATTTGTCTTCGTTTGAAAGCAGACTTCAGAGATTATATCGTTGACTTTGAACACTGAATAAGGATATTATAGGAACATACTGTTTTTTTTACAGGAGATTAGAAACTGTGTATCAGTTTGGGAACATGACCACCTTTCTTTCTATGGGAGGAAGGTCAACACATCTATATCATGTTTTGAAGAATCCAAATTAAACCAGACTTTTTTTGTCCTTGAAAGCAACTGTGCACTTCTCTGTTTCACACTCTTGTGGTTTGATAATGAAGCACTTGTGATTTTGCTCACCCGCTGTTTTGAGGCCCCAGAAACTTCTAGGTGATTTGGTCCTGATTCTACATGATTTTACACAAGTGAAATCAGGAGTAGAACTGTGGAAATAACTGATTTTTCTGTTTACTCTCAGTTCCAAACAATAATTTAAAAAAAGATTTAATTTTAAATCAATCCAAAAGGGGGCGGGGAAGGAGGAGTGTTTGTGGGTTTTTGTTTGTTTGTTTTACTATTCAAAAAGCTGGGGGAGGGGGGATTGTTTTGATGGTAACAAAATGTTCTGCTTTCAGGCATTTTTAAACCTTTTTAAAAAACAAAAAGCAAATGAAATTTACAAAAAACTGTTGTAGTAATGCCACCCTTTACACTCTATAGCCCAGCAGTTTAAGCACTCACCTAGTCTATGGGTTCAAGTCCCTCCTTGGCCTGGAGTGGAAAAGGGATTTGAACTCAGATCTCTCATATCCCAGGAAAATACCCTAGCCACTGAGCCAGAGAGTATTCTATTGCTGGGCTCACAATCTCTCCTGCTGAAGTTATTCCATTTCAAATAACTAATTAATATTCATTAGAGCAGGAATTAGAATCCAGGTCCCCTACTTTCCTATACACACCCTCAGGTGAACGCCCATGCTACCAAGCCATAGAGTCATTCTCATTCAGTCTGGCCCAATAAATATTCAAGAACTTCATGCAAAGTACAACAACTTCAGTAGGAGACATTGAGAGTAATTTACTGCAGAATACCCCAAAGCCCAATTTGCTTGAAAGTTGACACAAATTCACAAAATGTTTCAACCAGCTTGCATCTACATTTTTCAGAAAGAAAAAAATAATCGGACAAGTTTTGCACAGCTCTAATCAGGAGTAATGTCAATAAAATCAATACAGTTGCACTATTTTTATGCTTGTGTAAGTACAAGGAGATTCAGGCCCCAAAAGATTTAGTTGGATTAAACTAAAAAATAAAAACAGAGACATTATTTTAAGCAGTTATAAAATCTCCAGCACTTAAATATTAAAGAAAGAAAAAAATTTTTTTAAGGTAGCTGTTGTGTTGGTTATACCATTTTTTTGGACTGGTTAAAGGCTGACATTGCCCTGGTTCACCAACACCTTTCCCTGAGATCTTGTAAAGGGAGAATGTTACTCACTGACACATTACTCCTTTTTTTGTGATCTTCCATTATAGTGAAAGTAATTCCATAAATCAAGGCTAATAGAAGAACATGTTAGTGCAAAGTGTTCTAATTCATATTCCACAATGTTCTGGCAAAAACCACAACCATCATCGCTCCAGAAAATAATCAAGGGAAGACTCTAAAACAGAGTGGAGTCAAATTCACCGTTAGTATGAACTGGTGCATCTCCATTGTACACGAATTCTGCCCCCTTCAAGCTGTGCAACAACATGGTACATAGTTATTTTCCTTTACCATTACACTGAAGGTCAGTTTCTTCCCTGGATCAGCAACACTGTGTTGGGTATGGGCCTTCCAGGATTTATCTGCCCCCAAATAGGTTGTGTATACCATACAAGGGTAAAGCTTCCATGATTTATTGTTACGTTTGTATTGTTGTTTTGTAAAACAATATTGTTAGTGTCTACTGGTAACTTTCACAAATGGAAAGGACAGTTACATAAATGGTTACATCTATTTTTAGCCCTTTAAAGTGGAAATATTTAAAAGCACTACAACTTACACTTACAGTAATTAACATTCACTCTGCAACATGCAAAACTAAAGTTGGAATGAAAAGAAAAATATTTGATCATTCATAGCATTGGTACAGTCATAAATCAAGGTGATAATAGGGCATGTTTGATCACTGTTGTAATGAATATTTTATGATTACTTTTACAACCATTGAAGAAACCTGATCACAAGTAATGTGTTTCAATTTCAATCAAACCTAAAGGAAATAAGAGATTCTGCATTTAATGGACAGTGATGATAAAAATAAGAGAACAATTTATTTCATATTCTTTTTGGCATTGTTTAGACAGGTTAGCTGAAAAAAAATGAAATGTTTTGTTTATTATTAGTAATATATGGAGATATACCTATCTCTCAGAACTGGGAGAGACCTTGAAAGGTCATTGAGTCCAGCCCCCTGCCTTCACTAGAGGGACCAAGTACTGATTTTTACCCCCAATCCCTAAATGACCCCCTCAAGGATTGAACTCTCATCCCTGGGTTTAGCAGGCCAATGTTCAAACCACTTAGCTATCCATCCCCCCAGCAGCAGCAGTAGTGGCAGCAGCATTTGTATTACTGTAGCACCAAGGAGCCATAGTCATGGATCAGGACCCCACTGTGCTAGGTTCTGTACAAACAGAACAAGAAGAAGGTCCCTACCTCAAAGAGTTAATAATCCAAGTATAAGACAACGGATGGATAACAACAGACTAAAAAGGGAGTCCAGGGAAACAATGACAATATTGGTCAGCATGATAGGCAGTGGCCTCAGATCACCAGCAGCCTGAACTCGGTCAATTTTTTTGTAGACATCTCCGCAGAGCTGGGATCTGAAGACACATAAGGAGGGAGTTTTGCAGATAGATATTTACGGGGAGCTGCTCCCAAGCACGAGAGGCAGCATCGAGAGAAAGGGCAGTGATTGATCTATTGGGGATCGATGTATTGCATCTCATTTAGATGCGAGACATCGATCCCCGAATGCGCTCCCCGTCGACTCCGGAACTCCACCAGGGCGGGAGGCGAAGCGGAGTCGACGGGGGAGCGGTGGCCACCGATCCCGCACCACAAGGACACAAAGTAAGTCAATCTAAGATACGTCGACTTCAGCTACTCTATTCTCGTAGCTGAAGTTGCGTATCTTAGATTGATCAATTCCCTCCCCTTTCCCCCTCCTCCCCGCCCGTGTAGACCAGGCCAAAGGGTGCAGGTGCTTGTTTGAAAATTCAACAAGTGGGCAATGGAGGCTGGCATCACGGGAAGATTGGAGGTGGGAGTCTATCTCTGGATACTGAATGAGAGATTATAGATAGGGTGGGAAAAGATCACAAAGGGCTTTGAAAGGGAAGACAAGTAACTCGTGTTTGATGCAATAAAGAAGAGGACGCCAGTGGAAGGTTGCAAAGTGAGAGGTAAGGTAGTCAAAGGGGAAGGCTAGGGAAATGATCTTTGCAGCTTCAGATCTTCTGAACTGATATGAGTGGGGAAAGATTGCAATTTGCTGAGCCGGGGCTGATGGATAGACATCCATAATGATATATCACTGAGACAGGCTGGGATTTCAGTTTGGACAGAAGGACACAGGTCTGGAGTAAACAGGTAGATCTGAGATTTGTCAGCATAGACATGGTATCACATGGGCTGTTTACCACAGTGACACCTCCTGTTGGCCAACCTAGGGATTAGCGTTGCTAGTTGGTGCATCCTCTTCATTATGGTGCCTTTCCCATTATCCTCTCATCCTGCAGACCTGCCTCGCTCAAAGAACCATAGTGTCCTCTTCATGATTTGGCTCTCAAGCCGGGTCACCATCTGTGTTTCCCACTTCCAGGGTTACCCTCTAAGTCTTTCTATGCAAACAGTCTCAGGCAGTCTTCTTCTGTGGTACCATGATGCCACTTCCCTAGTGGCCAGTAGGGGAACCCAGGCCTGCCCTCTACTCCAGGTTCCAGTCCAGGAGCCCTCAGCTCAGAAATTCTAGGCTCTATTCTCTCAGCCCTCACTGTTCCTTCCTGAAGTGCTTCCTACTCTTCCTGGTTTCTGCCTCCCCAACCCTGGGAGTACCAGCTCCAAACCAACTTCCTCTTCCCAGGGAGGAATAGACGGACTGACTGCTTGTAGCCTTTCCCAGCTGCCTTCTCTGTTCTCAGCTCCTGAGTTTTATAAGCCCAGCCTATTCCCACCCAGCTGAGCCTCCTTTAATCAACTCCCTGCTCCCTGGCTACTCCTCCAGGTGCAGCCTGGGCAGTTAATTGGCTTACTTGGCCACTTTAACCCTCCTAATCCTGTGTGGGGGTGAACACCCCATCACAGATGACAGTTGAATTTGTGTTTGTGTTTGAATGAAATTACCCAGAAACCAGCTGTAGAGGGATATGAGAAAGGGACCAAGGACAGATCTCTGTGGATCCCCACACAGAAAGTTGGAGGAGAAATGAGAAGGATCCTCCAAAGGACATGCTGAAGAAGTGGTTACAGAGATGAAAAGAGAACCATGGAAGCCAACGGGGCACAAAATTTCAAGAACACCACAGTCTATTGTCTGAAAGACAGCTGACAGGTGAAGAAGAAGAGGGTGCTGGTTCTGAGCTTTGGCTAGGAAGAAGTCATAAAAGACTCTGCCAAGTGCAATTTCAGTGGAGTGCAAAGGGCAGAAGCCAAACTGGAGAGGGTTTAGAATGGAACTGGAGGAGGAACTCCAGATAGTGATTGTAGACAGTGTGTTCAAGGATCTTAGGCCTGGTCTACAAGGGGGGGAGGGGAGAATCGATCTAAGTTACGCAACTTCAGCTACGTGAATAACTTAGCTGAAGTCGACGTACTTAGATCTACTTACCGCGGTGTCTTCACTACGGTTAGTCAACTGCCGACACTCCCTCGTCGACTCTGCCTGAGCCTCTCGGCCTGGTGGAGTACAGGAGTCGATGGGAGAGCACTCGGGGATCGATTTATCGCATCTAGACTAGACGCAATAAATCGATCCCCACTGGATCAATTGCTGCCCGCCAATCCGGCCGGTAGTGAAGACATACCCCTAGACATTAAAGGGAAAAGGGAGAAAGGGTAATAGTTAGAGAGACAAGAGGGGCAAAGAGTGAATTTGTTTTAAGATGGGAGAGACTAAAGCATGTTTGTAGTGTGAAGGGAAAGAGCTAGAGAAGAATGAGAGGTTAAGGAGAAGAGTAAAGGGACAGATGAGATAAGAGTGGGTGTAAGAGACATAAGAGTTGGGTTAGAGTCACTGAGGCAAATGGGTGATTAGAGGAGGAGAGCAGCAAAGAAACTTCTGCCTCTGTGACAGGAAAGAAGGAGGAGAGATATAGGAGGAGAAGAAAAGGCAATCTCAGGGGAGGAGGAAGATTTGGATGAAACTTGTGAGAAACTGTGCAGAAAGGGAGGTGGAGGCCAGATCTTAACATCACTATCAACTAGACTGTAAAATATGCAGGGCAGGGAATAGATTTTACTGCATATATGTCCGGAGGATTATAAATATAATGGGGCCCCAATCCTGATTAAGGCATCTGGGAGATACTGTAATTCACGTAACTTCAATCTCTCTGGTAAACACCTATATTAAAGTCTTTAAAAATAGATAGATAGCCCATGCAGAAAATAGGGGTCTACTCAGTTTACCATACGATATTAGTTTTGGTAGAACACATTACTGCCTAATGTGGCATTCTGCTTTATATGAATACATTAGGACATATTTCCCTCTCACAACAGCAAATGATATTGGGCACAAGTCATGAGGAAATTAGATATCTAAATAACTTTTCATCTTCAAATGAGAGTTTAGAGGCTTGACATGTCTGAGTTGTCAGTAGGAAAAAAGGGATTCTTAGATTTCTAGAATTTGCCTCACACTTACGATTTCTAAGTTTCCTGTAGAAACCTTTGAGATGACATCTGATTTCCAGAAAATAAGGTACACAGAAGTTCATTTATTTATAGAAAAATGAAAGAATGTACAGCAAGTACAGAGGAAGTCCAACTGAACACAAAAAGAGCAAACAAATGTTTGAGTTAAATCAAGGACAGGACAGACAGGACAGAACAGAATCTGAATGAGGAAAAATGATGACATAAGCTTCTTTGTCTGAAATGGCTTCACAGTCAAAAAAGTCAAAAGAGACACACACAAAAGCAAACAAGGTGCCAATGTCATTTGTAAGAAAAAAATGTAGTGGACCCAATTCTGAACTCCGTTAAACTGCTGTTAATTCAGAGAAACTCCAGTGAAGTGAATGGAGCTACTCTGGACATACAGCAATGTAAATGAGGGCAGACTTCAGCTCAGAATCTTTTTACAGAGACGCGCTGGAATATATGCATAGAATATTATAGTTACGGCTGCAACCAGCATTCCATTTTAAGCTCTCTTTTTGATCCTCCTTTGTGCTGGGAAAAATAATCTGTTTTCGGCCTGAAACAAAGGGGTTTTTAATTTAATTTTTTTTAAGTTTGAAGAAAATTTGCCAAGCCATTTTTCAATTATAGAATACTAAAAATTTAATGCGTTTTTAACTTTTTTGTGGAGATTGAAGATATTTATATTTCACCTGTTGTAATGACTGACTGCCAGAATGAAGAGCCATTTCATCAACAATTGAAAGATCACTATGATGGAGACAGTAAAAAACTATTACTTTCACACTTGAATAATGGACCCTGTAAGCAAAGGCATTCATGAGTGTTGTAGATTAAGATTCACGTGTCTCAAAAAGACAAATGAAAAATTAAGCATTTCTTGAGTTGGGCCAGATAAAACTAAGATATATTTTAGGGAGCACATTCATGACAGACAGCTGTGCATCAAACTGATACCTGCTGGTGAGGTGTAGGTATTCAACAGTATGCCACATTTGCAGCCCTAGACACCACAAGCAATCAGTCAGGTTTCCAGGGTTGCATATATGGCAAAGACTTGAATGCCTCCACTATGCTCATCTTCCATGTTTCTTTTGCCAGATTATCCTGGAATGTTGCTAGACTGCCTACACTCAGTACACATTACCTGCCTGCTCTCATTTCCATCCCACCTAACGCCCTCAAGGATGACCTTAAGCTTTATCCTGTAAAATGTCTCATGCACACACCAATACAAAGGATGCCACCCGCTATTGTTAAATTGCTGAGAGCTGACACTATGCTCAGTGCCAAACAAAACACTGAGGAAGAGACAGTTCCTGCTCAAAAAGTGTTTAGACTAAGTCAAGCCAAAGGATAGTCAAAGCAATGACTAATCTAGAGACAGAGGTTTCCTTCCCAACCATGAATATTACCACTCAAACCTATCCACCACATTTCCATGAGGTCTATGATGTGACAGTCTCCAGAGTCCCAGTGGGACAACCGATCGGCCAAACAGTTTAAACCACGCAGGACTGGTTACTAGGCTGTCATTCAGCTGCTGCTTCTGTTGCTAACATGAGCACTCGGGATTTTACAGCACTTACATGAAAATCTGTTATGCCTTTTCTGTTTGCCATTAGCTATTCCTGGCTATGCATAAACCTCCATGAGTGCTTTGGAATGGGATGATAAAGACTAATATGCATTCCATGATTTTTTTTTTTTTTTGGTGAGTCCTGTCTCCATCCACACTATTTTGCACTCACTGGAATAGTCAGGCAAATTGATATGAAGATATACAGTCACAGAAACACTAAAACAATTTGCTATAGCACTTTATCGACCACTGTGTCTGTAGGAGAATTAGTGATATTTGTGGAACAGAACAGTTACTTTTTCTTTATTTCATTATCTCTCATCGGGAAAATACATCAAAATCCTGACAGAGTTTTAATTTCTGTCAAATAAGAATCTGCCTCCCCTCCCCCAAAAAAACAATTAAAATGTTAGACTGCCATGTACACCTCTACCTCGATATAACGCTGTCCTTGAGAGCCAGAAAATCTTACCGTGTTATAGATGAAACCGTGTTATATTGAACTTGCTTTGATCCACTGGAATGCGCAGCCCCTCCCCCACCCAGAGCACTGCTTTACCGTGTTAAATCCAAATTCATATTATATCGGGTGGCATTATATTGAGGTAATGATGTATAATGCCACGTAAAACTATAAATTCTTTCTAACTGTAATGTTTATTTTCTGACACACTTAAAACAACCTACTAGAATAAAGGTTCTTTCTACTTATGATGGAAAAATCAACTTAAGTAAACGAAACATGTGGTTATCTGTGTAAATTTTTGCTAGGGAGTGAATCAAGCCCATTACATACAGTTTCAGATCCATCCTCTATCTGGAGATTATAACTGCACTAATCTCAGAATGGACTCAATGATCTAAATTGTCTTTTCCATCTCTAACTACTATTATATCTATGAATATATACAAGGAGATGACATTGGTTTAAAAATAGACACACCTTTTAGCATTCTGTGCCTGTGGCACTTTCTTACTGTACTTCATTACAGAGTGAGGAGCCACAATATTTTAAATTTGACTAATTAGTAACTGGGCCAGTGACACTGATTCAGTGCAGTTCTTCTATGAAGCATAATCCCTTCAGGAGAAATATGAAGTGTAATGTTCAGGAAATTGGCCATGCAACTCCCATTAATGATAGGAAATGAGTATCCAATTCCCCATGCATTAGGCCAGAGCTTTAAAAATTCATAATTACTAACAATAAGGAGCTAAACTAATCTCTCATTTAACTCTACTGAAGGAAGTGCAGTTACACCAAGTATAAAGTTAACTCTAGGACTACTGTATGTTGATCTGGTGTTGTTTTTTAAATAAATAAATAAAATCAGTGAATGATCCCGCCTGGTATCTCCATTATATATATATATATTATAAAGAGAGAGCGAGAGAGACCTGTCTCACAGAACTGGAAGGAACCCCGAAAGGTCATTGAGTCCAGTCCCCTGCCTTCACTAGCAGGACCAAATACTGATTTTCCCTCAGATCCCTAAGTGGCCCCCTCAAGGGTTGAACTCACAACCCTGGGTTTAGCAGGCCAATGCTCATTCATTATAGCGAACTCAAGAGCTGCAAATAGAATTCAAAATTCACAAATTCTGTCATCGGTTTTGCAGAGAATAAGACAAGTCACAGTCATGATATATTTGCAGTTTTGTCTGAGTGCAGTGGAACTAGATCACATTAGCAAAAGCACTCACATGCTTAAGTGCTTTTCAGGAACCTCACTGTTCTCATTCAGTACCTTTCTTCTTGACAGAAACTGGCTTTATCATAGTCTGTTTTGAATATTAATTTAATACAGGGCAAATAATAGAGTGATTCAATAATAATTAAATTTCAGTATATTAAAAAACAATGGTGTTAAGTAGAGTTGAATCTGCTCAGCTCCTCTTAGGAGGCTACTGGATGGTGTCCCAACTGAAGGGAAATTGGAGGCAATATGATCAAAAAAAGGACAAAATTGGTGAAAAACGAATTATGTTTGAAGTTTATTGTTAACATATTCAGGAGGAGAAACTGACTTTTAATAAATAAAATATATTAATAATAATTTGTTATACCTGTCCCAGCTGAGGGGACTATTTTGACAGACAATAACTAACGTTTGTAGTGTTGTAGCCACACTGGACCCAGGAACTGAGACAGACAAGGTAGGTGAGGTAATATCTTTTATTAGACCATCTTCTCTTGGTGGAAGTTACAAGTGTCTTCTGAAGAAAAGCTCTGTATTGGTCAAAAGCTATTCCACAAACCCAAGCTGGTCCAATAAAAGATATCACCTCATTTACCTTGTCTCTGTCAATAAACAACATGATATATGATCCTTAGCATGGTGTTTCAGAATATACTCTGATGACGAGCTATTCCTGGCATCACATGCTATACACTGTTCATCTTCACCACAGCACTTGGATCATTGACAATCCAAAGGAACATACTATATCACACTTTATTCCACTGTTTTTCAGTGCTGAGGTTTTTAACATGGAAGACTGTGATAACAAGATCACCTCCATATTGGGTTTATAAAATTTGCCACTTTTCCCCTTATCTAACTGAGTGGAGATGTGACAAGCAACTTTCAAAAACAACATGTCTACAGCAATTGATTGCCAGAAAGCAACTGCAAAATAGTTTTCAAAATGAGCATATAGGCAAAGGGCTAGAGCGTGATCAGCAATTGATAGTGGAAATCTTGAAAATATTTTGAAGAAGGTATTCCACCATGAGTAATTGAGGGTATTTCAGTGTAGGGCTTGAGAACCACACCAGATATCAAATCTTTCAGAGATTCTTCCTAACTGTTTCAATCAAATGGTCCTGTTCTACCTGTTCTCTATCACTCACTTAAGTCCACAGTAGTCAGAAGTTACCCTGCTCATTTCTTTTTGTAAGTTGTATTTTTGAGAAATCAGATTTGATGGTGTCATTACTGATACTGATTTGTTCTGTGCCTGTTCAACGTCTGTTTGTTGCTGAAGCTTGAAACATAAGTTAACAAAATATCAGGCTATCAAGTGCACTTTTTCTGGACTTCAGAAAAAAGTGTCAACCACTATAACGCCTACCTCTTTCCTCTATTGTTATATTTGTATTCTACCACAGTAAATCAAGTATTTGTAAATATAAACGATATGCATTCAACCTAACCAAAATAAAAAGATCTCTGTCAATAGAATATATTGGGACTACACCTTTGATTTTTCATTTTCATTAACGGGCACTAGAATTATGAGAGTTTTTGGAATCAATTTTTCACTGGCTTTTCCGATTACTGATTTATTTACACCATTGTCAATAACTGTAGTAAGCTATAAGCTAAAATGACTGAGATCTAATATTAATGCAGAATTTTAAAGACTAGTATTAAAAGTAATGTTTATGGCACTCATGTTCCACTATCCACTTTAATGTTCTAGGCTACTCTTAATAAAGCACTCAGATAAAATTAGAGTGAAGTAAAAAACCTCACATCACAATGCTATGGGAGAAATCTCTGACAATTTAAAAATCCCTTTCAAAGGTCAAAAGTTAAAGCATTCCAGAGAGCCATGATACAAAAAGCACAATACAACATGCCCCAGGTACTGGAAGTCCCACTCCTCAACATAAGAGAATGAGATACTATCCAAAGGATTAGAAGAAAAACACTTTGTAAGACATTTACATTTCTTAAATATATATAAAAGGAAAAAGAGACTTACCTTTCACAAGCTCGGACAGTCCATGCAGCAATTATCCATAATGAGATACTAAAAACCAACAGTACAGTTCCCGGACATATTGTCATTAAAGTCTTCATAACAAAACGTGTATTGAAGTTTATCTTATTTAGCGCTCCAATGCTTCTAGATGAGGCATCTGTGAAAAGTTTGCTATGCAAAAGCATAACTCTGGCAATAAGATATAGTCTTAAGAACATTGGTATAGATAAAATAATATCCACATCAGCTGTTGTTGTGGATGGAGTATAGGAGAAGGCAAGCCGGGCTGTCCATGTGAATGTATAGTTCCCAGGTATGGGATGTATAGCACACACCAGTATTTCCAAGCACATGAAGAAAATACGCTCGTAAGTCATGGCTATTCTCCAGTCATCTGCTCCGTTGTCCACCATGAACAACTGAAATAATAAAATATAAGGTCTACTTTAGTAAAGGGTTTACAAACTTCTTTTAAAAAAAAAAACAAACACACACATATGCAGTAGTTGGTCATTAGCAACATTACAACTGACAGAATTTGAAAACTAAATATGTCAAATACAATTTGCTAAACCACTGTATTGTGGAGTCAAAGGTATAACTAAACAACTCAATACATAATTTTACTTAAGCTAGAAAGAACTTTTATATAAAAGAGAAATTGATGTAAAAGAAATTTATATAAAACTGAAGTTTACTCAAATTCTTATATCCTCTAATTGTAATTTTTGATTAAGGCCCTGCATATGCTAAGATTGCTTACATGCTTACATTTTCCACACTGTGAGTAGTCCCATTGAAATTGATGGGCTACTCACAGTATGTAAAGTTTAGAATGTATGAAATCTTTATCAGGATTGTGACCACATGACAAATTTTAGGCCCCTTTCGTGCAAAGCTTACTCATATACTTAACTGCAGCACATGAGTAGCCTCAATGAGTTCAGCAGCTCTGATCACATGCTCAAAGTTATACAGGCTGCATGAGTAAGCCTTTGCAGGATCTGGGGGCCTTCAGCACAATAGGTATCAGATACTTCACTATATTTTATCAACTGTCATCTCCCAAACTTTTCTAAATAAATACCAAACCAAACAAAAAATTCACTCTAGGAGTGGGAAAAAATTGATAATTATGATATTGAGTTAAAATATTTCACATACAATAAACAACCTTATTTATTTGTTGTTTTTTTTCCACGATCCTAACTGGCTAAGTCCTTCCACAGGCAGACCTCCCACTGATTTGAATTGGAACTATTCAAGGAAGAACTGCAGAATCAGGTTCTATGAGCAGCTTTTCAAGAGGGAAAATAATCCATGACACTAGCAGTGTTTCATCAGAGATAACATCCCACCATGAGGCAGAAAAAGGAATGTCTGGTACTGCAAATATAGTCTGAACCAAGATGTTCACTATGTGGGCAGTATGTAAAACTCCTTTCCATAACTGAAAGATGAGAATCCTTCCTAACTAAGGTTGTTAGAGTTTTTTTTAAATCAGATTATTAGGAATTTTTAAGGTGATTTTTAAATATCACAATAAATTTCTAAAAGGAAGTTGCAGGAGGACTATGAACACTAAACAACGTACAGTGCCTAGCAAACTCTTCATCACTGGCAGTGTCCTCGAGCAAGCTCACCTCTCTTCACAAATCAAGAGTTTAAATGGTCGCCTGAACTTCCTGTATTAACTCTTACAGACTTCAAACACACTGTACATCCTCCTAAGAATTCAATCAACTTGCAGTTTAGAAAATGCCGTTGCTCTTTGGGTTAAAACAGTGAGAACTATAAACTAATGCTATTACAATTGTGATGGCCACACAATTTATTTTAAAAGAAGAAATGGAAGACTTACAGTTCATGAACTAATTGGGAATTGAGCAGACCATAAAATTGAAACATTCATAATTCAAACATTCAAAATTACAGTAGGTACAGATCAAAGTTAATGTAATTATCGTTCAACAAGTGTACATAACAAATGCATAGAGTTATTTGCTGTTTCGCCTCTGTCTGACTTTCAACTAACTCTTTAAAAAACAACAACACTGAGCACAGTTCACTTATAGTTCTTAACTGTGAGAAAGGACACTTAAGAAGACAGGGGTACTTATACACAACCCTTCCAAGGCATGAAACATCTGATACTATGGTGCTTTCACCAGAGCATAAGAAGGTCAATATTTCCACATGCTGAGTGCATGACCTCTGCTCATTGCTCAAGTACATAGACAAGTATTTATTAAGCAAGGAATAAAAATGGTTCATGTAGCTGGTTGATCACAACAATCAGGGTTCTGTTGTTCAGTAATCATCTAGTGATCCATCCCCTCTTGCCCATTCCCAGCTTCTGGCAAACAGAGGCTATGGACACCATCCCTGCCCATCCTGGCTAATAGCCATTGATGGACCTATCCTCCATGAACTTAATACTTTTTAAAAGCAGTAAAGAATCCTGTGGCACCTTATAGACTAACAGACGTTTTAGAGAATGAGCTTTCGTGGGTGAATACCCACTTCGTTGGATGTAAGTAGTGGAAATTTCCAGGGGCAGGTATATATATGCAAGCAAGAAGCAAGCTAGAGATAATGAGGTTAGTTCAATCAGGGAGGATAAGGCCCTTGTTCTAGCAGTTGAGGTGTGAAAACCAAGGGAGGAGAAACTGGTTTTGTAGTTGGCAAGCCATTCACAGTCTTTGTTTAATCCTGAGCTGATGGTGTCAAATTTGCAGATGAACTGAAGCTCAGCAGTTTCTCTCTGAAGTCTGGTCCTGAAGTTTTTTTGCTGCAGGATGGCCACCTTAAGATCTGCTATTGTGTGGCCAGGGAGGTTGAAGTGTTCTCCTACAGGTTTTTGTATATTGCCCTTCCTAATATCTGATTTGTGTCCATTTATCCTTTTCCTTAGAGACTGTCCAGTTTGGCCGATGTACGTAGCAGAGGGGCATTGCTGGCATATGATGGTGTATATTACATTGGTGGACGTGCAGGTGAATGAACCGGTGATGGTGTGGCTGATCTGGTTAGGTCCTGTGAGGGTGTCGCTGGTGTAGATATGTGGGCAGAGTTGGCATCGAGGTTTGTTGCATGGATTGGTTCCTGAGCTAGAGTTACTATGGTGCGGTGTGCAGTTACTTCAGGTGAGAATATGCTTCAGGTTGGCAGGTTGTCTGTGGGCGAGGACTGGCCTGCCACCCAAGGCCTGTGAAAGTGTGGGATCATTGTCCAGGATGGGTTGTAGATCCCTGATGATGCGTTGGAGGGGTTTTAGCTGGGGACTATATGTGGTGGCCAGTGGAGTCCTGTTGGTTTCTTTCTTGGGTTTTTCTTGCAGTAGGCGGCTTCTGGGTACACGTCTGGCTCTGTTGATCTGTTTCCTTATTTCTTCATGCGGGTACTGTAGTCTTGAGAATGCTTGGTGGAGATTTTGTAGGTGTTGGTCTCTGTCTGAGGGGTTAGAGCAGATGCGGTTGTACCTCAGTGCTTGGCTATAGACAATGGATTGTGTGGTGTGCCCGGGATGGAAGCTGGAGGCATGAAGGTAGGCATAGCGGTCGGTAGGTTTTCGGTATAGGGTTGTGGTAATGTGACATTCACTTACTTGCACCGTGGTGTCTAGGAAGTGGACCTCCCATGTAGATTGGTCCAGGCTGAGGTTGATGGTGGGGTGGGAGCTGTTGAAATCGTGGTGGAATTTTTCCAGAGTCTCCTTCCCATGGGTTCAGATGATGAAGATGTCATCAATGTAGAGTAGGTAGAGAAGGGGCGTGAGTGGACGAGAGCTGAGGAAGCGTTGTTCCAGGTCGGCCATAAAAATATTGGCATATCGTGGGGCCATGCGGGTGCCCATAGCGGTGCCACTGATCTGGAGATATATATTGTCATCAAATTTGAAATAGTTGTGTGTGAGGATAAAGGCAATGCCGTCCACAGCCTCAGAAACCATCCTGACATTATAATCAAAGAGGCTGATAAAGAAGATGCTGTTGTCATCATGAACAGGTCTGACTACAAAAAGGAGACTGCCAGACAGTTATTAGGAAGGGCAATATACAAAAACCTGTAGGAGAACTCTTCAACCTCCCTGGCCACACAATAGCAGATCTTAAGGTGGCCATCCTGCAGCAAAAAAAACTTCAGGACCAGACTTCAGAGAGAAACTGCTGAGCTTCAGTTCATCTGCAAATTTGACACCACTACTTGCATCCAACGAAGTGGGTATTCACCCACGAAAGCTCATTCTCTAAAACGTCTGTTAGTCTATAAGGTGCCACAGGATTCTTTGCTGCTTTTACAGAACCAGACTAACACGGCTACCCCTCTGATACTTTTTGGAACCCTGTTATAATCTTGGCCTTCACAACATCCTCTGGCAAAGAGTTCTACAGGTTGACTGTGCGGTGTGTGAAAAAATATTTCCTTTTGTTTGTTTTAAACCAGCTGCCTATTAATTTCATTTGGTAGCCCCTAATTCCCTAATCTTATCATGGATAAGCCCCTAATGTGTTATGAGAAGGAGTAAATAGCACTTCCTTATTTACTTTGTCCACACCAGTCACCACTTTATAGACCTCTATCATATCCCCCTTTAGTCATCTCTTTTCCAAGCTGAAAAATCCCAGTCTTATTAATATCTCTTCTCATACAGCAGCTGTTCAATACCCCTAATCAGTTTTGTTACCCTTTTCTGAACCTTTTTGAGAGATCCTTTTGTAGCTCTTTGCAGTCTGCCTGGGACTTAACTATCTTGAGTAGTTTTGTATCATCTCCAAATTTTGCCACCTCACTGTTTACCTCTTTTTCCAGATCATTTATGAATATGTTAAATAGGACAGGGCCCAATACTGACCCTTGAAGGACACCACTATTTACCTCTCTCCATTCTGAAAACTGACCATTTATTCCTCTTTGTTTCCTATTTTTTAACTAGTTACCAATCCATACGAGAACCTTCCCTCTTAAGTAACCAGTCATGGGATAAGAGTCTTTGGTGAGGGACCTTGTCAAAGGCTTTCTGAAAATCTAAATAGACTATATCCTCTGGATCCCTCTTGTCCCCACATGCTTGTTGACCCCTTCAAAGAATTCTAGTAGATTGGTGAGGCATGATTTGCCTTTACAAAAACCATTTTGACTATTCCCCAACAAATTATGTTCATCTATGTGTCTGACAATTTTCTTTACTATAGTTTCAAGCAGTTTGCCCAGTATTACATACAGGTAAGCCTGACTTCAATTGCTTGGGTCACCTCTGGAACCCTTTTTAAAAATTGTCAGCACATTAGCTATCCTCCAGCCATTTGGTACAGAAGTGGATTTAAATGATAGGTTACAGACTAGTTAGTAGACCTGCCATTTCACATTTGAGTTCCCTCAGAACTCTTGGGTGAATATCATCTGGTCCTGGTGACTTATTACTATTTAGTTTATCAATTTCTTCCAAAACTTCCTTTAATGACACCTCAATCTAAGACAGTTCCTCAGATTTGTCACCTAAAAAAAAAAAATGATTCAGGTTTGGCAATCTCCCTCACATCCTCAACCGTGAAGACCGATGCAAAGAAATCATTTAGTTTCTCCACAATGGCCTTACCATCCTTGAGAGCTCCTCTAGCATCCCGATCGTCCAGTGCTCCCTCCAGTTGTTTAGCAGGCTTCCTGCTTCTGATGTACTTAAAGAATTTTTTGCTATTATTTTTGAGTCTTTGGCTAGCTGTACTTCAAATTCTTTTTTGGTAAAAATAAAATCTACCTTATTTTTTAATGCAACTGTTTACTTTCTCATTAATGCTCTTTACCTTCATCATAGATATCATTCTTATCTTTGCTTACTTCAGTACTAGCACCAACTAGCTGTGGTATGCCAAAGACACTGTACAGACTAAACTCCACATAGGCAACCTATACTCAGAATATTGGTCAGTAAGTTGCTCAAATACTCTTCCCAAATTATTTCAAAACTTTCTCTACAGACTCTCTCAATAGTAAGCCTTTTATGCTAGATGTGGAAATTAAATTCACTAATAAATACTGGTATGAAGTCAATTTCTAATTTTTCCTTTGCCAAAGTTGAGCCAGTTTGTATTTAGCAAATACAAAGAGCCAAACTTTCCAAAAGTAAAGAGGCTTATAGACTACAACAGAATTTAGTGTGCAAAAAATGTAGTCAGAATCAGGTATTTAGTTCAAGGAATGATCAAAAGGCTATTTCAGAGGCCCAACTATTTGGAGAGTCCAAATGTACAGAAACAACAGGTAAACAATAACCTGCCCGTCTGCCAAAGAGAGAGAGAATACAGAAGTCCCACATTTTGAATTTGAAGAAGATAGACATCACTTAATCTGTCTCTGTAACATACAAACAACGTAAATGTTTAGTTATTAGAGTTTAGTTATTTTAGAACAAGCCAAATAAATGTTACGCCAATAGTGTTTTAAAACGTAACAAAAAACCACACACACCTTATAGAATTGGTTGATAAAGATAAGAAATCTCCTGCTAAAAGTGTATACCTAGAATTTCCATGGCTTTCTAAAAACAGTACCTTAAGTCAAATGCATATCTTAAATTGAATTAATAAAAGTAGACATTAAAATTTGATCTTAAAAATTGCTTATGCAAGAAAAATGTTATTGAACCACTTAATGTAGGAAATTAAATTTTTAATATCTTTAAAATCTCGGTATGGAATACTTATCATGAGAACACACCTATCTGTATGTCATAAGTGGAAGAAATCCATCAGTCCTACTCGAATTATATGTAAGGAGAACTAGTTCCCTCAATAGAGCTTAACAGAATATATGTTATTTTTCCTTTCAATGATTTTACATTGCTGTTGCTATCAATAAACGTACACATGAAATGTCAAAGGCCACCTAGATTTTTCAAAGGTTTTGTCATTTTTTCACATTTTACTAGATTTGAAAAAGAAGAAAAATTCTAATATTTGGCCCCAGATAATAGAAAAATTATTGTAGTTAATCCTTAAGTGCCTGACCTTGCACTATTAAATTTTATCCTAGTTTTCAACGTACACTGGATCTTCTTGTATAATAGTCCAGCCCTTCTCTGTATTGGCAATACCTTATAACTTTTTGTCTCATCTACAGATTTTATTAGCACACTCATACTTTTTATGCCAAGGTCATTAATGAAAATGTTAAATAAGACTGGTCCCAAGAACAGTTCCTGAGGAACTCCACCAGTAGCCTCCCTCCAGCCTGACAGTTCACCTTTCAGTATGACCAGTTGTAGTCTCCCCTTTTACCAGTTCCTCATCCACCTTTCAATTCTCACATAGAATTTCACCAGAAAATAAAGGAAATTTCTCAAGTTCTCTTGAAAAATGCAGATGAAAGGAAAATAGTAATTTATATTAGAAAGATCAGTACAGCAGGTTTACACTTAAGAAGCACTTTCTAATTATTAGTTCCATGCAGAAGTCTGTATGCAACCATATTTAAAATCCATATGGTGGCAAAACTCCCACTGATTTTAATGGGAGCTTTGCCTGTGTACTGACCTCAGGATTCCGCTCTACAGTAGGAGTCTGTTCTCTCCTTATTGCTCAGACATAACTCAATTTTATAGGGACTCCTAAGTTAAATACATGGTTGATCAGCACCACACCGACATAAAACTCAGAGCAGAAATGTGGATTGGTTGATCACAGGATGACTATGAGCTGCCAATGTGATGTGGCTGTGAAAAAGGCTAATGCAATCCTAGGATGCATCAGGCGAGGTATTTCCAGTAGGGATAGGGAAGTACTAGTACCATTGTACAAGGCACTGATGAGATCTCATCTGGCATACTGTGTGCAATTCTGGTTTCCCATGTTTAAGAAAGAATTATTCAAACTGGAACAGGGGCAGAATAGGGCTATTAGCATGATCAGAGAAGTGGAAAACCTATCTTATGAGAGAAGCAACGAGGAGTCCGGTGGCACCTTAAAGACTGAGATTTATTTGGGCATAAGCTTTCATAGGTAAAAAAACCCCACTTCTTCAGATGCACTTCTGAAGTGGGGGGTTTTACCCACCAAAGCTTATGGCCAAATAAATCTGTCAGTCTTTAAGGTGCCACCAGACTCCTCGTTGTTTTTGTGGACACAGCTACCCCTCTGATACTTGGTACCTTATGAGAGGAGACTCAAGGAGCTTTCTGCTCTCTATAAATACATCAGAGGGATAAATACCAGTGAGGGAGAGGAGTTATTTAAATTAAGCCATTGCTGACACAAGAACAAATGGATATAAACTGGCCATCAACAAGTTTAGGCTTGAAATCAGATGGAGTGAAGCTCTGGAACAGCCTCCCAAGGGGAGCAATGGGGGCAAAAAACCTAACTGGCTTCAAGGCTGACCTTGATAAATTTAGGAGGGAATGGTAGGATGAGATTGATACAGTGGCATCTGGTCCATTTGTGACTGTTTAGCAGTGAATATCCCCAACAGCTGCAGATGGGGCACTACATGCGGAAGGCTCTGAGTTACTACAGAGAATTCTTTCCCAGGTCTTTGCCTAGTGGGTCTTGCCCACATGCTCAGGGTCCAACTGACCACCACATTTAGAGTCAGGAAATTTTTTTCCTTCAGGTCAGATTGGCAGAGTTTTTTGCCTTTCTCTACTGCATGGGGCCTGGGTCACTTGCTGGTATGAACCAGAGTAAATGATGGATTCTCTGAAAGTAGACATCTTTAAATCATGATTTGAGGACTTCAGTAACTCAGCCAGAGGTTATAGATCTATTACAGGAGGGGTGGGGATGAGGTTCTGTGTCCTGTGATGTGCAGGAGGTCAGACTAGACTATCACAATGGTCCCATCTTGCCATAAAGTCTTTGAGTCTGAGTCTATATGAAGCATTTCAAACTTGTGGCATGAAAAAATTAATCTTACATTATTTATTAAAAAGCAACAAACTTTATAGACAATATTAGACAATAATTCCATGTTCACATAATAAGATGTTAAAATATGCACTTCACAACCCAAATTAGTTTTTAAAAGAGAAAAATTCAGTATACATATACACAAACATTTTCTCTAAAATTCTTATACTGGAGACTGCCTGGAGTTAAATTATCTAGTGCACAAATGGAAGTTAATCTTGTAAATCCACGGCAGACTCGTACTGGATCTTCACAGGATATTGGTGAATACGGAGGGCAATGAAATTAACCTAAGGACACCTTTACTAAGGGCTTCTTTATAATCTGTTTTAAGATAAAAGAACAAATTTTCAGACAATATTTCTATTTGATTCAGTATTCTGAGAACATACAAAAACAGAAATGTAAACGAAGCACTTACACAATAAGTGGATCAGCTGTAATCCTTAATAATATGTTAGAGACCCACATTCAACAAAGCATTTCAGCAGCTGCTAACTTGTGATTCCAAATTGAAAGTGACTGAAACTGTTGTTCACTGTTTGACATTCCAACCATTCTATTATTATAAAAATATAATTGGAAAAGCTAAGGACACAAGACTGAAAAACACTGCTTTTCTTGGCCGCTGGCCCTCAGAAGCTCTCTGGATCACCCTGGTGCAGGGGCGGCTCTAACAAATTTGCCGCCCCAAGCACGGCGGTACGCCGTGGGGGGCGTTCTGACGGTCGCTGGTCCTGCGGCTCCGGTGGACCTCCTGCAGGCGTGCTTGTGGGAGGTCCACCCGAGCTGCGGGACCAGCGGACCCTCCACAGGCACGCCTGCAGGAGGTCCACCCAAGCCGCGGGACCAGCAGACCCTCCGCAGGAGCCGCCTGCTGCCCTCCCAGCGACAGGCAGAGCGCCCCCCGCAGCATGCCGCCCCAAGCTTGCGCTTGGTGCGCTGGGGTCTGGAGCCAGCCCTGCCCTGGTGTTATAGCTACAGAGGCTATCACATTTTTGGAAACGGTATTTCTGCTTCTGAAGGGACCAGATCAAGCTAGTTCAAAAGGCTGCCTCTGGTTCCAAACACATCACTAATCTCTGACTAAAAGAAGCATTCAAGAGCCAGCCAGAGTGAAGATATATTACTCTTGCAATCCCCAACTCTATCTCCTCCCCATCACACACAGCCAAGTATAAGTGACTGGAAGGAGAAAACATCCCTTTTCCTTGGTGGTCAGGAGCAGAAACCACACACCTTCACCACAACTTTCCAAAGCTGGGGGTGAAAAAGATCCCATCCTTGGTAGATAATCGTTTTTAGTAAACGATTTAGTAAAAATTCTCAAACATATATGATCGGGCCCCACTTCTTTCTGTCTGTAGTTGTTTATGCCCCATACACACAAGTATATATACTGCCACCCAGCTCTGAAGGCAGAGCAGAGAGCAAGCGGATGCTGGCCAGGTGCCTAGCTCTGAAGGCAGTGCTGTGCCAGCAGCAGCACAGAAGTAAGGGTGGCAATGTGAAACGGGATATTTGTCACCTCTTTTCACAGCAGACTTAGCTCCTCATTGCCACCCTTACTTCTGCGCTGCTGCTGCCACTGCCACGCCATGGCTGACAGCTGGAGCCCCATCAACTCCCAGTGAGGGATTGGTGTGGGGAAGAAGGAGAGCCTGAGCCCAGGTGGCAGGGCTCTGGCTGTCAACCAGGGCTCCAGCTGTCAGTCGTAGGGTGGTGGAGCTCCAGCTATCCACTTTATCCCCACCTCCCAGATGTGCATGGCCTTTCTGCACAAGCCCCAGCCACCCAGGGCTGACAGCCAGAGCTCTTAAAAAAATAATTACACATCTCGCGCCTCCCTTGACACATTTCCACACCTCTCTTAAGAGGCCCATCCCATAGTTTGAGAACCACTGATCTGTAGGTCATCCAGAATCTGTTCTTCTCCCTTCTTAAACCTGGAGAGATTGTCGAAATTATGAGGGCTGCTGGACTCCAGCATGGTTGACAGGAACAAGTCTTGGATACAAATCTGCATGGCACAGAAGTTAGGAATTTATTTTATTATATCTAATTTTGTATAAGGCCATTGTGAATCCAACACTTACTGCATGACAAAACAAAAAGAGGTGCATCAACATATAACCCAGCAGTGACATAGCATCTTAAAAATACTCCTGTAATATATTTTTGCTTATTTTGCATATCATAGATTGCTACCTACATACAGGCCTAGGGACAAACTTTTCACTGGGACACTAAAAATGGGTCCACAAACTCTTGTTGGTATAACCACCTGTATGCATGAAACACATCATTTGTTCAGATCAAGTAATTAGACAAGCAAATACATTATTTGCATGCATACATGCCTAATTTGCTTGTAAAAATCTCAAATTAAGGGGACAATTTGAAAATGTGTCCTTTAATGTCATCATAAAAACAATTTTCTGCATGTTTACTGTTTATGTAAATTTGATGCCATTAGATGAAATTATATAAAGTGAGTTTTCCATGAATGTCAACATCCTGTGGTTCTCCTATGAATACTATATAGGTCAGCATATGTATAGGAAACCTCACGGTGAGGCAAGTAATGGTGCTAGTGATTCAGTAGGTGGCACACTTCCATTTGAGACAGTAATAAGCCATTTCTCCTGGCACACACTTAGAGAGGTGCTGTCATTTAGATGAAACATTAAATTGAGGTCTGACCACTTGTGATCATTTTGGAAATCTGGTCCACACATGGAGTGCCAAGGTCTGCAAATAAAAATGCACCCAGAATTCTATGCTTAGTTGTTATGTGTGCATACACATTGGCAAATATGCATGCAAATGGCTAAACAAGTGTTTTAACAACATGTGCATAGTTGTCTGACTTGTGCATACATTTAAATACATGGTCCTGGGCCGTTTTGAAAATCTAGCCCAAATATTTCTTGGTACATTTTGCAAAAGAAGAGATATTAATCAGGGTGTCCTGATCACACTACAGTTAAGGTTCCATTCTGCCCACTCAAATTTCCCTTCTGTTTTCAATTGGATACTGACGGCATTCTTCTTCACTTCCTCTCATGAGCTGTTGTATAACAGTGATTTGTACTGTTCAACACTAAGAGCTAGTCTACACTACAGATGTAAGTCAACCTAAGTTACGCTACTTCAGTTATGTAAGTTATGTAACTAAAGTCGACGTACCTTAGGTCGACTTACAGCAGTGTCTACATTGTGCTGTGTCGACAGGAGATGCTCTCCCGTCAATTTACCTTATGCTTCTCGGGGAGCTGGAGTACAAAAGTTGATGGGAGAGTTCTCTACCATCGACTTAGTGGGTCTTCACCAGACCCGCTAAATCAACACAGCTGCATCAACCACAGCAGTGCCAATCTAGTCGTAAGTATAGACATGGCCTATGGGCCAGAGCGTTAGCTCCATCTTTTGTCCACATGACACTTAAGAAAAAAAAGGTGGCATTAACCGCTCGCTTTCCAGAGTCCCAAGGGGTCAATACTGCAACCAGCAATCACTGGTACATAGGGAAGCCCAAGTGATGCCACCTTTCCTCTCAAACATACCCACTGCAGGAAGCAAGTGGGGTGTAGACTCTGCAACAGTGGCTCTATGCCACTCAAGAATTCCTCCACGCGAGTGGAATTGTCAAGGTGCTAGATACAAAGGCTTTGCGGTAAAAAAAGATGTCTTAGTGCTGCTGGGAAGATGTAACCTTATGAAAGACTGCAATTCAGTAGTGAGTTAAGTGATTCCTGTAAGTCTATAAAAATACCATGAGATCAAAGAAATTAGATGAGTTTATTATTAATAAAGAGGTGTTTTTTCAGTCAAAAGGAGAAAGATTTAGCATGACCCAAAAGTTACATTCTCCTGAATTAAAAAAGTATATCATGAGCTAATTTACTGAGTATAATTTCTTCTGGACTCTTGCTGGAATAATCATCAGTCTTAAGCATCATCATATTTGTAGTCAATAGGGAGCTATTTATCTAGATGAGTTTTACACATCTTACAGCCAAATCAAAGATCCAAATATAAAATCCTCCACTCAGGGATACCATCTGAATTTGTGACACTCCTTGGACCCATAAGTAAGTGACTGAATTAAGATAATACAATAAATGATTCTTTCATCAGTGGCAGTTTTAATACAGATAATTTCATTTAATATTTAATAGTATTTTTCATTTAACAGGTAATCTAAGTGTAATTTAATACAAATGCACGGCCTGTTTCTCCCTAATGTGGGAATAAACAGAGTAATAAAATATTTTAATTTTTGTATTAAAAAGGTAAAGAGAAGGGAAAGGCATTTATCCCTTTATGCACTTATATATAAAGTTACAAACCAAGACACTGGGCTTGATTTTAGCTGCACCGAATTCATTCTCAGTACAGCTGATGAGAGATGGGGAGAAGGGGAAGCATATATAGCTTTAAACCATGTTTCTGCCTCTCTTGATGTCAGGGGCTAGCAATGGCCAAAGCAGCCCACACCTCTAGTGGATCAATCTAATAGCTGCTCCAGCTTCTGCCAGATTGTAATGGCTCCTCAGGGACTGACAAGGATAACACATTCTCCCACCTGGTCCCATCACACCCCATCCCCCAATTCCACCTCTGGCCTGCTCTGAAATACCCCTACTACCAAGACCAGAGAAGGTGGCATAGAGCCACCTATGCCAGCTTTACAACATATGACATTGAAATCCCCAAAGGAATCCCCAACTGCCCCTTTAAGGCAGCTTTAAGTTCCCGTTGCACGTCTGGAGAGATACATAATACAGGGACATAATTACATTACACTGATGATTATACTAATAAAACTCCAGAAAGGCAGGCCAAATCTCTTAAAACACTCATCATCTTGTCTTTCAGACAGTAGGATATCCCTCTCCAATTCTGTCAGTGCACTAATCCAATCACCCCACTCAGTAATGTTATGGAACCCAAGTTGTGGTTCTGTAATTCATGGGAAATGGTGGCCTCAAAAATATAGGAGCCCACCACCTTCCCTGAAGGTAGCTTGGCGTCTCTCCCTTTGGGAACAATGGAATGAAGTGACCATTTTGAAAGTGAGCATCCTTCCTAAGAGATCTAGAGGGGCGTATGTAAGGGAATGTGAAGGACAGGGTTAAGAGAAGACTGTCTGAATGTGGAGGTCAGAAGCTGGAGGATACTGGCCATTTCACTTTGGGTGCTTTGCACTTGTCCAGAGTGAGATAAAGTAGCCAGAACATACTGGTGAATCTGGCCCTAAAAGTTAAAATAAAGGGGGAAAAGTAAGGTTGATACTAATATATTCAAATCATTAGAAATACACATAACATGCTCTTTGGGTTTCTTGTTTACTGTTTATATATGATTTGTTTTTTAAAAATCTAAGGAACTTCCCAAATAAAACTATGTTAATTGGAGTTAAGGTTGAGGACATACCAGTAATTTAAGGGTAAAAACATTACAGAGATGTTGTAACTATTTTAAAAACAAGCATTACAAATCCAATTCCAAAGATAACGTTAAACTTAAAAGATATCCAAAGATGCTAAGGTATAGAAATACAGAATTAAAGCGCTTTAACTCTGCCCTCTAGAAAAAGAAAAAAAAATCCGATGCATCTTTAAAAATCAGTTTTTAAATCTACTCTGGGACATGCAGTTTATCCCCAGATTATCCACCTTCATCCCCATCACACCGTTGACATACTGGCACAAGGCTCCACTGACTCTCCACCCAGCTATCCAAGAAAAGCAAAAACACAGCAGCTACTCTGTCCCCAATATACCGTGAGTGTACTCTGGGTAAACCATATGGGAGAGCATACAGGACCCTCATGCCCTCCTACTTCACTGTGCTGCTTCATACAACAAGTTACAATCTTGCCATAAAGCAAGACTTTCAACAGCAGGGTCAGATAAATGAGGAAGCAGAGGACATGTGGTGCATTCTTTTACGTATTAAAAATGGTTTTTACCCTGCACCATTAGTTGTGACTGAAGCTGCTATATCAGCATAAAATAGCTTAATCCATCAACAAAATCCTTACAAACCCAAATCTATCAAGCATAAAAAAGGAAATCCCAGCCTATTCTATCAAACACCTTCTCAGCATCAAAGGTTATTGCCATTGCCTGGTTGTTGACATTTATTAGTGTTTAACACATCAACAAAAAGTCTAATGTTTTTATTGGAATGCTTCACTTTTATCAATCCCATCTATCTTATGTGAAGTATCCCAGGAAAAACAGGCTCTACCTAGCCTCATAGCCAATAGTTTTGCAAGAATATTGCAATCTGTGTTTATAAATGAGACTGGACTGTAGTTAGAGCAACTAACCCCATCATTTTCCTCACCTTCAAGACAGAGAGATAACTGCATTTCTTAATGTTTCGGGAAACTTCCTTTCCACAAACTGCATTCTGCACAGCAGCTCAGACTAGGAAAAAGCCCATTGTCTGGCAGCCCAGAAAAACCAAACAAAAAAAAAACAAGGCAGATATGTGAAATTTAAAATCACTTACTGCCTGCTATATAAAATGTTTATCTGAGTTCAAACTCCTAGGTGCATTGACTAACACATCTGACCTGAGGCTGAAAATAAAAATTGCTCAGTCTCTTCTGTTTCTTTTTAAATGCCACCAAACTGCAGTAGAAAAGAGTGGTTTGCCAGCCCTGCCACTACACTGCTAATTTTCTCCTTTGGCTCTACTCAGCCAGTAGTGTCCCACACTGCCTTTGGGGAGTTGACACATATCCAGGTATATATGGCTACAAAATACAAATGGATAATCACACGTTTTCTTATCTGACAACCAAATCTGAGATGCAGGTTGCCATTGTACAGAAATCCTTCATTTGACTTTGCTGTCTCAAACCATCTCATTTGAGAGATCACAACAGAATGGAAATTGTTCATACCAAACAGAGTGCCATCTTGTGTTATTACAGGCCAGTCCTGAACAGGGGGCAATACAGTGCAGTACCCCAGTGGGTGGATCCAGGGGCGGCTCTACAAATTTGGCCGCCCCAAGCAATGATGCCCGGGAGGCGCCCCCGAGCCGCGGGAGCAGCGGACCTGCCGCGGGCATGACTGCGGAGGGTCCGCTGGTCGCGCGGCTCAGCTGGACCTCCCGCAGCTGCGGGCGGTACGCTGGTCCGGCGGCTCCGGTTGAGCTGCCGCAGTCATGCCTGCGGGAGGTCCAGCCGAGCCGCGGGATGAGCGCCCCCTCCCGCAGGCATGACCGCGGCAGGTCCGGTCGTCCCCGGGCTCCGGTGGACCTCCCGCAGGCATGACTGCGGCAGGTCCACCGGCCCAGCCTGCCGCCCCCCTGGGAAAGGGCCGCCCCAGGCGGCTGCTTGCCCCGCTGGGCTCTAGAGCCGCCCCTGGGTGGATCAGGAGAATGAAATTTTGCTATAATAGTGACCAAAGAGAAGCTGTTCTACCATACTGCAGTTTGGATGACAGAGGATTTCTTCTCCATCAGCCTATCCTTTGTGCACAACCCAGTTACTTCAGCTGCACTCTACAGTCAAGAATTTTGAGTCAGATCAGCTCCTTGCACAGAAATACTGACTGTGATGAAAAAGAGCACTACAAGAATCAGGCCCTTATTGTGTCATAATGCCTTTTGAAGAAGGAAGTGCTAATGTCCCAAACTAATGGCTTTGTAAGATAAAAGGGCAATATGATTCCCACCCATTTATACACTTTCATAAACGCAAACCTCACTCTGTGGTAACATTTTGCCATGACACACCTCATGTTGGTCTGCAGCTGATAGCTACTCCCATATCTGGGATAAAACTAATAGCCCTTGAAGTGTTGCCAGTGAAAGCTGTTTGATGGCTAACTACAAAATTTGCAAGTGCAAATTGTTATTTTTATTTATTATTTATATTTCACTAGGTGACAACATGTTAGGCACTGTCCAGACACATAGCCTTTGTCCTGAACAATTTACAATCTGAGATGTGGGTTCTGCACATGCAGAATCTGTGGGGACAATTTTAGAAATTGGGTCAAGGCCACTTTAAAAGATTGGGGCTACAGTGTTAATACAAGGTACCTCAACACCAGGCTGTAATCACACACTAGACTCCTCATTAATGGACTTACCTGAAAGTGTAATTGTCTTCCTATCACGGAATAGCATTTGTTATCTGAAGCACACTGATGTGTTTCATGAGAGAGTAAAGTTGAAGCACTGGCCCACAATTCTAGTCAAATATATCACATATATTGGTCAAGAGTGTGTAAAGAAAGATTGCCTAAGATAGTGTCCCATGAGAGGCATCAAAATGCCATGGAGGCTTGAACAGATGTTCATAACAGCAATCTAGTGACTCATGGAGGTTTTCAACATTATACTATTAGAATGCTTCCTAACACTGACCTACATAGCCCAGTAATACAATATCACTGAATCTTTTGCATTGCAACATTATGTTGTAGGGGATGTAGTGTTGTGCCATATGCCATGCATATCAGTTACAGTGAGTTATGCTATACACATGCTTCCTGACTACAGCACATTACCCAGACATTCATGAGAGACTGTAACATACAATAAAATAATACTAAGTGTCATATTGCAGCCAAAGTAGTATTTGCATGACATGCCTCTCATTTTAATGACATGTATTTCGCTGAGCACAGGACTGAGCACCAGGAAATACTGAGTTCCAGTCGTAGCTCTGAGTTCCAGTCGTAGCTCTCACACCAATTTCTTCTTTGGCTCTGGCCAAATCAAACTGCCTCAGTTTCCCCGTCTATGAAATGGCAGATAATAATTATTTAATTCACAAAAGCATTGAGAGGATTAACATTTTGAAGTGACTTTGACAGTGAAAAGCACAAGGAAATAATGTATTCAGGATTCTTTTTGTACTTTACACACACCCTATACTAACCTGTGGAGGTAAGGTGGTTACATCTTTAACTGTTCATGAAAGACATGCAGCTACCATTTAAACAGTTCAAAGCAAAAATCTTTACCAAAATTCTATTTGACAGGTGACAACTTGTACACTTCATATCTCAGCAGACCAAATATAAAGTCCCATTCAGAAATATTTGTGACATACTGCAGATGAGAAAATGAAAAGATGGTTTTACTAAAAAAAAAAAGGGACTCTGTAGAAATGTCCTTGTGGGGTCATATATTTTTGTGTCTCAATTATTTCCATAGCAAACATGCTCCTTATTCAAGCACAAAATCTCTACTACCCTCCCCAGTCCTGAAAACCTAGGCTGAGAGTCAAGCTGGGTTCCTTCCTTCTAAAGCATTATCACCAGTAATTAATGGTCTGCAAGTCAAATTACAGCTGCAGTTAAACCTGTGCAACACCTTTGTTTTCTGGTTATGCCTCCAGTGACATCTGTGCTGTCCTATTGCCTTCAATGGGTTTGCTCAGGTGCAACTGATTGTAACATAGTAAACAATTCTGTTGATAATGCTCAAGGGATAAACTTCAGCTCACTATGTGGGCTCTGAGGTGTCATATACTCAACAGCAATATTAAAAAGGGTATACACAGGATAGATACAGAATATAAAACAAACGATCAGTATCTTCAGTTGCATAAGTCTAGTTTAAAACAAATTGATCCTAAGTGACAGCAAGTGTTTTGTGTTTTACTATTCTCTTTAACACATTAATTCTTTCTAAACCAGAAAGATGTTCTATACAAATGAAATATCACCCAGTGACAACTATGAAATTTGTTTAAATTTTGGAAGATTTATTGAAAGTACTGGTAATATAAAAAAGTTGACCTACCTAGTCACAGTGAAAATACATAAAGCTACTAAAAGTAAAATTGTTAAATATTGCAAAGACCAAATTTTCAGATCAGAATTTTCTCATCCACCTGTCAAATGTAATAGATTTCGTAAAATTACAAAAAAATTAAATACTGTTAAAACAGGGAGCAATATTTGATATCTAATACTGATTTTCTCTGTTCAGTCATGAGCTGTAGTTCTTTTTTCAACAGACTAGAGTTCTTTTCACTTGGTTCAAACAAATCTGACGCTTATTTTTGCTACCCCAAAACAGTACTAAAAACAGACAAAAAGGTAAATAAGGAAAGCATTGTTATTAGCCAATACATCTAGCTTATCCAAAACCAAACTACAAAATTAATTAGAGCACATCCTCTCTAATGCCTCTCCTGTTAGAGGTAACTTAAATTTTATTGAAGATGAATTACACAGTTCCAAAATATTAAAATGGTTCATCCTTTAGAATGAGAATAAAAAAAAGGGACTGGATTCATAGGTGCTGACTCCATGGGTACTCCGGCCCCGGAGCACTCACGGAAAAAAAATGCTTAGCACCTACCAGCCACAGGTGTTTGGCGGCACCCCCAATCAGTTGATCAGAGCACCACCAAAAAGTTGATTGGAGGCTAGGGGAAGGCAGAGAGCAATGAGCTGTCATGGACCTCAAGGAGGAGGTGGAGTGGGGGTGGGAAGAGGTGGAGTGAGGGCAGGGCCTTGAGGGAGGTGGCAGAGCAAAGGTGGGGTTCTGGGAGAGGGGGTGAAGTGGGGTTGGGGCCTCGGGAGAGAGCGGGGGTGGAGAACTCCCAGGGAAAAGAAAAACTCAGTGCCTATGATTGGATTATATTGGTAGTAAGGGTTAATTATACTGACTAAAGTTGGCTGGATGCCATGGAAGCTTCCACACACAGCTCTGTCAATGCTGCTATTCCTGTTCCTCTCTCAAGTTGATTATACACATACACATTGAATCAAATTCAAAGGCCAGAACACTACAGTTAGTAGACCAGACATACATTTCATAAATCAAATCACAGAAACGTATTCTACATTTGTTGGGCCTGGCTCCATTTCACTCACTTCACTTAAACTGATGTAAAAACAGAAAAAGCTGCACTGAAGTGAATGAGATCAGACTCAGGCCTATTCTCTATACTTACAGGGTGAACAGCATAAAAATGTAAAGGTCTCTTATGGACCACAGCATCACTGGTGTAAACTGTCATAGCTCCATTGAGTGCAACTGAACAATTCATACAAGCTGAGGAACTGACCCTCAGTTTCCAAATTGTTTTGCTTCCAACTTGTGTAATAATTAATATTCTTGCCAGTTGTTCATACTGTGGTAAACAGTAATTACAGTAGCTTGGCCATCATTATCATGACGGCCACACATGAAAGAAGCCCAAATGATGCACTTGGATGAACAAGGCTATATGTTTTTATAATCACTCAGTTCCTCAGTGGTCCATTTGTCTGATAAAAGAAATTATTGCAGATGAGCATCCTTGAATATAAGCTTATTAGACCTCAGAACTCTCATTCGCCTAATGTTAGTTGGAAGCCTAGACCAAGTTATGTTGTTCCTTCCCATCACATCAGTGGATTATAATGGTCTGATTTTCAGAAGTGTCGAGAACCTACAATTTCTATTAAAGTCAGTAGGAGATATGGGTGCTTTATGCCTTTGAAAAAAATCAGGCTATAGCTGATCTCATTTAGAAAGAGGAAGATGATTAGATTGGCTGGAACACTTAAAATACATACATATCAGGCTTTAAATAACCATTACTCAATGGTGTTGATTTGACAAACTAAGGGAAATAATCTATTCAACCTACACCAGAGGTTCTCAAACTTCATTGCACCACGACCCCCTTCTAACAATAAAAATTTCTACACGACCCCAGGACGGGGGATTGAAGTCTGAGCCCGCCCAAGCCCCGCTGCCGCACGTGAGGGCATGTATCCTGAGCCCCACCACACAGGGCTGAAGCCGAACTCTGAGCCCCACTGCCAAAGGGATGATGTCCTTGGGCTTTGGCTTCAGCCCTGGGCGGTGGTGCTCTGTCTTCAGCTTCGGCCCTGGGTGGTGGGGCTCAGGCTTTGGCTTCTGCCCCAGGCCCCAGCAAGTCTAACAACAGCACTGACGACCCCACTAAAATGGTCGCGACCCACTTTGTGGTCCTGACCCACAGTTTGACAAATGCTGACCTGCACTATGGATCTCTTGTTCGCAATTGGATTTCTATTACATAGTTAGTACATAGTTTCTGCATATATATGCATATATGCAGAAATTCCACTAGTAGCAGGGAAATTTCCAAGCACAGACATGCAGTCATCACAGTGTGGATCAGAAAGGACAAATCTGCTTTGTGGTGAGTTCTGTGAGAATAAGGCCTGATCCAAAGCCCACTGAAATAAATTAAAAGACTCCCATTTACTTCAATTGGCTTTGGATCAGAATCATAAATGTTAATAATTAAAACATGGTTCTTGACCTTCCTGTTCAACTGACCTGCTCCTTGTGCCTAATCAGGGTCATATTTTCTTATTTTCCTCATTTAAATAATTTTTTCTACATTTTATTTCTGTTAGCCCTGCACAGTCAACACATTTAGGGTGATCTGGACCCTCGTCTTTTTGACATAATGTCCACAGAAATGTTTACTACATTCCAACTACAGAACCAATGAGATACACATGTATAACTCCACTGAAGGCACTACCGTTGCTTAGATATAAATGAAGGCATCATTTAGCTAGCAGAATATTAATTGTAATTATGTAAAAAAAGGGAAAGAATCCAACTTTACATTCAGTGAATGCAGCATTTTCATTGAGGGAGTTCCCATTGACTCCAATAAGTACCCTAAGTGCATCACAGGAATAATTTGGTCTAGTGTTTATTGTAATAGTGGAAGTCTCTTAATAACTAAAGCTCCATATAAGTTTCCTACTGGTGTGTGTTCCAATCTGCATATTTTGGGGAGTGGGAGGGAGAAAGAGAATCTCTGGGTTCCCCTATTTATTGCCCTACCAACGCCTTTGGGGTACAGATTGACTTCCCCTGTGTTGATGAGAGTTGAATGTGGCTCAGTCATTGCAGGCCCATCAACAGCACTATGACTGCTAGCCAAGAATCACTTAAGAACACTCAAGGGCACTTCTTCTTTCCTCTCTGAGGAACCAAAGAGTGCTGCCTCCACAAAGAAGTCAGCCCCTACAGGCCTTGGAAGTGATGGATTGAGCTCTGGAAATTAACATGAGCTCGAATGGGCCAGCCATGGCTTTGGAATTTTATTATGATTTCTATTTCACTATTTTAAAGCTCACTGAAGTCCTGTAGACTTTCACCAAGACTTTTGCCTGAATATGACCTGAAGGTCCAGTCTTATGAGGTGATGAGAAACTTCAGCTATTCAAGGGCTGCCGATCCTGATCCAATTCTACTGCATCCTAGAGGGTGTCACTTCTGGGGAAAAGGCATGTGGTGGTTACTCAGGTTAGAGCAGCTTTCACTTACATTGTGGGCTCAGTAGGAGTCCCAGTGGTACAGATGCCCTGGAGTTGGCACTGAATTAGTACACACATGGAACATGCTCCACCCTAGCCAATGCTACCCATCTCCAAGGCTCCAGACCCCTTGTGAAATAGGGATTATGAACACGTTATATCATGGTGTCCTCCCTCCTGGAGGATTTTTGTGCGATTAAAAAATATAGTCACCAGAGGCCTTCTGTTCTGGGTTATGTAAGAAGAGGTCAGTGTAACCCTGAGCTGCATCCAGCTCTATGAGAAAAAAGGCAATGCCACCTCCAGTAATATCAGAGTAACATGTCTAATTTCTCATGCATTGCTATGAAAATTTTCCTTGTACAAATTATGAATTTCAACATCATTATGTTCAACATAATTCAACATTATGTTCTCTATCTTGAAAGAACAAATTTTAATCATGATATATATTGCTATTTAAATTACGTAAAATAGTATGTGGCAACAGGCTGTGTATACATAGAATGAGTGCCTTACACATTGTATATCGGATGCCTTATACATTTTTGCAATAAATAATTAATTCCAAAAATAGAATCAGCAAAAACTACCAATAATTCATGTTTAATGTATCCTATTCATTTGTGTATTTTAGGACCATGAAACAGCAGAAGGAAACTGACCCATTTTCATGTTAGCCTTTTCCTTACTTTATCAGATTTAGGGTTGTCAAATGATCCAAAATAAATCTCAATTAATCGCAAGATTAAAAAAAAAATCATGGTTAATCACAGTTTTAATAATTGTTAGACAACAATCGAATACCAATTTTAATTCAGCATGGAAGCATGTCCTCTTGAATGGTGGTTGAAGGGGCATATAATTCCTTGCAACACCAGCTACAACAGTGTCATGTGAATGCATGTTCCCACTTCAGGTGACGATGTAAATAAGAAGTGGGCAGCATTATCTCCTGTAAATGTAAACAAACTTGTTTGTCTTAGCGATTGGCTGAACAAGAAGTAGGACTGAGTGGACTTTTAGGCTCTAAAGTTTTACATTGTTTTGTTTTTGAGTGCAGTTATGTAAAAAAAATGATAATTGACATTTGTAAGTTGCACTTTCATGATAAAGAGATTGCACTACAGTACTTGTATGAAGTGAATAGAAAGATACTGTTTCTTTTGTTAATCTTTTTTACAGTGCAAATATTTGTAATAAAAAATAATATAAAGTGAGCAGCGTACACTTTGTATTCTGTGTTGTAATTAAAATCAACATAATTGAAAATGTAGAAAAACATCCAGAATATGTATAGTAAATTTAAATTGGTATTCCATTATTATTTAAGTGTGATTAAAACTGCAATTAATTGTGATTATTTTCTATTGCACAATTAATTGTGATTTTTTAAAATCAAATTAATTTGTTTTGTGTTAATTACTTGAGTTAACTGTGATTAATTGACAGCCCTAATCAGTTCATTGTGTCCGCAATAAAATCTATCTAACTGCTCAGTAATGAAAAAAAAAATACAGTGATTTAATGCCCAATTACATTTCTTCATTCTTGACATGGTTGACACCATTCTAACTACAACTGACAGGGAAACTTTTGCCATTCTAGTATTTTTATTTTTAGCTGTCTCATTCCTCAAATGAGACAGTAAGATGAAATTCATCTGAGCTATTTCCTTTTCCTCAAAACTTTCAATCAAATGCTCAGAGAGAAAAAACCAGTTATTTGACACTGTCACTAAAGAGTTATAAAGGTCAGCTCGGAAATCAGAAGCCCCTGATCCTAAAAATGAAGTATTGTAGAAAATTTAGCCAATGTGCTTTTCATTTACCTTATGCTGAATCAATATTGAATAAAAATCCCTGTCTCCCTTCCCCCATAGCTTTCCCAATTTCTTGTTGGTGGCTTCTGCCTATAATGGTCTTCCTGCCACACACACTTATGCTGTGCATGCATGACAGATCAAGAAAGGCCAACAATCCCATTTTGTGGTAAACCGACAGCAACACATACAATTAATTTGTGGTGCAGCTCCACACATCCAGCAAGCAATGATATATTACCATTCCATTATATAAATAATGTAAGAACCTCTATGTGTGCAGAACTTTTATAAGTTAAGCACTTGCTAAAGGATATGTGGTATATAGTGGATACCAGAAATCATAGGGATTATGTCTCATTTCATTCAATATGTACAAAGGTGGCAAAATTTAGAACCCTATAGTTAAACTTATTCCAGCTTTATTTAAAATATAAAGGAAGAAGAAATCAAAATTGCCTCAATCATCATAATCAATGTGTACAGCGTATCTCAAGGTTCATTATTTTCATTCATTCACTCTCTCACAGTTTTCTTGGGGCTATAACTTTAAAGTAAACATTCTATTTAAACTAAAAGTCCATATAGAAAATATTATACCATAAATTATGATGTATAATTGCAAAAGTAAACCACTAGCCATGGAGAGTTTCTGTCTCCATTACATAGGATCCCAGTTCCACAGTGGGATATTAGATTAGCCTTAGAATGATGGGCCACTAGTTTGTCACTGGCCAATAAAAATAAAGTTCATTATTCTTACCCTACCTATCTCAAAAACTTCCTTAGCAGACTTTTGCAGTCCGGGAAGCAGCTACCCTGTGTCAGGACTCTAGGAAAAGCACTGAGTATGCTTTCCCTATGGAGACATACGTTCTCCTCCAAACAGAGACCAGTTTCTTTGATGAACCCAGAAGTCTTACGGATCTTTCATGGGCCAAAAGCCATCAAGCCTTTTTTTGCCTAGATAGGCATGCTAATGCATATTTCATAATCTCCCCACTAAAATGTTTTCATAGCATTATGGGTATGAGACAAATGAAGAAAACTCAGCGTTAAGGCTGTCTACATCTTTGACTCCTGATTTCTTGGCTTATTCACAAAGACAAGCTAAGAATAAAGTATGATCCTCACATTTAAAATGCCCTGGATCCTGCTGATTTGTGCTAGACTTAACATAACAGTTAGAAAGTTAATAAATTATTGTAACAGATCACCCTTTACCCACTGAGAGTTTCAAAATAAAATGTATTTTTATAATACACTAAACACAATAACTGAAAGTCTATTTCAAAAACCTATTTGTTTGAAAAACCACTTTAAAAAGGTTGAAAAACATCCAAACATCATACTTTTCCTAGTACTCTAGAAATACAGTATTCAGGAAGCCTTGATCTATGTACATTTATTGGAGCATAAAAATGAATTTGTTTTGCTAATGGGTTTAGAATGCAAGACTTGATGTGCATTCAAAAATCATGAATTTCTATTCAGTTAATATCAAAAGCCAATAAAATGTCATTTAAACCTTGCATTTCCAGGAGCATTTTGAAACGGAAATAGAAAATTCTTTATAAATGATGTTTACATATAGTTTCTGTTTAGAACACCAGGACGTAAAGCTTCATAGCCAAGCACTGCCAAGAGAATTTCCAATATGGAGCTGTCTGTGGTGCTGAAAGAGAACAAACCTACCTACGGCACGAGGAATTGCTGCCCTTCTGCCTTCTCACTATGGAGTACATAGTCTAACAAAATAATAATCTAACATGTGTCAGCTCAACCAAGGCTGTAATATAAAATTTCCTCCATAAAATAACCTTGTGAAGGAACCTCATAATGCTAATAAAACCCGCTTACCAAACATCCTTAAAATAGGATCCTTGTGAGGTCTGGACTGGCAAGCTGCAGAGTTTAGCTTTATTGCCAATTTGACGGTTTTCCTATCAGAATACATCAAAAGAGACATTTAAATTGGTAGCACACAGTCACCTCCAGTAAAGGGAAGGACTGAACCACACATTGTTCATACTTCCCATTGGCAGTAGCTCAAGGGAGTACGTCACTGAAAATAAAGAAGAAATTTTGATTCCAGCTAGTAGGCATTTTAGGCCATCAGGTGCCGTCAAGAGTAACTTCTGAGAGCAGAAACAATCTGTAAACTTTCATCATTTGTCACAAAATACTCTCCATCATGTTTTGTAGAACAAACACCTCTTATTTCCAAGTAGCATTGCTTCCCTCAAATTGTAAAACGTGACACACTACAAACAGATAATATGGATATTCTTCCAATTCCTAGAATATTGTTTGCTATCTCAAAGAGTTCCTGTTAATTTGCACTGTACTGACTAGCACAGTCTCAACACTTTCCAGATGAGGATTAGAATGGAATCCATGCCCAAACACAGATCAGATTAACAACAAATAGTGAGTTCAAACAACCCACCAGAGAAAAAAAACAACCAAACAATAAAACCTTCATCGTCAATTATGCTACATCCCTATGGACATAATCATGTAGTCCTCACTAAGGATAAAACTCTCATTGAAGCTAACAGAAGATAAAAATTTGGCACTACAGATGTCCCTTCAGAAAACAGATGGCTAAAAATTTGATCTTCTTTAAATCTACTGTTAGTAGGAGTATGCAATATTTTTCACGGAACAATAATCTGAAGAATAGATTTCACAATTTCTGTTACAAGCCACAATATTTAAATTGTGTCCACTGTATTCAGACATAAAGTGTAATATTCACTTATATACCCAGTTATTATTTGCTACTTATATGGCTATTTATGTTGCTATTTGTACTTTTTACAGAAAGGTGAATAAAAAGTTTTAAGTAGGTTGCCTCTAAATCAGGAGGATATTTAATGTTGTCAGCTTAAAGGTGGTATAGTGACCTTTCCCATGTTGCTGAAAAGAGATCTTCTTCATTGTCCAGGTAAATGAACTGAGCCCTGAAGATCTGCAGTTTATCCAGAACTCTACAATGACTATTGGTAGTCTATAGTACCTTCCTGATTAAAAGAAACTGTATCACTATTTTACAACTAAGGGCTTGTCTACACTACCACGTGGGGTAGATATAAGATACGCAACTTCAGCTACGTTATTCACGTAGCTGAAGTTGCCCTACTTATATCTACTTATCATGGTGTCTTCACTGCGGTAAGTTGACTGCTGACTCTCTCCTGTCAACTCCGCTTGCGCTCCTCATTCTGGTGGAGTACCAGAGTCGACGAAAGAGTGCTCAGTGGTCGATTTAGCGCATCTAGTATAGATGCGATAAATCAACCCCCGCTGGATCTGGCAGGTAGTATAGACAAGCCCTAAGTATGTTCTTAGTTTTAGTGCTATCAGGCAGTGTTAGCTTAATCAAAGTTAATATAGTTTACCAGATGGTGTTACTCATTCTATATCATCTCATTTACTAGGAAGCTCTCTAAGAGGGGCACTAAACTCAGAAGAATTTATAGAAATGCAACCAAAGTTGCATTTTTGTTTATTACCAACCAGAAAAACAAATGAGTCACTGTAAGGTAGGGTTGCCAACACTGTATTTCAAAAATAAGGGACTGTTTTGGGGGCATCCTTATATTATATTATTATTTATTATTAATTAGTACAGTACTGACCCTCGTTTGTGGGTATTTCTTGCTGCTTTTTGCAGCATTCAGTAACTCCCGATCTTGTTGTACAGAGATTTGTACAGAGATAAAAAAAAAATATATATGCTGAAGAGAAGAGAAATTGGATTATTTTTTATTTTTTAACTTAAGAAGACACACACAGAAGACACACACACAACAGCTTTAGCAGCAGCAGCAGCTTTATTATTATTAAAAAAATTAAAAAAAAAAAAAAAAAAAATGTCTTTCTAATAAATAATTAAAAAAAAAAAAAATCAAAAAAAAAAACAATATATTTTTTTTTTTTTTTGGATGATTGGATTATTAGAGTTCCCTTTGTAATACAATTGTAGGCACAGTTCTCTACAAAACATTAACTTCTCTAAACTTCAGAAATCTTTGGGCTTTTTCTTCTTATTATTTATTTTGGTTAGGGTTTTGAGTTGGTTTTTTGGGGGCAGGGCAATAATCTAAACATGGCAATTGTTTAATTAACAAATGTTTGAGTACTTTCAAAAATTTTATTTTACTGTAGTTTGGAAAATTAACTGATGTAATTAGATAATTTATACATAGATAAAATTAATTATCTTAAAATTTATTTTTATTTTCTATTTAAAGTTTCTTAACAGAATTGCATACAGCAACTGAAATATCCAGGAAAGTTGTTTTTAAGTACATTTTTACATAACACGCTTCTACAATTTTCATTATGAAAAGCACTGTGAGGGAAAAAAACCTCTGCATTACAGAAATATCAACATTTTTTTTCTATTTTTCTTATGTCCTCCAATAGTTTATATTAACACAACTACTCAAGAAGAATTTAATTAACCGGTTTCTAGCTCTATGATCTTAGTGCAAAGAAACTAGAGCCTGATTCAGAAATGGGAGTTTTGCACATATAAGGACTGCAGGATCAGGGTCCTATTTTGCAAATGGTCTCAGATAAAACAGTATTCTTTTACTCTAATCTTAGCAGGTAGAAGCCTGTACTTACTCTTATATAACAACTATATTATAGAGCAACATAGTGGATGAGGCAATATCATTTATTGGACCAACTTTGTTGTAGCTCAAAAGCTTGTCTCTTGGACCAACAGAAGTTGATCCACTGACTTTGTCTCTCTAATATCTGGGACCAACACAGCTGCAACAACAGCTATATTATAGTTACTTTATAAGTGTTCCATTTTTCTTTCTGTTAATTGATACAACACAAAAAAAGTTTTTGTCCTTGAAAATATTCACTACTGCTTTAAGCCAGGAGTTCTCTATAGCAGGAAATAACAATAGCATTATATGCATCTAGGAATAAAACACCAAGGAAAAATTAATGTGGAGATTATCCTTATTTGATTATAAATCCAATCCTTCCTTCACTTTTTAGCTGAGCAAAATCCCAATTGAAAATTTGGGTTATTTATGGAAGGAAGTCTACAAGTCCTGAAAAGGTACATTTTTAAATACTAAGGCAACGCTTGTTGACCATTACAATTTTTTCTCACATTTCTTTACTAGATGCCTATAATTTCTGTGCCATTAAAAAAAATCTATGTTTAAACATTCTATGGCTTGTTTTATTTATTGTTTTTCTTTCCAACTATTGTCTTATCTTCAGTGTGTAGGGCAGCACAATTAAGACTTCATATCTAGAGGTGACTGAAGTCTCCCTACAATTAATCATGTGAACTACTGAGGATATATGGATCAGCATAATATAGTTCTAAATTCTGGGCTAAATAATTCCCCTTATAGCATAAAACAAGTGTACACAAAATACTCTATTCAGTCATTCAGAATAAATGATTATGCAGCATATTACAGACATTTTTATAACTTCTAATAAGAATGTCAATTTATTATATTTAGTCTCTTTAAGATCCCTTTGAAATAGATTCAGTAACCTTCAGAAGAAACAAAGTGAACGTTTTCTGAAATACTGGAAAAGAGTAACTACTCACCAAAGAATGCCCTTTGAAAACTGAGTCTTTTCATTACCGACAGTTTCAATGTTTGGTAGTTTATAAAGTGAAACATTACCTGAATTTCCCTTGCGTGGTACACAATAATAAGACCAAGCAGAATAATCGTGGAGAGGCTAATAAGGCATTTTAGAGCTAATGAATACAGCGACTCCTGCAACAGAAAAATATTTGAGTGTCCATGAAAAGATATACACCTGTATAAAGACTTTTTGTCCTTCACCCTTCTGAACTGTGATGGGGGGCAAATCTATCTTGCATAACAGAGACCAGGATTACTGACTTGATTTCTCTCTTTTAAGGATGAAGAATAGGTGCCCTAAATCAAAACGGCTACTTGTCATTGCTTCAGCAGCAAGTCCAGTACAGGTGGGACAGCCAGCACTGGGAAACCAATTTGCTCTCTAGGGACTGCCAATAGGATGGAGAGCTCTAGTCTGAGAGGGAAAAAAAGTCTCTCTCAAATCTATGGAATTACGAAAATCCAAAGAAATTGACCCTGGTTGGCAGAATGAAGAGTTGAGCGTGGCGATTTAAACTGCTGACTTGGAAAATACAGTTTTCTTTCCAAGTTGTTCTTAAATCCCTTCTCTCCCTCCTCTGTCCTCATCCTTTCCCTCCCAGGTTTGTAGCGCATGTCGCAAAGGAGCAGCGCCTAAGGGACACTGGCAAGTGACTGCAGAAAGTGTCTGCAGGGCATGCACGGGGTGGGAGCCGCTCTCTGCAGGGGAAAGGCGGACAGCCGGCCGGATCTAACAGCTGGCTGGGACCATGGAGAGAGCGCGGAAAGCAGAAGGAGGGAGGGCGGCTAGGAAGCTGGTGCCTGGGAGAACGCAAGCCCAGCAGCAGGAGGAGTGAGAGAGGGTGGCTGGCAGCTAGCGCTTTGGAAGGGAGGCGAGCGGGAGGGGCAGGTACCTTGGTGTAGGCGCCCCAGGACAGCTCGGTCTCGATGACCATCACCACGATGCCGAACATGCCGAAGATGAGCGCGTAGTCGCTGAGCCGCTTGCGCTTCTCGAAGAGCGCGCGGCGGTGCCCCAGCTTGTAGCCGATGTTCTGGTTTTTCTTCTTGCTGGACTTGCTGCCGCTGTTGTTCTGGCTGCTGCCCCCCACGCTGCCCCCGGGGCCAGGACCGTGCAGCGCCAGGTTGTTGGAGTTGTTGTGCTCCGGCTTGGACACCACGATCTCCGGGGCTGAGGCGGCGGCGGCGCCGGGGCTGGAGAGCGGCGGCTGCAGCGGCTGGGACTCGGAGTCCAGTTCCTGCAGGTTCCTGCGGGACGAGCTCAGGTGGCTGAGCGGCCGCATGACGCCGCCGTTGTACCTGCAGCTGCTCATGGCTATTTCGGTGAAGGGGTTGCTCTCCCGGCGCTGGTGGGGCTGCTGGTGGTGGTGGGTGCTGCCGCTGCTGACACTGCTGCTGGGGCTGGCTGCCTGCTGCTGCAGGCTATGGCACTGGTGGTACTGGGGGTGGTGGTGATGGTGGTGGTACTGGTGGTGGTGGGGCTGCCTGGACGAACCGGCATGGCTGGAGGGGGTGAGCTCGCTCACGTTCAGCTGGCTGCCCTGCCTGGAGGAGGCGGCGGAGGAGGAGAGCGGCGAGGAGTGGGTCCTGAAAGCGCCCGACAGGGGCGAGGAAGTGCGGAGCAGCAGAGGCAGGTTATCCCCCGCCGCAGCCCCGGAGTAGGTGCAGTTGTTGCACTGGAGGCATGGGCTGTGCTGCTGGAGCAGGCTCTGCTTGTCCTGGCCCGGTGGCGGCGGTTGCTGCTGCTGCTGGCAATGCAGGCGCGGGCGCTGCTGCTGCTCTGAGCAGAAGCCCGGCTGGAACTGCAGCGGCGTTTCCATGTCAGAGCTGTTAAAGCTGCAGGAGGACCAGGCGGTGGTGCACCCTGCGCAATGCGTTATGGTCGGCAGCGGCGAGTCCTGCCGCCGCCACGAAGGGCCCATCCCGGCGCTCGTAGAATCCAGCCGGCGAGTCCGATTGGTCGGGCGAACCAAAACAACGGGCATGACGTCACCTGGAGGACGGGAAAGCTGCAGCGTGAGGCGAGGAGCGAGGGCAGGGAGGGGGCGCGGGGAGAATCCCGGGAGCAGCTGCTGCTGTCAGCCAGCGCGAGCGCTGCCCCGCCCCTGCCCGGGGAATTCCACCTTCCCTGCAGTGCAACACAGCCCGGGCGCGGCGCGGCGAGCCGGGCTGCAAGAGCTGCTCAGGCAGGTAAGGGTCCGTCCGTCCGTCTTCTCCCTCGGGGGCACTTACACCAGGGATCGTCCCGCCGGAGCAACAACAAGGCACAATTAATAACCACAATCACCATTCGTAGCAATATTCCGCCCGCCTAGAGCCTGCCACGGTGGGTGCTTCAAACCCTTCGCAAGCACTAACGACTTGTTGTCAACGCGCAGCGCAACGAGTAACCCTGACTAGCACAGCACTTGAGGTGGTTATGTTCCATCTGGAATACTGTTATACAGTAATACCTTTGGCCCTATAGATGCTGCCTGTTAGGATCAGAAATCTCTGTTAGGATTTGCTGCTGCCTCTTTACATTAATCTGCAAATTATTCCTCATTCCACCCAATTTGTATCCAAAACTGGGGGAAATGTGGCCTTGTAATTACTTATTAGCAGAAGGTGCTGCAGCTATGATACTAAAGTTTGACAGGTAACAATATCAATTTCAATAAGATACAAACGCGGTACCAGTGCAATACCTACTGTATTTCATATGACTTCATGGGGGAAGGACTGCATGCAGGAATTTTCCCCTGCCCCAGTAATTATTTTGGGAGTAGCTTGGAACGGATTGCTCGATTTGATTCAGAATAACAGAAAATCCCAGAATTACAGTGATAGAGGCAGCAATCATGCCCCTGTCTGTGTATGGTGGTTCTGATCTGGAGGCAGCCGTGAAAAGCTTTGTAGTGAATTGTTGAGCCAGGACGTGTGGCTGTTTCTAATGGGGAACTAGGACTGCACCTGTTCACAAACAATTAGCTATAGGGAGAGAAATATCCCCCTCTTCCCCCCACCACACACACATTCCAGACCCTTCTTCTTGACATGCTTAAATGATTTGCAGTCCCAATGTGCATTGGAAGCACTGGCAAATGCCAAAGCTCGGAACTAGGGGGAAATGGGGAAGCCTGGCTGGAGGTGGGGATTTCCCCGGACCTAACAATACCCCCCTCGTTGTAGACCGTTGGATTCGCTCACATTTACGCTTTTTCCGAAACATCGGGCTTTGTGCCCAGCTTCTTCCTGTCCCCGTCTTCAGCTGCACTGGAAAGGTGGCAGTAGGTGAGGCCTGGCCCTGGGACGGTAAGAGCACAAACGAGGCCCTGCCAGTGGCCGCGGGGAGCTGTCCAGTGATCCCTGGCAGGGTCTGGAGGGAAGGGGCAGCGGAGTCCTCCTGCCCCTCGTCTTCCTCTTTCTTCCTGCTGGCCCCCTGGAGCGGGTTCCCTGGAGACCTGAAAGACAGACATGGATCATGACTTCATGCCTCCAGCCATCCTCTTCCTGTCTGCCTACATATGCACTGAGAACAAGCATACATATGAGAGAATAGAGAGAAGACCCAAGCTATTTCAAGAAAGATGTTGTCATATGTATCTGTGTGTTAATGTACATGCAGAGACACTAAACTCTAAGGGTGAAATCTGGACCCCTTTGAAATCCATGGAAAAAATGCCTCTGATTTCCATGGAACCAGGATTTTGCCCTGTGGTTCAGGCAATTAAATGCATGAGCAGTCCCATGTGCATGCATACGTGTTTGCAAGATTGGGGCCTAAAAGTGCACTCATTCAGTAAGTTTGTTATTCATGTGAAGTCAATGGACTATTAGCAAAAGGATTACTTCTAAGTAGGGTTTGCAGGATTGGGTCCAGAGGCTTAGATATACTCCTTTTAAAAGTGGAGGGGTAGGGGGAAAGGGAGAGAAGAGACACAGGAATTGTCAAACCTGTAACTGGATTTTCCCCACTAAAAATAAAAGAATACTCAAAAATAAACTAAATTCCAAACATTTTTCAAATCCTACAGTTAAAAAATTTGAGGGATTTTGCCATATATATTTTTTTTTAATTTTCATTGAAAATTTGAGAGAAGTCAGTCAGTAGAAGATTCACGGTGTTTTAAAAAAAAGATCTGCCAACAATAGTCCACCAAAAGATTTACATGATAGAGACTTGTTCTAATAGGTCTAAGACTTACTGTGAAACAGGATCACTTTCATTAAGTAATTGTATTTCTGACCTGGATCCAATTTCCTGAAATTCTATTCTGCAACAACTCTAATGTTGGCCATCCACTACCATTTTGCCTTCTTTTCCCCAGTGACTTCAAGTGAATAATTCATTTTAGCAGTTCCCTTAGACAGTTTAATGTCTGAGCCAGATAAAGTCTCTATTTTGCATTTACTTAGAGAGAGGAAAGAATCGTGAAAATGGTAAGTGATTCATTTATTATAGCCATGCTGCTCTCACTGCTAGAGTTAAGGCTGTCAGCATTTCCATTATGCAGATGGCTTCCAAGAATCAGAAATTCAACAGTTAAATTTCATTTGAATGGCCTGACTTTAAGGGGTCAAAGTCTCTAAAAATCTTTATTTTTTCCCTAATACTTAGGGGAAATGTTTGTTCAAGCATTTGTAAATTATAGAAATGCAGATAAAATAATTGTTGATAATGATAGGTTTCTGTGTTTGTGTTTTTCAGAAGGTGTTCCCATCTCACAAAATAATTAGATTCCCAATGACATTTTGTATGTATCAGGTCTGTCTTGGGTAATTTTATTAGGGGTGAGGTTGTCAGAGAGGAGTGGATGAAGTGCTTGAACAACTAAGCTATTTAATTTAGGAAAGGCAAATTTACAGCAGACCAATAACTTTATTCTCAGCCAGAATGTGGTATATTGCTTTCAGGACACAGATCTTTTAAATATATATTCATGGCAGTTTCACTGATGTAATAAAACATTATGGTTCTAAAAAACAGTCTCAGGATTATTGCAATGACCCACAAATTGGGGTGTTTAAGTATGCTTAGACATGATTATAAAACAAGTGCCTGTAAATATGGATTTGTATGATATACAGTATCATAATGGCTCATAAAAGATGTCAATCTGTTGGGTTAATAATCTGGATTTGAAGTCCCTTAATACATATTTGAATGACAGATGAAGTGATATTCTGTTAAATCAATCTGCACCTTCAAACTATATTAATGTATTTGAACTGTATAAACCCACTTCTCATATATTTGAGTAAAAAGGAAATTGTTTTACACTTAAGAAGAACAAATATTTTAAGTAAATTTAACAGTATTATAAACAGACAAAACAAAATCCAGAGTTATGCCATGCATTCTACCTCAAGTCGTTCTGTTTTGTCTAAATCTTGAAGGGTAATATTTGGGTCTCAGATTAGTCCACAGAGGCACATCTCAGGGACTATATTTGTAAATCTATCTATGCATGGAAATTCTATATAAAAGTAAGTACCAAGAGATTTGCTTCATGATAGGATGAATTAAAGAATGTAGACAGTTTTAACTTTGAACTTCCTTACTTTTGTCTGTTCATGTCATGGTCTTAATGTTAGTTTAATATACTTTTCCCCCCCTTTAACCTTCCTGGCCACATTTGTTCTTTATCCTGAAGATTTCATATCATGTCAGTTTATCATGAGTTAATCTTAAATGCATAACTAAATCTCCAGATTTTCTGTGTTTTCATCTAATCTGATAATTTAGTTTTAATTAATTGTGAATAAAGTTATAAAATCAGAAAAAATATGAATTTTTAATAGTAGAACATGTATATATAAAAGCTTGCTTGTGTTCTGTAAGGTAAAATTATATTTTTATTCTATTATTTAATATGTGAACAGCTGCCAATCCCATTTTTAGTGTATTTATTGTTGACAGATTGTCCTTAAAATTAGGTCAAGCACTCTGCTGCTACTAGCTTTTGGAATATCTTATGTGCTTGCTTCATCTTTCTTTAAAACAATAAACAACTGAATATTCCCCTGTTTAACACAAGAGGGCATACTAATACACTCAACATATTATAAAACTCATCAACTGCAAGCTTTTATTTGTTTCAATTATCTAGAGATTATTTTTACTACCCAAATTTTAAAGGTCTAAAATCAAAAATTAGTGAGAGCTTACTTTTTTAAACGCTAGAGGAATAGACCCCCACTCTCTCTCAATTTGTCAAAGATGCAAAAAGAGCAGGAATAGAAAGGCACACTATTTAAATCAACCCTGCTTCTTATAATAAGCATTTTTGAAACTTTATATAAGAATGGGTGAGTAAAAGCATTTGAATAGTACAGACAAATGATGCTAATTGAATTTCCTTTGTTGAAAGGAATGGCATGGCATAACACAAAAATGATAAAATGGTATCATAAGGCATGTGCCAAGGTGTAATGACAGACCCCCTACAGAACAATTATTAGAGATTTTCTTTGTTTCATCAAAACATTTTTCAATTCCCTGTTAAGCCTGCTCTTAGCACTATTTTAGGTCACTATGCTGCTGTGCCAAAGATACCATGTTATGGGGAGGAATTTATTTTAGATCTAGTTTGATAGTATGTTTAGAAAAAAGTCCTGTTTTCCAGCTGGCTACTCTAACAGCCATTAATTGCTAGGACAAGATCAATACTGTAGAGTAAAGCTGTACCATTGATAACATGTGGAGCCCAACAGATACAGACAAAAATATTGCTAGGTTTCTTGGATCAGGAAAATGCCTGACCTGACAGCTAATGCCTAACTATCTTAAGTGGCCTAAATAAAAGCCCTCTACATTGGTGATTATTGTTTTAGCCCATAGGTGTTTTAGGAGGCAAATAATGGCAGCTTTAAACCATAGAATATCAGGGTTGGAAGGGACCTCAGAAGGTCATCTAGTCCAACCCCCTGCTCGAAGCAGGACCAATCCCCAGACAGATTTTTGCCCCAGATCCCTAAATGGCCCCCTTAATGATTGAACTCACAACCCTGGGCTTAGTAGGCCAGTGCTCAAACCACTGCAGCTGTTGTATTAGAGCACATTAGCTGAAGTTAGAGATAGCTATTTTAGCCAAACTCCTACAGTCCTTACTAAATCAAAACTACCACAGGATGCATGCTTCTGTTAGTTGGGGCAAGGAACAAAATAAGTTGAACAGGCTAAGAAGTTGCACAGAGGCTGAAAATGGTAATATGCAGCAATACTTTTGGCCTTAAAAAGATATCTCCCCAGACCATGAGTTTCTTAAAAAAAAAAAAAAAACCACACACACTAAAGGAAAGAGTGTTCACTATTAAAGTGGGGATAGATGTGGGTGTGTACAAAGAATTACACTGTTTGAAGAAAGTTAGAACACTAACATCCTAAGCAATAGCTTACCGAAAATTCACACCGTGGGCTCAATCAACTGAAATATCCTGGGATTTAATTAAAGATACGACTAAGATTATTTAACAAGATTATTTAATCAAGTGACGTTGATTGTCACTGAGACCCTGAACACCAAGACCTCATTTATGATACTCCAAATTAAGAAAGTGTTATTTTTCGATGTTTGATGTCATGTCATGTATCATAATTATATTTTGTTTTACCTCTTGAAAAAAAATGGTGACTGTAGTATATTATAGGTATAGTACAACTGGGCCTAGAGATTTCAGACCTCAGATGTAGTCTTTTTAGTTAGGTTGTGTGTCTTACATTGGTGAGCACTTATGGGACGAGTCACATTAACTTCATTGGGTTTCCTTGTACGAGTAAATGCTTACCAACATGAGTAAAGGTTGCACAGTTGCGTCTTTAAATAGGATACACATGATGTTTTAAAAGTGTAGAAAACTGGCTTTTTCAGCCTTGTAGCTATGAGAAGTATCAAGAGTCATTATTAGTTGTAATGGGAAGAAACAGGTAACATAACCCCTGAAGAAGATGACAAGCACAGAGAGAGAGAAAATAAGATGCATAGGCAAGGGAGAAAATGTATTTAACTGAGACTTGAAATGGGATACAGAGACAGTGAGACGGAGAGATAATTATTAAGATGACAGGAACTGCAGAGGAAAAGGCTCTCTCAAACAATAGTGAGACTGTAAGAAAAGACAGAGCCATAGCTAGACCAAAAAGAGGAGTAAAGGAAGACTATCCATATAGTCGTGTAGGATGGAGAGTTTTAAAAACAAAGCAGTCAGTTTTCAACTGGATTCTGAAATGAGTAGGATGCCAGTGGAGGTTTAAGATGTGAGTCATTGTCGTGCAGCTTCATACAAGCGAGTGGGAAAGACCATTCTGCATTTGCTGGAATCTACAAAGCTGGGACTTAAGATCACAGTGACCAAGGTGCAGTAGTCAAGGAGAGAGGAGATGAAGGCATGGATGAGGATTTCAGTAGAGGTGGAGCTAAGGCAGTCACAAGCAACATTGTAGAGACGATGATTGTATATTTACAGACCCAGGAGATCTGGGAGAATGAGTTCAGGATAAAGGATAACCCAGAGGTTGCAGAGATATGTGGTGTCTCTGAGTCACAATATAAAAAGGGTTTTTGGGTCTGATCCTCTTGTCCATAAGAAACACTTCTGTCTTTGAGGCTTTTAGCTGAAAGAAGTTGAGAAGAAGCCACAAATTTAAGTGGCCAAGGCTCTGCAATGTTTCCCACATTAGCCATTAAAGCAGAGGTGGTGGTCAGGGAATGGCTTATGTTTTTATGGTACTGTAATGACTGCTCCACACTTAAGTTCCACAGTAAAAATGTTAGAAGTCTTCCCATTTTTGCCCCATTCATTCTCCAACTACTAAATTTCCCTTCACACAAATGTTTGTTTTTGACTTGATGAACTCACTTGAATTAAACAATTGATCATAGAAGAGCATTTTAATCTTAGTTCCAGTAGGCAGATGGGCTATTATGTCCCTTTCAGCTTCCTTTCTGTACAGCTGTGTTTTGTGAACATCCTCTGTCATCAATACCTGACATGTGAGCAAAACCCAGCGTGGGCTTTCTTTCTGGCCACACAAGGCCCTTTGAATGTTCCTCCCCCTCTTTTTGTGTTCAGCTGCTCTATCAGTTACAGGTTGGGATGAGAAGATCTACAAATATGGTGAGGATTGCTTGCTGATAAGTAGGTGGCCCATGAATGAATCCTAATAAACCCTTGAAGAACAAATTGCAAGGGCTGCCAACTAGCTATACTGTGATAAAGCTGCAGCTTTAGGCTATTTTAGCATGCAATACTGCAGAGTCAAATTTATAGTAAATATTGTGTTCCTTTATTTTAATGTGTAAATTTGGAATTTACTATAAAGATTTTGAAATTATTTTCCTTTCTGATATCTTTCACTAACTTGATGTTGAGGTGAGCAGGTAGCTGTGGAAAAGGGCTTTGACTTTTTCCTAAAAGTCATTGGGCTAGACTGTGCTCTGTTGCACTGTGGATACAGAAAAAAGGGCCGGAAAAGAGCCCTCAGGATGCTGGTAGTGGTCCATCCAGGCAAACTCTGGGCAAGGAACAAATGTTGAGGGAGCAGCATCAGGGTTCTCCTCCCCTTCACATCTTCCAGCAGAGCTGGCCAAACACAGAGGATCTGATCCAAAGCCAATTAAGTAAATATAAAAACTCTCATTGATTTCAAAGGGCTTTATATCAGACCCAAAGGGAGAAGTATACCACAGCTTTTGTACATCTGCACTCCAGCAAGCTTTGGAGGAATTCGAACTCCACGCTGCTTTAACAGAGAGTTGTGCCTTTAAGGTACAACTGAGGCTGCTCGTGAATTACCTGCCAATTTTTAGGAAAATTTGTTACAAGCAGCTTACTAGCCTAGTGACTGATTTATATTCTGAAGCTTCCTGTGTTTTGTTTTTTAATTATGAAAGCTTGGTTTAGGTGGAATGGAGCTTGTAACACTTTTCACATCTCATGAAATTACTACTAATCAGTTAAGGAGGGTAGCAGTGGGGTTCTGTAGAGAAGCAAGTGTAGAAAAGCATGGCATTAATATAAGACAGACATTTGCAGCATGAGAGTGAGTGGTGAATACCCACTTCTGCAAGCACTGACTGCTTTACTCAAGAAAATGGTATTCACCCACGAAAGCTCATGCTGCAAAACATCTGTTAGTCTATAAGGTGCCACAGGATTCTTTGCTGCTTCTACTAATCAGTTAACCTTTTCAATTCTAGCTGGGTAAAAATACTCCTATACACTGATTCTCAGGAAATTAGTAGTTTACAAAAGCCAATTGAAGTTTTTATATTAAGTTGTTATAACATTTTATGTGGTTTTTAAAAACATATTAGATCTTTTTCAAAAACGGAAAACTACCACTTTTTCAACCCTGAAACTTTAATGTCAGACTTTCAAGATACATTTCATTCTAGCATGGACTACAGAGAAATTTTATGTAGAAAGGAGGGTTTTTTGTTTTTCTCTCTCCCCAGAAAGTTGAGAGAAGCCAAATGATAAGGGAGATCACAATCAAGTTTAAAATGGAAGGTTTCTTAATTATGGAGTCACTGCTGTAATTCCATAATACAAGGTATGTCCTAGAAGTCCTTTCTCAGACCTGAACTTGTGTTTTAGTATTAAAAAACAAACAAACCATGTATGAAACTATAAGTCAGTCAAACAGAGGTGTTTGGTCCCAATAAGACAATCAGAGAGAGCAGGTTTAGCCAGTGGAGATCTAGGTTAGAAAACAGGTTTTGCCATGCCTCACTTAACGTTGTAATTATGTTCCTGAATAATGCGACTTTAAGTGAAACAATGTTAAGTGAATCCAATTTCCCCAAAAGAATTAATGTAAATGGGAGGGGGGCTTAGGTTCGAGGGAAATTTTTTTTTGCCAGACAAAAGGCATTATATACATTTTAAACAATTTTAAAGCAGCAATTTAATACAACGCGGGGTGAGGGGGGGAGTAGTCTGCATGTGCTGTGTGTTTACAAACATACTGTATAGTACTATAATTGGGAGGGGCCCCTGCCTTACCCTACACAGGCACAGCCAACTAGCACTGGAGATGAGGCAGGCAAGGAGGCTGAAGGTGCTGTAAGGTAGGAGAAGCACATTCCACAGCAGCGGCAGCTTCCCCTACTCTGCAAGCACCGGGGGAGCCCCCAACCCTCAGCCCGCCCACTCCCTCCCTTCCTCCAAGCCCCCATCTTTGACCTCCCCCCACCTCCTCCCCCTTTACTTCCCACGCTGCATCCTCGCTCCTCCCCACTCCCTCCCCTCCCTTCTAAACACCGCAAGCCAGCTGATTGCTGCCGGCAGGAGGCAGGGGAGAGAGAGGGGAGGCATGCTGAGTCCTCGCTCCTTCCCCTTCCCTCCTGGCTGGGGCAGGCAGCTGGCTTGCGGTGTTTAGGGAGGAGGAGCGAGGACACCGCGCAGGATCTCCCTCCTTCTCCCCACCTCCTGCCTGGGGCAATCAGCTGGCCTGCAGTGTTGGGGAGGGAAGGGGAGCCTACATACTGAGTCCTCGCTCCTCCCCCTCCCTCCTGCTCCCGAAGCACCACAAGCCAGCTGATTGCCACGGGGGGGGGGGCGGAAGAAGGGGGATGGCGCTGATCCACGGGGGCTGGAGCACACACGGAGTCAGGGACTATGATTTTCCCCCAAGTCAGATTGGGGGAGACTCTGGGGATTTTTTGCCTTCTCAGCAGTATGGGGCCTGGTTAACTTGCTGGTATGAACTAGAGTAAATGGTGTATTCTGTGTAATTGTAAGTCTTTAAATCATGATTTGAGGACTTTAGTAACTCAGCCAGAGGTTATGGGTCAATTCCGGGAGTGGGTGGGTGAGGTTCTGTGACCTGCAATGTGCAGGAGGTCACACTAGATGATCACAGTGCTCTTTTCTGGTTTTAAAGTCTATGAGTAAGAAACAAAACCTGTAGCATGCTACATACGTGTCAGGCCTGTCAGCTCCAAGAGATGCAGCTGTTAAATCATGGCCAGTTTAGGACTATTTTCCAGAATTTGCTTGTGCTTATTATTAATTCAGTGGAGTCACTTAGCTGCAGCAAGTTTTCTCTTGCATGGTTCAAGAGGAAAATAGCTTTTGAATAATTTGTGGTCTCATATCAATTTTTGTTTAGAAAATAAAAGCAAAGAATTTCCTATTTGGAATATAAATGTAAAGGTACATTGTTGACTTAATGGAACATTTTTAAAAGGCCACATATAAAAAGGTTCTTCTAAATTTATTCACAAAATGAATGCATATATATTTTTTTCCAATCTACCAGCTAATTACTTTTAAAGCTGCCGAGGAAAACTACCAGATAATCAGTCTTTCATGCTAAAGAAAAGGAAGTTTAGCAAGGACAATTGTGATATTTCCTTATCTGTTATTTCCAGGTTTTTTCCCAAAAGGTCCCGGGATTCAGTTACAGTCTCTTGACTAATTTCATTTTTTGACTACCATTAGGTTGGACACACCTAATGACAGACTTGCAGTACGTGACTATGTTTATCCAATACACAAATACATAATGTAAGGTTGTGATTTATGCATACCCATATTGTTTGATCAATGTTACCATAAGTCTCAACAGAAACAAGAAAAAACTGGAAAATTACTCTGTGATAATTACATAATGACTAAAAACAACACTGAGCAATAAAAGGCGTAATGGCCAGATAAATGTGAACACAGAGGGCTACATTGTGAAATATCTGTATTGTAATTGCAGTCTGAACATTCTTGCATGCACCCATTGCCAGCGTAAAACCTTCACTTGCCTGTGCATGCATCCATTGCCAGCGTAAAACTATAACTTGCATGTGCAAATGAGTATTGTCACCTGCCAAATGGGTAACTGCTTTTACAGATGGATATTTATGCATATCACTTATCAGCATTTGAACAAATACTTCTTTGCATATGCACAGCTGAATTTTGTGTATGCAAGAGATGTACATGTAGTATTTTGAAGGTGCAGTTTAAATGCCTACATTTGAAATTTTGGCCCAAAAACCCATGCCAGAAATAACTAGCATCTGAATCAAGACTGTAAATCTGGAACTAGTGAAATGTGCAGAGCTCTAATAAAAAGTTAGAATTTTTTTGCTGAAATATAATGGGATACACTTTCAGAAGGATGGTTTCCCTTGTGCCCACTTTTTTGTGCCTACATTTCAACTGTAGGCATAAATCTAAAAACTTGTGCCTCTAGCTACCTGATTGCAGGCACAAGTTGGAGAGTTAAAGACAGAAGCACACAGAACTGCAGGGTTTTTTATGGGGATAAATTGTGTCTGTTATGAGGCCACGCTTGAACCTTAACTGAAAATATCCCCCTTCACCATATGTATATAAATAATTTCTGAGGGAACACAATTGGAGTAAACACCAGTGAGAGACATTGCTCTGTAGTATAAAAGTGACATGTGGCTGGTCTGGAAATGAAATTGATATGCTAGTTACTCTGAAAGAATTTTGGAACTATAGAACAATTTGAGATGGGAGAAATGGTTATGACAAATAAAAAATAGTAGTTACAAAATAGATGTGCCAGATATTAAAAACATCTAAAATAGTTGGGAATTGAAAAGTGTAATTATGAGAATGGGAGGCTGTTTTGGTCAGAAATACAATATATTGACATAAAACAATTGTCTGAATGTGACATGTCAGCAGCCTTGAAATTCTCAACAAGCAAAGATTTTTCTCATGTATTTAATGTCAATGGCAAATTCTGAGAACAGACAATGCTGTAGAATAAGCAATGCCACCCATCTGCCTCAGTGGGTGGAGGAAATTGAATGGGCCCATTGGGGAAAGAGGACAGTCTCAGCAGTCAAGTAGGCAGATGCTCAATGAGGGACACAAGGTAGCTCCAGCCCCCACTTGGAGTCTGACACCCACTGGCCAGCTGGGAAGGAGAGGATCTGATTGGCCAGCATTTCACAGTTCCCAGGATTTAATCTGGAATGAGAGCCATGTGGAGCTTCTTCCAGCTCCATTCCAGTAGCCACACCCTGAACTAGGAATGGGAATCAGGCCTGACAGATGCTATGGGTCAAGTTGATTGCCCGTTTTGGGGTCAGGATGGAATTTTTTATCCTATGGGCCAATTGGCAGAGGATATGGGAGTCTTGGGATAGGATCAGAGCAAGCTGAGTCCTGGTAAGTAGGCTGAGGAGAGCTTACCCAGAGTTATACGGTAAGAGCCCTGTACCCCATACTGGATGGAACCAATTAAATGCCTGGTATAGGAGAGCCTGGGTGATGTGTGCATAGTGCCCCTTCCCTGTGTTAAAGTTTAACAGAAATTGGGCCTGTTCCATCTGTCTTGTAAAAGGTGCCCCTGTAGTACGATTCATCTACAGTACTCTTTATAGCACCATGACTGCTCCCCTCATTGCAACCCTGGGATGCAAGGCACCCCAAAGAGGGCGGGAGGTAGGCAGAACCATCCCCCCATACATCAGCCTGTAGTGTTGGCAGCTGTGCAGTAGGAGTGAGGGGAAATGTTTCATCTTTTGAAGCAGCATATCAGCAAGCAAGCTACTCCTGGGGGCTTGTGGTTCTACATGGCCCTCAAAGCAGAGCTGTACAGTTGAGCCCTAAGTGAGGTATTTCAAAGCTTTGTATAGGAGTAAGAATTCCAACCACATTGCTGTATCCAGAAATTCACAAGTTTATTTTGCATCTGCACTGCAAGGAGACAGTGCAGATATTTAGAAGGTTATTGGGAAAAAAAAGTTAAATGAGGAAGATAATCCGTACTTTATCTCATTGTCCTTGTGGTCTATAAAAGATGGATTTCACCAATTCAAATGCTGATTTAAAAGTGACTTTAAACAACTGCATCCTGCTCAAAGAAAAGATGAATGCTAACATACCTAATACTGCATTAGAAGTAAGGGATCCTATCAAATCAAGACAAAAACAAAAGCTGCAATTTGACATCAGGAAAAGTGTTTCTAAAGTCATATGTGAATCTGTCATTGAATTGGAAAATAATGAAAACATACTACCAGGGAAGACAGAGCAAACATGCCAAGTTCTTCAATAAGAAGTGTCTATTTATATTTTAAATACATACTCTAATGCAGTGATCCCCAAACGGTGGGGCATACTCCTTTGGGGGGAGTGGAGGAACGTTCGGGGGACCTCGGGCCAGCCCCCACAGGGAGTGGCCAGGGAGTGCCACCCATCGCAGCTCTGACCCCAGGCACAACTCCACTCTGTCCTCATTCTAGCTCTGGCCTGATTCGCTGCTCGTCTGCTCCCAGCCCAGCTCCAGCCCCAACCCCAGCCACAGCTCCACTCCGCCCCCTTCTCTGCCCTCAGCCCAGCTCTGCCCTCTAATCCCAGCTCCTCCCCCATCACCAGTTCAGCCCCCAGCTCTGCCCTCTAGTCCCAGCTCCTCCCCCATCACCAGTTCAGCCCCCAGCTCTGCCTCCAGCCCAAGCTGTTCTATTGAGCCACCCCTGTGCAGTAATGGAGGGAGATCTGGACAGATTCCATTATGGATGAGGGGGGCAGTGTGACAGGACAGTTTGGGCACCACTGATCTAATGATATTACCAACACACTAAGGTTCAAGTTTTCAAAGTGATCTCAACCCACCCTCCATTTGTGTGCAAACACACATGTGCATGAGCACTTTTCAAGAAGTAACACCTGAGTGCAAAAGATGCACTCATCAGATTGTGAAGGTAATGTTTGGTCCAGCCAACCTACTAGGTAAACAGAAAGGGGAATGAACAGTAGATAAAAAGATAGGAGGAAAAAGAGTGTAAGGAGAGGGAAATTAAAGAAAAAGGTTTGAAGGACATAGGGCATTCAGAAACATGGAGAGAAAGGAAATGAATTGAGTTTCCCAGGAGGAAGGTCTGAACAAGGACTTCAGAAATTTTCTTCAGCCCCTTTTTCCTCTCTCATATGAAGGACTATAGTCTGTACAGATCTGCCAAACTAAACGAAGCAGAGCCTGTCAAGCCTCTGGGCTTCCTCCAGAGACCCTTCAGGCACAAGTTAGCTAGTTAAATCCTCAGACCCAAACAGGAGCAGAGGAAAGGCAATAGAGCATAAATCTGAAAACTTCCTGTGATTAATTTAAGACAATAGGAACATACTGGAATTGCCAAACTGGATCAGACCTGACATCCATCTACTCCAGTATCCTGTCTCTGGCAGTAACAAGTCCCAGATGCTGCTAAGGTAGGTGTAAGAACCCCACAGATGGCAGATCTGAGGCCTGGTCTACACTAAGGGAGGTGGGTCAAACTAGGGTATGCAAGTTCAGCTACGCAAATAGCGTAGCTACACAGCGGGGGTCGAACTCCGTGGCTCCAAGGTCGACTCCGCCACCGCCGTTCGCGATAGTTCGAACTCCGAGAAGTCGAACTCACCGCATCGACCCGGACGGTGAGTATAGACCTACCCTGAGATAATTGCCCTCACGCTAAATCACATCCTGATCTCTAGTAGTTTTGAGATTAAACTTAATGATTCAGGGTTTAAGCCAATGTCCATTACAAAGTTTTTGTTCTTAATTACAACAACTCTGAGTAGTCTTGTCATCCATGTAAGAGTCTCATACTTTCTTGAATCTTGCTGAGTTCTTTGCCTTAGTGACTTACTATGGCAATGAGTTCCACAATTTAATCACATGTGGAAAAATATTACCTTTTTCATCAGGTTTGAATTTTACATTTTAAAAAAATTTAATTGTATGTCTTCTTGCTCTTGTCTTATGAGATAGGGAGACCAGAAGTTCCTACACACCATTCATTTTACATACTTTTATCATGTCTCTTATTTACCTCCATTCTAAGGTAAACAATCTTAATCTCGCCAACCTTTCTTCCTTGCCCTTGATAACTGTTGACCTTCTTTCAACCCCCTGCAATTCTGAAATATTCCCTTTCAGATGGGGTGACCTGTGCTGCACGCAGTATTCCAGATGAGGCCACACCATTGATTTATATAAAGAGTCTTTATAATATTCTCCATTCCTTGTTCATCTTAACTTTGTTTACTATAGCTGCACACTGAGCAGAGTTTTTCATTGAGCTATCTATAACGACACCCGTGTTCCTTTCCTAAAGGGATTTCCCAGCTCTAGTGGTTTACAAAGACGCACATCTCTTGCTACATTAAGTAATAATGGTCTGTCATCCCAACATTTCCCTACATAGTCTGTTAAACCAAACTCTTTTAGAATGAACAAATGAAGAGCCATTAAAGATAAACAAGTACCTGAATGTAGTGAACAGTGCTATACCCCTTTCCTATTTAGCTACATTCTGAGCTTAATTGGGTCCCCTGAATCTTTGTTTTTGCCTTTTTTGCCCTGCAATATGGATACAGTAGTAGTAAACCTAGCCTGAGGAGAGAACAAATTCACTTCACGAGTGTAACAGGGAAGAATTTGGCTCAACTGTTTTAGCAAACCACAGACACTACAGCAAAGTCTTAAAGCAATGGGCCAAATCTTGTGGAACTTTAATGTTTTTATTGTTAGTAGGAAGCATTGGTGCTTAGCATTTATTAAAATGAACCCACCTATTTAGATACGAAAGTGTTCATTTAAAAGTCTAACTTAAGCACACTTTTTTAAAAATCCTAGCCAGAGATTTTCTCTTGCTGCAATGTGCAAATGGGTGCTCTGAATCTGAAGCTGCAGTGTAAGACATATGGGATAATATAAGACTGGCTTCCTTGGCTCTAGAAAGATTAACTAAATTTATGTTAAGCCATTTTTAGAAATGATTTAGCTGTGCGAACATCCTTCATAAAACTGTGGAGAATATGGATGATAAACATTTGTGCTCCTAGCTTTTCAAAAGAAAATTTTAAAATGCCAGTAGTTCCCTCTGAATACAAGAAATCAAGGGCCATTTCTTCCCTGTAACATTTTTTCTTAGTACTGCTTGTTCTATGTAGTGTAAAAGTGACTTTTATAATACTGAATGAACATATATGCCTTTTCAATAAGTCATTTTCAAAGAGGCCTTACCATAGCCATAGTAATTCAGAGACAAAAACAGTTCAAAAGAAATGATAAATTGTTGAAGTCAGAAGTGCATGAGAATCAGAAAGAAAATTTCATTAGTTTAAAAACTACAACAATATAAAACCAACATGGCACACCTTTCACGAATTAAATAATGGCTAACTGATAGGTCTCAAAATGTAATTGTAAACAGTGGGGTCCCACAGGGATTGGTACTTGGTCCTATGCTCTTTAACACTTTTTTCAATGACCTGGAAGAAAACAAAATCACTGATAAAGTTTGCAAGTGACAAAAATTGGGGGAGTGGTAAATAATGAAGGGGACAGGTCAGTGATCCAGAGCTATCTGGATTGCTTGGTAAGCTGGATGCAAGCCAGCTGTGTGTGTTTTACTACAGCTAAATGTATACATTTAGGAACAAGAATGTAGGCCCCATTTACACGATGGGGGACTCTATCCTGGGAAGGAGTTACTCTGGAAAATACTTGGGGGTAATGGTGGAAAAATCAGCTAAACATGACATGTGGCCAAAATGCTAATATGATTCTTGGATGCATAAACAAGGGAATCTCAAGTATGAGTGGAGAAGTTATTTTACCTACTGTACTTACTATTTGTCATTGGTGAGACCACTGCTGGAATAGCACGTCCAGTTTTGATGTCCACAATTCAAGAAGGATGTTGATAAATTGGGGAGCGTTCAGAAAAAAACCACGAGAATGACTAAAGGATTATTAGATGATTTAGTTTTAAAATTCTTAATATTGATAGTCTCAAGGAGCTCAATATGTTTAGCTTAACAAAGAGAAGGTTAAGAGGTGACTTGATTTCAGTTTCTATGTATCTACAGGGGGAACACATTTTTGATAATGGGTTCTTCACTCTAACAGAGAAAAGTAAAACATGATCCAATGGCCAGAAGTTCAAGCAAGACAAATTCAGAATGGAAATAAGGTGTACATTTTTAACAGTGAGTGCAATTATCATTGGAACAATTCAACAAGAGTGGTGGAGGATTCTTCATCACTGGCAATTTTTAAATTAAGATTGTATGATTCTCTAAAAAAAGATACGCCCTAGAAATTATTTTGAGGGAAGTTATGACCTTTGTTATATAGGTCAGACTAGATTATCACAATGGTCCCTTCTGGCCTTGGAATCTATGAATCTACAAAAACATGAGTAACTAGAGAGTAGTATAAGGTAGCAACATGTGGTCACACAAAGAATCTAAGGTTTTTCCTTACAGATATATATCTAAAGAAGTCTGAGAACTGTGGACCTTCATTTTTAGTTCCACCCATCAACATCCACTTCTTGTGTTGTTTCATGCATGGAATTTCACCCTCTCTTAATGTGTTGTTAACTAAGTTCTTGAGTAGGATCCTGAATATACATTTTGGTGCATTTTTTTCCCTCCAGGAATGTAATAGGCAAGGGGATTCAGCTGTAAAGTATTTTCATATTTTTTACTTGAAGCAGATCTTTATTTTAGCTACCTGGCATATTCTGGCACTTTCAGAATTACTCGGAATAAAAGCATGACTTGAAGATGAGCTTGTGTAGTTCCAAAAATTACCCATGTTAGTGAAAAACAGATGAAAATAGCTTGTCTCTGAAAGAGAACCTCTCTCATTCTAAGTATATTGCTGCATTGTGCTTTATAAGGACCTGGATTCATTTGAAAATATATTTATTTCTCTTCTAGTCGTATTATCCATTGAACAACAAATACAAAATTACAGTCAATGATTTAACTGGAAATTGATTGATAATCTTTCCTTCCATATCTCCTGTACTGAGGCAATGCTGTTTGTTTTTTCACATTACTAAACATGTATTTTTCAATGGACTTAAGAAAAAAGATATTTTCCACTGACAGTAAAAAGATTAGCATTCAGTTTCTCTTTAGCTTTCATTGCTAAATCAGTTTTCTCTCTCTTCAGTTTCCTTGGACTCCAAAAGCCTGTCTCTCTGTTTGAGCTTGTTGTGGTCTCTTGGCATCAAGTTAAATTGCCTGTCAGCTCCCCCACCTCCTCCCCACTTCTCTCAGTAAGCTAGATAAAATATGTCAGAGATCTGATGCTTGTGGAACAGTGAAGAATCAGTGAAGCGTGGAATACCATTGGTGAGGGTAGGGATTGTTGAGAGAAACTGAGGGGTAGGATCTCAAATATAGCTCATGCTCTTACATTTGAGCTTATGTTTACCTTGTTTTAGACACCAATTTGAAATGGCTTTCAAGTCAGTAAAAGAGGTTTTCATGGACTAGACTAGACGACTGCCTATAATTCCATATTTTCTTTGTTACTATTTAATGGCTGTTTAGCAGCCTATGCAAATAAGTTGGGTGGTCCTAGGCCATTGGCTGGTGGACAGATTTCTCAATCACAGTTCAATTAGCTAACATCATTGATGAAACAGATATTAAGAATGACGAGCCTTCTCGCTATTGAAGTTCACAATTAAAGCACTTAAATCTCATTTATATCTGTGAAATTGCCCACCATTTTTATCAGTGGTTCAGCTCCAGCCATGTTAGCCTCACTGGGAGCCCTAGAGTGGATGAACCAACAGCAACCACAAGTGTTTTAAGCATTGTGTGTGTTAGATCCTGGTCTGAGCATGGTTAAATGACACTGCGTAAAATACCGGTGGTAGCCATGTCTTTCCTGCACTAGGACTTCTAGCATTGCTAATGCTGGGGGAATTGAACTGGTGGTGGTGAAAATTTTGCAAAACTTTAGAAAAGACTATGAAGTGGGTTGTATGCTAAGCTTGTATTGCTGCTGCTTATGCTTTACTTGTGTGCCTGTTGTGGCTAAGTAAAGGACCTAGGTTTACCATCTGTTATATGGCATTTTTTACAATCACCATATTCACATAAAAAGGGGAAAAAATCAATTTTATACATTCAACAAAAAACAGAAATGGAAGTTTAAGATGGTGCTTTATCCAATTAAACCTGGTGATTAACTTCATAGCTATTTTAGATGTGTGCAAACATTAAACTATGGACTTTTAAAAGTCTGTGCTCCTCTTTAAAAACAAATTAATTTAAGAAATGCAAAGTTATATATAAATGAGCAAGAATCTTTGAGCTGCAAACACGTAGTGCTCTATTCTAAATAATTAGGATGCCATTCACCCAGACCCAAGAGGCATATCTACCTATATACAGAGTAAGCAGCTATTAAATATTTTGTCTCTTCATTGAACTATGTGTAGCCTGAGGCCTTAGTTACCATATACCATTCAAATCCTGCTCTGAAGATGGAATTTATTAATTTCCTTGAGGTTTTCCTATGATGCACATCACTGTAGTATCTCTGTGCTTCTCAAACATGGAATTTATTTCACAGTACTCCTGTAAGGTGAGGTGGTATTATTATTCCCATTTTACACGTGGAAAACTGACACACACAGAGATTATGGTCAAAAGTATGTACTAACTTTGGGTACCCAAGTTGAGACACTCCAGGCTTGACTTTTTCAGAGAACTTAGCATCATACCTGCATGTAATATGTTCAAAGCACAGCTCCCATTGACTTCAGCTGGAAGTGCTCAACCCCAAGCTGTCAAGTTGGACACCCAGAAAAAGAACACACAAGTTACTGAAACCAAACATCACATAAAAATGCTGTCGCAGAGGCAGGAATAGAATTCAGTTCTCCAGGACAGCATTCATTTGCATTAACCATTAGACTGGGGAAGGCAAACTTTTTGGCCTGAGGGCTGTATCGGGTTTCAGAAATTGTATGAAGGGCCAGTTAGGGGAGGCTGTGCCTCCCCAAACAGGCAGGTGTGGCCCGGCCCCCACTCCCTATCTGACCCCCCCCGCTTCTCGCTCCTGACAGCCCCCCGAGACTCCTGCCCCATCCAACCATCCGCGTTCCCTGACACACCACACCCAGACACGTGCCCCATCCACCACCACCCCCACTCCCTGTCCCCTGGCCGCCCCCGGAACCCCACCCCTAACTGCCCCCCACCGCCCCATCCAACCCCTCCTCTCCTTCCAGACTGCCCCATCCAACCACCCCTTCTCCCTGACTGCCCCTGGATCTCCTGCCCCTAACTGCCCCCACCACCCCATCCAACACCCCCCTCTCTTTCCTCACTGCTCCCCCCCCATCCAACCACCCCTTCTCTCTGTCCCCTGACCGCTGCCGGAATCCCACCCGACTGCATCCCGTTACCTCATCAAACCCCCCTCTCCTTCCTGAGTGCCCCTCCCAGACCTCTGCCCCATCCAACCACCTGTTCCCCACCCTCTGACCGCCTTGACTGCCATCCACACCCCTGGTCCCTGACCACCCCCAAAATTCCCCTGCCCTCTATCCACCGCACCCCACCCCTGCTCCCTGCCCCCTTACCGTGCTGCCTGGAGCACGCCGCCCGGCTGGAATCAACCACGCACCACGTAGCACAGAGCAGCGGTTCAGGCCAGGCTCTGCAGCTGCGCTGCCCCAGGAGCTCGCCGCCCAGAGCATTGCGCCGGTGGCGCAGTGAACTGAGGCTGCAGGGGTGAGGGGGGATCAACAGGAGAGAGGCCGGGGGCTCAGGGGCCAGGGAGAATGCGGGCCGTAGTTTGCACACCTTTGCATTAGACTCTTCTTTCTCTTCCTGCAGTCCCCTGCTGCATTTGCTACTAGAGCAGAGTGAATCATTGATTTTTCAGTTCAAGGGCCAAACTGAGAAATTCAGTTTCAGACGAACCAATTTTTTCTGGATTGTCAGTTTCTCACAAAATGAATACATTCCAAGTAGAATTAAACTTTCATTTGACCTTAAATGAAATGTTTTCAGTTTTTTGGGGGGTCATTTTGGGGTGTTTTTCTACCTTTGTTTTTTAAAAAAAATTGCTAATTTTTTTAAACAAAATACTATTTGGAAATGAAAAGTTAAAATGTTTTTTTCCAGCTGAAACTGTTTGCCAAATTCAACTGGAATTTGCAAATAGTTTAGGTTCCCTTAAAAAATGGTTTTACAATTTTCTCACATTTTATTTTCCAATTTTATTTACTACACATTCCTTGCAAGTAAGAGGCAGGGGTCCTACAAACAATATCCTCCACAACAAATCCCGGATTGATTCCCTGGCACTGACCATCCTGTGTGCTGTGGAAAAAAGTATGTGATCACATAATTAAAGACTGTATCATAATGTATATGCATGAGGGGGCTGAATCAAAGTTGCACAGGCAATTTTAATTCTGGCATTTTCTAACACTTGAGTGCTTGGTTTTGCAACCTTAACATTCTTTTAATGAGGGACATTGTTTCCCAGTTGATATCAGAAGGACAATGTTAGAAGAGGAGAGAACAAACCACATATGACAGATGTTAGTCATGTTGCTAATAAGCTACTGGAAGCCACTCAGGATATGTCTACAAATGAACCACCGAGCCCAGCTCAGGTAGATTGATTGAGGTTGCATGGCTCATGCTACACTCTAAAAAATAGCTGTGTAGCCAGCACTTTAAAGTTGTGTCTGAGGCTGCAAATTGGGCTTTGAAGCCCACTCTCCTTCCTAGGCTTCAGAGTCCGAGCCACAACTTCAAAGAGCTGTCTACACAGCTGTTTTTAGAGTGCTAGCGCAAGCCCGAGTCTGTCAACCCCGGGCTGGGAGGCGTGCTGTCAGAGTCTGTGTGGAAGACATACCTCAGATACTGTGGTGATGATGTGCCTGTAAGGAATAGAACACAACACTCCTTGCCCTCTTCTGCTGCACACAAAATGTAATAAGATCATGCTTTTTGCTCATCATTTTGCTCACATCTGCTCACCTTTTTCAGTCCCACTTTTCCACCACAAAGTTTGAGTTTCCTGTTCCAGCAATGTTCAAGGCTCTGTATAACTGTGACCCTAACTACTTCTCTATTCTTTCCTCTTGTTACATCTTACCCCATCTCCAGCCTTCCCCTCTGCCAATGATGCCAACTTATTTGTCCACATGTGCCACAAATAACTCCATATTTTTCCTCCCCCGCCTTCTAAATACAAAACTCTTCTTGAGCCACAAAGCCTTTCTACTGTCTCATTTCAGACCATCTGATGATCTCCTGTTTCTGTGACATATGCATTACACCAACTGATCAAGTTCTCTACTTATTTATTTTGCTTATTTTGAATGAATTGGATCAAATGCTGAAAGGAAGGGTATATGGACACGAACTGATACTGGGAACTCTCATGCTGGGAAAACAAGGAGTAGAATTATAAGAGGAAAACTGAGTGTATTAATTCAGAGACTGTCTTTCTCTGTATTTGGAAGGTGCCTAGGAAATTGAGCGAGGCGGCATTGCTGCAATCCAAACAGTAAATACCTTTTTGGATGATAATTGCACTTATATGGCTGAAGTCCTTTGATTTTGTTACTAGTCATATGCTCAACACGTGTTGGGGAAAAAAAATCTTAAATGTATCCATTTCATTTTTATTAATAAGGTTTAGCATCTCTACACAGTGATACCTCTTCAAACACATTCATATTTGTAACTGAACACAACACTGTTTTGTAAACCCGTACAGCCCCAACATCTGTGTGGGGTGGGAGGCAGCCGACAGCGGCGGGGAAGGATAGGACAACATATGGCAGCTTTATGCCATACCTGCATCTTTCTCAGCCTGTTGTGGCCCCTTTACAACTCCTATACACTACAGTAGTAGTAGTAGTAGTAGTAGTAGTGTGTTTGTGGCAAGAAAACCAGTGTCCTCTGCATTATGGCCTAATCCTGAATCACTTCCTCTGACACAGCTCAAAAATATCAGCAGTCAAAAAAATCAAATCCAAGCCTCTGGAGCTCATCTCCTACAAAAAGGACACACTAATAAAAGGGCTCCTTTTCCTGCAGCACTGAATGTTGCATAGCTGTACCTAAAACGAAAATAGACCATTTTGTCAGTGGCTTGGTCGCATGATAAAAGAATACAACAAACCAATTCATCTTTCTCAGCACTGAAAATAGGGAGTTTGAATGGGAGTTTTGTTTTGAGTAGGAGCTGAAGATTGGACTCATAACAAGCAAAATTATGTATGGTAGGCCCTGGCAAGGTTATCCGTTGTTCCATATAATGTGCTACTCATTAAATGGAAGAATGGAGAAGGCCAGCTTAATGTGAATAAATTACATAATAAAATACACTACAATCTTATTTTGCATTAAACAGAGTGACTGGATTTTAAAGTGGAGGCACTTGTCAAAGAGGATGTTTTTGCTGGAAGTCAAGGAGGTTTACACAGGAGGTTTTGAGTGAGTGGTCGGGAAGAGGGTGCCCATTTCTTCCCCTTTGTAAAGCTGTCCACCTCCACCTCAGGTTAAGGACACATGTGGAGGTGGCAGGCTGACTGAGTGAGTGGTTAAGGTGGCAACATGCGATGGTCTTGGGGAACAGGGTCCCTGAAGCATACGTGTCCATTGTACAATTGTTCAATTTTTCATTCAGTACCCCCCTCCCTCTGGCCTTTTTTCCAAAGGTTTCAGTTTTTGAACATTAAAACCTAAGGGTTTGGGGGGGATGGTCTCCCTCCCTCCTTTTTTCTACTCCTCCCCCCCCCCTTGGGGAGGTGGAGAGTGGTGGGGGGGAGGCAGTTTCAACCCTCATAGTGGAAATCAATACTATAGACAAAAGGGAGATCTGATTCCAAGAATTGGAATTGTGTTGGAAAATGCTGATCTTATGCAAGAGAAACACTTCTGTCCTAGAAATGCGTAGTTAATGAAAGTGGAAACCTACTTAACCTGACTTTCTTTTGAATTCTCTCTCTCGCATCTAACAGTAAGCGCATTAATAATCTGCAAGAAAACTATCATGCCTGCCATCTTACCTTGAAAGTGTCAGGGGGGAAAAACGTCAACATTTATTGGGCTATTTACATTCCAGAGATGTAGGCCATTGTCTAGCACTCCACTGGGTTTATTTTACTTCATTATGTGGTTAAGCCAATGACGAAATTATCTATTTTAGTTTTAGTTACAACTTCTCAGCATTCAGCGTGGCTGAAAAGAGAGCCCTTTTCTTTGAGTATCTGTCAGGGTTCCTTCCCCACTCTGAACTTTAGGGTACAGATGTGGGGACCCACATGAAAGACCCCCTAAGCTTATTTCTACCAGCTTAGGTTAAATTTTAATACTCTGCCACCACCAAGTGCTTTAACAAGAAACAGGGAAAGGACGACTTGGAGTTCTCCAAAATATCCCCCCAAGCCACTACACCCCTTTCCCTGGGAAGGCTTGGTAATCCCCTCACCAACAGTCCTGATAAACACAGATCCAAACCCTTGGATCTTAAAACCATGAAAAATCAATCAGGTTCTTAAAAGAAGAATTTTATTAAAAGAAAAGGTAAAGTTCATCTCTGTAAAATCAGGATGGAAATAACTTTACAGGGTAATCAGATTCAGAGAGCCCAGAGGAACCCCCTCTAGCCTTAGGTTCAAAGTTACAGCAAACAGAGGTAACCCCTCTAGCAAAAGGAACATTTACAAGTTGAGAAAACAAAGATAAAACTAACAGGCCTTGCATGGCTGTTACTTACAAGTTTGAAAAATGAGAGACTTGTGCAGAAAGATTTGGAGAACATGGATTGATTTCCTGTCCCTCTTAGTCCCAAGAGCGAATAACCCCCAAAACAAAGAGCACACAAACAAAAGCCTTCCCCCCACCAAGATTTGAAAGTATCTTGTCCCCTTATTGGTCCTTTGGGTCAGGTGTCAGCCAGGTTTCCTGAGCTTCTTAACCCTTTACAGGTAAAAGGATTTTGGTGCTTCTGGCCAGGAGGGATTTTATAGTATTGTACACAGGAGGGTTGTTACCTTTCCCTTTCTAGTTATGACAGCATCCCATACCATGCAGAGCACACTACTAGTCGCTGGAGGGGAGCTACAGAGGCTTACACTTGGCTTTTTGTATTACATAGGAGGGCGAGAAATTACAAAGAAAGAAGAGGACTAGATAGTCCATATTGATAGATGGTCCCTTCCCTCAAGTCAACAGTTGTAAGCAATAATGTATCTTTTTTCCTCCCACTATTTGCATAAAATTCTTTCAATGGGTATTTTGCCTAGCTGCTCTTTTTGTTGAGCACAAGAGTCTATTCCGTGGTAAGTACAGTGCTCTTTGTATAAATAAACTCTGCTTAAAAAAACCTAATCCTTACATATGTTGTGGCCAAGATTTTCAGTCACTAGTGCTTTTGGTTGCCCAACTTGAGACATTTTAAAGAAGCCTGAGTTTCAGAAAGTGTTGAACACACACACTCAAATATCGGGCCCCTCAAAGATATATCAGGTTGGACACTCACACTGATCATTAATGACTCAAGAGAATCTTGATCTCATGTCATGCTTTACGATGTTGTATTTGTTGCTATGTCAAATAATGTTGTAAGCATTTCTCTCTCCCTTTTTAAAAATCCATTCAGAGCTGTGTATATGAGCTCACCAAGTATTCTTCTCATTTCTAAAGAATACAAGCCTAATTCCTTCACCTCTAAGGACCAGATCCATTACCTGTTGAAAGTAAATGGAAAGATCCCTATTTATTTCAATGGATGTTCTGTCAGGCTCCCTAAGTGTGTATATATAACAAAATTTACACTACCTTCTTTAGAACTGTTTTTACACACACACACAGATTGTATCTTTTGTGGAAAGTGATTTGCCTTAAGAGTACATTTACAACTAATTAAGGTCCACATATTGCCATCTGCTCTAAGTAGATGCAAAAGGAGTAGCAGATACAAGAAATCTTCCCACCGCATGTCATGCCCTTGCCCACCAGCCAGGTACAATCACAGTCCCCTGTGCTCCTCTGAATGTCAGTTTTTTGGTATGGCCAGATTCCTCCAATAGCTGTGAATAACTAACTCAGAATCTGCTTACCTTTCCCCTCTGATTGCCTTCTAATAGGCAAGAACAGACAAGGGTGCTCAAATGAACTGCTAATATTTTATTTATGATTCATCAGCAAAAGCTTTAGGGACCAGCAAAAAAAATTTTTTCTTCATTGATTCAAGTGAGAAGAAAAACAGAAACAAGGATTTTTCTTTAATTATATAGCACCCTCCACAGTTAAACGGTAAATTTATATATTAAATTCATCCTTATAACTACATTTAGTGGATGCAACACTTCCTAAATAAGTTGTGCTATTGTTAAGATAATAGTTATAAATTTAATAGTTAACATAGTAGTCAGAGTTGAGAGAGAGAGAAAAACTTGTTTCCTTGATTTTAGTAATTACACTAATTCAACAACCAAGACAAGTGATTATAGTGATGTTGCCCTCTCTTTTAAATTAATAGGAATCCCAGTACTCAAAGAATTAATTTAGTGTGTGGACATGCTCTAAAAAAACCTGAATTTGCTGCTTGCCCGTTAGACTGATATAGTAGGTCCAAAAATAATCAAATTAACTTTACTTTTTTTTTTTTTTTACCTCTTTAAATTCCAGTGCAGCAGTAGATGAGCATTAGTAGTAGTAGCATCAACAGGAGGAAATTGTAACCTACTATAAACTGCTATACTGCTACACAGTTTCACTAATTAAAAAAACATTAAAATTGTAGTTTATTTCACTGCAATATTCACTGCAATATCGATAACATTTCAAAATCACTTCCATTACAAATATATGCTACTGGGCTGGCAAATATATGATCTGAATTATTATTATTATATTTGTCTTGTACAGACAGTTCACAGTTTTGTTTTTGATTTAAGGCCCTTAGATCCCTTGAAAAATGAGATGGGCTCCTAATCAGTTTAGCATTGCAACACTGAGTGTGCATCAATAAATATAAAAAAATCTGTCTCTCTGATTTAGACAGCTAACTCATCATATTTAAGTACATGCAATTGTCAAATTAGAGACTCATATTTCAGGGAAAAGTTCTTTTCTCAGCTCTGAGAGATGTTCCTCCTCCTGTCCTTATTTTATTGGCAGATTTACACACCTTTTTTCTCTCTCTCTCTCTCTGGAACCCACAGTCTGGGTCAACTCTCTGTCTTGGTCAGGTGGGGAGGTTGGGGGGGGCAGGCCCCCCCCCCCCTCTACTCTGGGTTCCAGCCCAGGACCTGACTGACTGCACTGTATATAGTGCCTCCTATAACAGCTTCATGACAGCTACAACTCCCTGGGCTACTCCCCATGGCCTCTCCAAACACCTTCTTTATCCTCACCACAGGACCTTCCTCCTGCGCTTAGTCTCAGCAGCAGCAGCTCACCTTCTCACTCTCAGCTCCTTGCACCTCTTGCTCCCAGCTCCTCACACGACCATCACAAACTGAAGTGAGCTCCTTTTTAAACCCAGGTGCCCTGATTAGCCTGCCTTGATCAGCCTGTCTGCCTTAATTGGTTCTAGCAGGTTCCTGATTACTCTAGTGCAGCCCGTGCTCTGGTCACTCAGGGAACAGAAAACTACTCATCCAGTGACCAGTATATTTGCCCTCTATCAGACTCCTGTACCCCACTGGCCTGGGTCTGTCACACTCTCTTCTCTCTACTTTCTCCAAACTCATCTTTATATCAGTTACCTGAGAGGAGAATTTTGCACTTGGGATGAAGTTCTTGTCCATCAAGAAAGACCCTTGTAAGAGAGAAAGGGATGACATGGTGTCCACACTTCAAGAAGGACGTGGAAATACTGGAGAGAGTTCAAAGAAGGGCCACAAGAATGATCCAGGGGTTGGAAAACACACCTTACAATGTAAGACTTAAGGAGCTCAATCTATTCAGTTTATTCAAGAGTAGGCAGAGGTGACCTGGTCACATGTACAGGTATTTACATATGGAAAAAAATATCTAATAGTGCAGAGATGGAGGGTTTCGATCTTGTGACAAAGGCATAATAGGATCCAGTGGCTGGAATCTGAGGCTGGATAAATTCACCCTGGAAATAAGATGCAGTTTCCTAGGGTCATTAAGCATTGGAATAGCTCACCAACAGAGGTGGTGGACTCAACAGTACTTGGAATCTTTAAAACGAGATTAGATCTCTTTCTAAAATCTATGCTCTTATTCATCTTCTGGGAGAAATTTAAGCCATACAAAGTACTTTGTTTGTATGGGGAGTTGAATTTTGACCATATGACCTAGATGCTGTGTGTAGCATCCTTAATGTTCCCATAAAACCATCTTACAGTGCAAGAACAAACCCAAAGATGTATTCAGAACAATGTCACTTTTGCTTGTCTTGTGCTCTCTTATGCTTCATGACTTACTAATAAGTATGCAACCTTCCCTCTGTTCTAGGATTCTCTGAGAGGCAAATGGTGGTCCCAGCGTACAGCCTGAGTAACTAAAGCCTGTGATATGGAGCTCCTGCACGAGAAAGAATCCCCTCACTATAGCTTCATTTACTATTCACATACAGACTCCTCTTGACTCTGCATTCTTGAGCTCTCAATAGCTTTGTAAAGCTGAAATATTTGACCTCTTATGTGGTGGTTTAAATTCATCATATTTTGGTATTTTCTCTTTTCTGCCCTATTACATGCATCATTTGGACTTGTCAGTTATCTTTCTGTACGTAGGGCCAATTTCTGCCCCAGGCTCCTGTGGAGAGTCTCCCTGTGCAGCAGAATTTCTCTGATTTAGCTGCTTGGAGGGAACTTTTGGGGGGGGAACTGTGCAGGTGGAGTGCACACAGTATGTGGCATAAAGTCCCCGCACGCTGGAGGTAGGGCAGCCCTCTGCTATACAGATCGTGCTATGCCGCCATTCTCCACCCCAGGAAATGGACATGTTAGATTCATTGGGGAGCTACTGCAGCCTCAGGAATTCACTCCACAGACTGAGGGGAAGATTGCTTCACTTTCCAACCACTTGTATCTCTCGAGCATTTACCTAGCTGGTTGGGGTGAGTGCTGGGAGAAGGATTTGCCTGCTATTGTGTAAACTCAGTCCCATATATAACATCAGCCTCGAGGAATAAGGAGTACAATCATGAGCTACCTCTGAAAACATAGTCAACTTCAGAGGGAGGTTATGGCAGCGATCCCAAGACTGCAGCATAGACTAGTGCAAGGGACAATAGAGGCTGCCATACAACTCAGGAAAACATCTGCCAACATTTACCTTCAGAAGGGCTGACTTGCAAGGCATTATCTTTGAATTGGATGAATCCTTAAGTAATATTACTCTGATAACAAACACTATGGAAAATTTGTCTCTGGTGTGAAGACTGTTCAAAAGCACATCCCCAGAGGATGTCAGGCACTATATATACACACTTGAACTTTCAGAACAGACAAGCTAACCATATAAAAGATATTCATAAATGTTTTACCTGGATCCCTTTGGTGAAGAAACCACTGGTCTTGAGGAAATGCTTATGAGAGAGATTAGAAAGGAACAGTGTGACCGTGGGAGGAAGCTGGTTGAAACATACCTGTGCCACTAAAGCAAGAAAGCATGGCCCCTCATATGCAAGCTGAACCTGATGGATAACAACCAAATACATCACCACAGTCTTTCCATCCCAAGTTGCATACCAACTCATCCTAAATGGTAAGCCAGCCCACAAAACAAAAAGTGCAGAATGAAACAAGTGAAGCGGGAACTTTGCTTGCTCCTCAGAGACAACAGAGTCCACAATGCGCTGCTCAACATTGAGGAGCTGACAATAGTCGTGAAAACATTGAAATGTGGAAAGGCAGCTGGACTTAATGCTATATCTAATTAACTACTGAGGTGAGAGAACAAAAGTGGCAGCTTGATTTAATTCCTGCATGGAGACAATGCAGATACCAAGGCTGTGGAGATAAGCCAAACTGGTTGCATTACTCAGACCACACAAAGACCCTAACTCTTCAAATAGTTGCCACCCAGTATCATCACTCTTATCAATGGACAAACTATATAAACAGATGCTAATGTGTAGAATATCACAAATACTGGAAGGGCAGCTGACTGATCACCAACCTGGTTTCTGCCCAGCATGTTCATGTTGTGGCCAAGTTGCAAACCTAACTCAGTATATTGAAGATGGCTTCAAAATCTGCAAAATTACAAGGAACATGTTTGTTAATCTGTCAGCTGCTTATGATGCTGTGAAGCCATCATGCTCTTCTGCTGAAATTGGCAAGAATTTTGAGAAATAGTAATATGGTCCAGATCATCTCCTCCTTACCTGAAAATGACCATTTCTTTGTCAAGATGAGTGGTCAGAAAAGTCAATGGCATACACAACAGAATGGATTGCCCCCAGGTTCAGTGCAGTCACTCTGGCTGTTTAACTCCTACACAGATTACAAATAAGAATTCCCCAACATGTGAAGATTCATTTATTTAGATTATCTTTTCATCACCATCCACTCAGAAAGATTTGAGGACATCAAGCTAATGTTAACTGGCTCACTGTACTTGGAAAATACTATTTTACTTGGTCCCTGAGTGTCAACCCCGGCGAGGCACAAGTGTTCACCTTTCACCTGAAACACCACCATCAGACCAAGCAAAAACTCCTGATATCATGGGATCTTTGAGCAATCTGAAAATCCAGTGTACTCTGGGGTTACATTAGACATTTAAAGAGCACATAAAGAAGCTGAAAAAAGCAAGTGAATTCCACGAATTGTGCACTCCAGAAACTGACAACACAAAATGGGGAGCTGACCCCCAAAACACTGAGCAACCGGTGTCATCTTGTGTTACTGAACAGCAGAGTGTTGTGCCCCAGTCTGGTCCTGCTCAAGTCAGACACAAATTTGATCCTGAAATAAATCCTGTAGATACTGAAATCTTCACAGGGACTTTGAAACCATCTCAATACTGTCACTATACTGCCTCACAGGGAATGCAACACCATCAGTGAGGTGAGATGCCTGCAGTAAAAAGGAGAGACAAACAGATGCGTGATTCCAAGATGTTCACTTTATGGACACACTCACCACACAATAAGCTGAAGTGCAGAAAAAGTTTTGCCTCTGAAAATTCCTTACCCCAAAATATCACAGTGGAAGGCTATAGAGTAACAAAATGACAGGAAATGCCAATCTTAGAAAACCTGTCCCCACCCCGCCATCCCCATCAAACAAAAACACAAGTGTACTCTACATTGAGCGAGAGCTGGAATTACAGGGGTGAAAATGTGACCAAGTGGGAGTTGAGAAATGACCCCAAATGTGAATATGGAGAGCCTAGGCAAACACTTAACACTGCCTGATGCAGTGCTGCCTGTGAACATCCTGTGCGCCCAAGGAATTATTTGAAAAGCGACAACTCCAGGTCTTGGCTATGGTTTTGGAGGGACAAGCACTGATGATGATGACTACCTCAGCCTTATTAGCCATCATATGAAAACATTAGCAAGAACTTTACAGGTCAAAGCTTGCTTGCCTTACTCATTCATGTGGCTACCTTGAGAGCCAAATCCTGAAAAGGGCTGAGCACCTGCAACTACAGTTAGTTAAGTGATTGAAAATGGTGAGTGCTCATTATCTCTCTCTCAGGATTTAATTTACTGACTTCATGCAATCCAAGCTGTTGTCCCCACATTTAGTAAGTAAATGTATAAAGTGTGTCCTGTAACTATAATTATTTGCGTCTTCCTTAACTCTTTCCTTTTGTTTGACAAGCAGTCAGAGAAATGGAACCATTTGCTCCTCTCTTGCTCTGGACTTCTTTTCTAAAAATGGAAGTGAAATGAGAAGGGAAATTAATTTGATAAGACAGAGAACAAAGGTTTCTCAACCAGACTGTGTGGACTTGACCAATGGCCAGCCTCCTTCCTTTATTATAATCAGGCTGTATCTGATCAGAGGCAAAAAGTTGCTACCTTGCAACCTAATTTGTTTACTTAGAACAGTTTTCATAAGCATTGTAAGTAGCTTAAGGTCAAACAAGCTTTTCAAAATGTTCATGTTGTGTTAGGTGCATTTTATGCAATTAAATAGTCTTTTATAGGCCAGGCCCCATATCCTTAGTGATATATTAGACTTACTATGTGGCAGTGAACCTGGATTTATGTAGCAAGGTATACCAATTCTCCCCATTTTTAGTTTATCCATGATCCACTGCCCAGTTTTGCTGCCCACTAGCCTCATCCTCAGCCACCTTAAGTGCATAAAGAAAAGTGGGGAGGGACCTAGGAGTCGTTGTATTATCTGTATGCTGGTAAAGAAGTAAAGTATAGGAGTTAAAGTATTAGCAATACAATAAGTAGTGTCTCAGTGCTGTGCCATACTAACAGTGCTGCTAGAGAGTTGTCACTGATTTTTATATTCTCCAGCCTTTAAAGATAATCTGTGCAATTTCTCAACAGCTGCTAACATTGCTCTGCCATCCAATATTTTAATATCTATGTGGAAACTAAGATGGATCCTTTCGCAAAGGACTTTGTTACACTTTAGACAGTCAATTTGCATGTCACATTAGTCCACCTATTCACACTGAATCCCATACCCCAAATTTGCTCATTTAGAGACTCTTACTGACAAATTTAGGGCTCCAATCCTACTCTCATAGAAGTGAATTGGAATTTTGCCATTAATTTGAATAGAAGCAGTATTGGGTCCTTTATGCCTTATATTTATCTTTTCAGTTAGTCACTGTTCTATTCCATTTAAAACTTACTGTTTCACAGCCTTCAATTGTACTAGTCAGTGAACAGGGGCAGAACAGACAGGATGCTGTCTGCTTCGCTGCTTGAGTTTGGATTTTAATCTGGATTTTCCCTCTCTCTCAGGCAGCTTGGCTAGTGTGAGGTGGCATAACACTGCTTTTAAATGATCATTAACACTCTGGCCCCTATCTACACTCCCTTGTTTAATCAACATACATACAATGCATCACATTGGTGTAATGAAGTATTTTAGAGAAATGAAAACAAGACAGCCCCGACTTGTGTGATGCTAATGGCTTCTGGACTTTAGAGGTATTTTGACATGTGAAGCTTGCTTCTGTCTTACACTCTTTTTTTTCTAAACTAATTGAAACCTGCAGAAGTTGCCCCAAGCACCTTTGTCATTCATGCAATTGTGATCTGAGCAGACCACCATAATGCTTTGTTTGCAAACCTTTGTCTTCTGTGAGATTAATTCAATTCATACAAAATTAAGCAGAAGGGATTCTCATCTAACAAGCTCCCAAAGCATATAAACCTCTGTTTTAAGAATCTTGCATCAACTGACAACTCTTTTAGAAACTGATGTAAGAATTTGGGACAGATTCTATTCTCTGTTACACCAGAGGAATCCCAGAGAGATTCCAATGAATTTCCTCTGGAAAGACAACAGTGTAACTGAGAGCAGAATCTGGCACTTTGCTTTAAATACACAAGCCAGTGCACAGCCTGGGGCCCTTGTTCTTCACCTAATTATTATTAATCTCTGGAATAGTCTTCCAAGGGACATAGTGGAGGCCACATTGCTTGAACTAGATAGCTATATTTTCCATTGCTATGTTCGGTCTCAATTGTACCTCTAAGCCAAAGCTCCCACAGTAGGGAGCATTTCAGAGGTACACCATCCCAGAAGAAGTCAACAGGCCCAGGTGCTCAGAAACTCTGAATTCAGCTACTTACATTTAAGCACCAGTAGCTGAAAATTTTGGCATGTGTAATTCGACTACAGACAGATGGAAACAGTGCCAGAGTTTAGCCCTTAGTGTAATGAACTAGCCCTAGAGTCACAAATGGGATTCAGGCACTTAAGTCCAAACTTTAGATTCTCAAAACCTTGATTTAGCTGCCACCTACCCCTGTAGGCACCTACATTTCCACTGGAGAGGTCCCCAAGATGCCTACATTTCTGCTGATGGGCTTGTGTACAGTCACCTCAGACCTGACAATACCAAGCAGCCTGATGCCAAACTCACATCTAAGTGCCAGAGGGACTGTCCCCTACCTATCTTGTCTGCAGGGCCTGAGGCAGTGGAGGTGCTCTGAGGGACTGCTGAGCAGGTCTGCCAGCCAGAGAAGGAGGTGGTTTCTCCCTTCTACCCAATAGCCCAGAGCTAGAGCACTCACCTCAGATGTGGGAGAGTCCAAATCCCTCTGATCACAAGGGTCCCTTCTGTCCTTGGAATCTGACTCCCTGCTCTGCCTGAAGTGGAACAAGGATTTGACCCAGGTCTCCCATCTCCCAGGTGAATGCTCCAACTACTGGGCTACAGGGTATTCTGGGGTGTCTTTCAGGAGAGGGTTCACAGCTGTGAATCCTGAATAGAGGGAAGCTTCTCCTTCCAGGTTGGACTTAGGCACTTAACACCCTTTGTGGAGTACAATTTAGGCCACAGCTCCCTCCTTGGCATTTTCAGTGGACTATCTTAGGCAGCTACCTACTCAGCGTGCTGGATTCTGTGAATCCAGTTTTATGCACCTAACTCTCCCCAAGCGTTGTATAGGAACCCTAGGTGTCTAACTCAGGCTTGTGAATTCAGCTTGGTGGCAGGGTATCTAAAAGTTTGGTTCTGCAGTGGTCAGCCTAAATTTCCCTTGTTAATCTGGCCCCAAGCCCTGTAATTAGTCCACTAGATCTTGTTTCTCTTGCTATTGAGCTGCCCCTTGTAATGACCAAAGTTCACGCTGGCAGCTCAGCAGAGGAATTGATGCAGATGCAGATGAATGGCTACTAATGAGTCTGTAGCATCAGTGGTAGTGAGGATTGAACTTCCCCTACAAATGTGAACTGATCTGCCATTTCCCCAAAAATAATTCGGGTGGCTGTGAAAGGATCGTGAATAACTTGAGAGCTTTAAGAAAAGATAATGACAAGCTTTTGAGCCTTGCATTCTGTTACGTGAAAAGGACTAGAAAATTACTACTTTCTTTTAAAAAAAGACGGCTGAGATTCAGCTACATTTCTAGCTCCCCCAAATTTAGGTTCTGAGGACTGCAAACACAGGCTACAGAGATTTCTCTCCGAGCTATGTCCAGCTAGTGGCAGGTGTGGTGATATTTGCTATGATGTATGTGCTGAATGATTTATATAAATCTCTCTGCATGCAAAATGTGCGAGGCTTTAAATTATTACTAATGCTTTGAGATCTGCAGATGAGTACCATGATAAGCACACATCACTTCAAATATATGTATAAACATTTTCATTTTAAACTACAGATTTTCAGGTATAAATTAAAAGCAGGTGTATTTGTATGAATGTTCACCCTCATAGCCACAGGAACTTTCATACAAGCACTCAGTGCTATAGTCAGAGGGACAAGTACTCACAAATTGTTTTATCCATCAATCTATTTTAGTCATGATCAAAAGCTCTTCTCTTGAAAAGATCAAGATTATGAAGAACTGTGGACAAATGCACCAATTATTCTTGATGGATCAATTCAAAAAGTAAAACACAGTGGAGACAAAAGGAGGCCCACACATTTAAATTATCCTGGAGTACAAGATTATTACAGTGGTTGATTGTATCCTATGTTGCTTAAAGCAAGAAAAAATAAAAATCTACAACTCAGATGAGTATCACAAAAGGTGTGAATTGTCACTTATTCCCAGGAAAGGAGCAGGTTATACTCGCTGTTGAATAGTGAAAGAAAACTAGACTGGTGTACATTTGGCTATGAAGTAAATAGACTTTCAGTAATGCTATATCCAAAACAGCAGTTTTCACACCACGTGGGGAATGTCTACGCAGCCCAGGGCAGTAAGCTTCCCAGCCCACATTGACAGATTTGGGCTAGCTGTGGAGACTGAGCTTTGGAGTTGCAGCTCGGGCTGGAGTTCAGACTCTGAAACCCACCTTGCCTCCCTTAGGCCTGAACCACAACTTCAAAGTACCAGCTACACAGTGATTCTGAGAGTTCAAGTCTGTCAACCGAGGCTTGCTGCCACAGGCGGTGTAGGCAGATTCCCTGGAGAGCAAGTCTTTTTGCCCAAGGGGTTAAGGTTTACATAAATGTTGAAATAATATTGTTATAATTTTTATTTATAATAGTTTTTATTAATAAATCTATAAATAAGGAAAGTGTTAAGCAATGTTAACCATAGACATTGCTGCCAGCTCCACCTAGGATACATATGAAATATGAGATGTGGGGCAAACAAGCAAGTTCCCCCAATTTGGGAATAGAAAATACACTTTCCAAAAAGACAAGCACATAGAAAACATGACCCTAGATGGCTCCTACCTGAATTTATTATACAACCATTTTGATTAAGGATGAACCGTCTCTGAATAACTAGCAAACCCACAGATTTTTTGTTTGTAATAAAACGGTAACTTTTTGTTCTGTTTTTTCCTTGAGCAAATATTTATTGCATATCATGGGAAAAAATCCAGCTCTTTGCAGGCTTGACCCTGGCTGGTTTATGAAGTGCAGAGAGCCAAAGAGCTAGCACTAATCACACAGTATTTGCTGTGCACAGGTTTCAGCAATGTGAGCAATCCTCCACCCACCTCTGCTGAACTGTGCATGATTCAGGAGTAAAACAGCACGCATGATGAGTGAGAGAAATAGGGTTTAGGGGCTTAAATGCAACCCAATGAATTCAAATGAGGACCTCAGCAGCCATTTTTAGCACTTCACTTTACTCTCACCACCCTCCAGCAGTTGAATTATACTGCTGAGAATCTGGTTCCCAGTCTCTCAGCCAGCTGTATAAGGTCTAACATATTCTGGCCATAAGGTGTGTACTGGCTCACCAGCCTGGAGCTCCAACACCCCTCAGCATGCTTCATCTAATGGCTCATCACTATCCAGTGGTGGCTTATAGGGTTGCTTTCTCACAGACTTCAACTCTAGAGATGCAAGTTCAAGGCCTGTATCTCCTGAACTACTTTGTGCTTCTCTTCCATTATCTGAGAGACTTGCTTCTGGAGTACAGGATCTTGTTCCAAGCACAGATTTGTTGGTGTTTAGAACTTCTTTTAAGAATTCTAGTAATTAGAAATGCACTATTGTGATCTTTTCTTCAGCAGTTCTGCCTTGTGGTGACACAAATAAACCTTCCTCATCTAGGCATATGAAAAGCAGAGTTTTCCCTTCATCACTCAGAGAATGTACCATCACATTAATGGTACAAGATGCAGGGGTTTTAGATATAGCCTCACCAATGAGCATGCTCTGAAAGCAGCCAGTTCCCATGCACTGCATGCTGATGGAAATAACCCCTTCAGTCAAATGAATCTAAGGGATTAAAGAGATTTTTTTTCCTTATGTCTCTAATTTAGAATAATAAAAGGCTAGATTGGATAACATTTTTAGAGACCAAAATCCTGTTTATCCTTCTGCTCTCTGTACTGCTGAACAGGGAGTCAACTGACTCAGCAGCTGTGAGACAGACATTTTAAAATTGGGCCTATCCCACTGTGATCCAGGAAGAAGGTTTAGTTGAGCCATCAATTGGTGGGAGACTGAACAAAACCAATTCAGCATCCCCAGCATCTAGTCTATGCTACCCTTAAATCACCACAAAGTTATGCCCAGCACAGCTATCCTGCATAGCAAATCAGCTAATTGACATGAACTGTGTAATCCGGGTATTTGTCCCAAGCATCAACTGCTGTGAAGAGTGCCCAGCCTACTTTGCAGAAAAGATCCATGACTCTCTTGGTTGAGGAAAGCCAGAGAAGAACAACTGTGCCCACTGCTATTGAAAATTGTCGATAACTCCTTCAGAGAAGCAAGTCTGCCAACCTGCCTGATCCTCAAGAAACCAATATTAGACACAAAGTTAGCCAGCCATGCCTCATCTTCACCCCTATTTCTAGATTAAATCGTTAAAAAAGTAGTGACAACTAAGCTCCAACAGGAAATACCTTTTAAATCAGGCTTCAGACGGCCTTGGCAAGACCAAAATGATGCTCAAGAGGGAGATTACTTCAGAAACTGGGACATTATTCTCCCACTCCATTGAAGATATACTCCCCATCTCCCCCCACATCTTCATTTATCACAGGGGTGGGAAACCTAAGGATCACTAAGCCTAGAACATCAGGTAACATCAGTGGTGCAAACCACCACCAACTGCCCCTGTTTTAAATGAGAACATGGCCACACTGATCCACCCATCTGTTGTCTCCATACAGGATCACTGCAATTCAGGACTTGTCTAGGTGTGTTTTTAAATTCAGTTTGCTTAATTTAAAATCCCACTTTAAACACCCATGTAGACATAATTTAAACATATTTAGCTCAATTTTAGCAGGTCAAGTAAGAGCCTATATAGGACCCTTTGATGGCTTCCAGTTTGTTTCCATTGCCCAATCTTCAAGCCCATCCATGGGTCAAGATGCTGTTATGTTTAGAACTGGGTGAATAATGGATATTTTAGTTTATTGGCAAATTGAAGTGTTTTGTTTGACTCAATGTTTTTCATTCAACCAAAAAAAACACATTTTTGTTCTGTTTCAGTTTCAGACTGGTGACTAAAGCTGGGCAATTTTTTTCCATTAAATATTACATTTGGATAGAATTTGGCCAATAGTTTAAGCAAAAGAAAAAACATTTTGGAAATGTTGAAATGGTTCATTTTGAAAAAAATCTAAGTGAGCTATTTCAAATGGCAATTCAGTTTGGCCCAAATGAATTTTTTTTTGGCTTGTCATTTCTCCCCGGGGGGGGGTATTTTGGTTAAAAATAACCACTTTTTTCCCAATTCAGCCACTAAACCATAAAAAAAAACCCAAAAAACCCAATTAGTCACCCAGCATTGGCTGTACTGGGGCCACTGCTCTCCTTATAACTTTAAACCCAGTGGGTTAGGGCACACGCCTGGGATGCGGGTGACCAAGGTTCAATTCTCCTCTCTTCTCCCTGATCTAGAGGAGTACTTGAACTTCAGTCCCGAACGTTGCAAGAGAGCTCCCTGAGCTATGGGATCTTCTGCTGTGGGTCTCAGTCTCTCTTGTTGAATCTGTTCCCCTTTGTATACATAATAGTAACTGGAGCAGGGACTTGAGTATCCCTTATTTTAGGTGAGTGCCCTAACCACCAGGCTATACAGTCATTTTCACTGTTTCCCTGGCCCAATGACTGTTTGTTTTCACCACAAATGACTGTTGCCCCTATAAACCAGAGAAGGGGGAAAGAAAATTATACATGTATATCCTAGCCAACATCACTTTGCAGATTTAGTTTACCAAGGAATTGTTATGATGATAGGTGATTTAAAAGTTGCTAAATAGTGTGGTAAGGCACCTTCTTGGTCTCACCAGCCTCAGCTGTTTTTAGTCTTGGCAAGATGGGCTTGGGGTAAAACAGTCCCTCTTGGCTGCACAGGGGCAGTCCCACTCCTTCTCTCAGCCAGTCTTTTGGGCTTGTTTTTTCCTCCCTTATGGGAGGGACTGTCACCTTACCTACTAGCAGCTTAACTTCCCCCTTTCACCCCCCAACAGGGGAGGGTTTAAAAAGGTCTCAGGCAGCCTTGGTTGGAATCAGCTGATCCTAATTGATCTCTGGTAACCCCTTCTCAGCTGAACCTGATTGACCTGTAGTCACCCCTCCTCAGTTGATAGGGAGGAGGGCCTTTTACCCTTCTGGGACTGTTTTCTGCTCTGCCCTTGCAGCTATCTGTCCTGAGTTCATCACAATAGGTAGCAAATTGGGAGTCCATTTATTCATTACAAATCAAAAATCAAACTCTGACCATGTACTGATACACTGATCTTCACACTATTTTGCTGTGCTACAAATGTATTGCTGCAGAGAATCTGTACTAATGAGAAGATATATCATGATTCCTTGGTTATAAGTTAAACTTAATTTTTAACTTTTCACTGTGTTCAACCCAAGATTCATAAGCAAAGTAGTAACCATCTATATAATATATTAATCTAGCATGCCACCATCCCTTTCTGCATGCTTAAAATTTACCAAAAAACCAACAGCAGATTAAAAACTCAAGAACTATATAAATAGTGTACATATTTTCTGCTTTAATACTTGAAAATCAGAATTTAAATCTTCCCTGATCCTTTCCTTCCTCCCTCCCCCATCCCCCGGGTTAATTTCCTGTAACACTTAATTGTGCCTTAACTAGCTTTAGAGTAAATAGTATTTCCTCTTTGTGCGCTGTTACTTTTTGGGATGGAATTTCTCTCTCTCTGCATATTCTATTTTACCAAATCATCATTTCAGTCAATTGAATATTTTAATTTGCACACATTATACCATGATCCAGGTAACTATTAAAATGCTAATACATCTTTACATCTTATGAAGGAAATTCCATATAGAAAAGAGTCTTAATTGTAACAGCTTTGCAGCTTAAATAGGCTTCTCCCTGATCCCTTACTAGAGTATTGTAAAGGCTGATTCCACTAAATATTGAGTCATATGAATACCTGAAAGAAAGAAAATTAGCATGTTAATTACCTGCATAATCTTAATATGTCACCATCAGAATGAGAATTTTTTCTTTCCCACTACTCTAATAAGATATTGGAAAGGCCCTTCATTTTCAGTTTTTATTTTATTTAAAATTTCCCAGGAATTGATCAGTTTAAGTTAAAATGGGTAAAAAAAAGCCATTATGTGAAAACATGAACTTCATTGTTTGTGTAAATATCAGGGGTAGTATTAGTGTGGGGATGGGAGGACAGAAAAAAAGCAACAAAAAGAAAAGTAAGATTATTGGACATAACAGTTGAATGTTGTTTGTTTCATGAACTGTACATTAACAGTATGTACACATATGCACACGTGCGCACATCTTCCACTACGTTGTCTTACTGTAACAGTCAGCCTAATGCTCACACTTGGACTAATTTATTATTAAAATAAACACATCCAGCTAATGTAATCAATTAAATATTCTTAACATAATCAGTATGTTCATGTACCTGTGTGGTCCAAAATTGAGGTGAAAGTCAGTAAAAACTGACTAATAGCTTTTGTAAAACCCAGGAATTTGAGAAAAATAAGTAAAAACAGAAAATGTAAATAGTGGTAAAATATTTACACAACACAATGTCATTTTGCCTTGTGGTCTAGTGATGACAATCAAAGTACTGCATACTGCAGATACCTAAGGTAAGGGGACAAGTAGAGAAGTGGAACAAAAACTAAATTATGCATGGAAGCAAAAAAATCAGAGAAAAGTAGAAGGCAGAGATGACAAAGGGTGAGTCAACACTGTCTTCAATTTTATTGGCTTTTTGTGTTTAAATCAGGAATTTTTTTTCACTGATGCATTATAGACAGCACCTACGGGGCATTTTAAGTATAAGATACAGGAAATAAATTCCTTCATTTCTAAATTGGGCTGTATTCTCAGATGGCATAAATTGGAAAAGCTCCACTGATTTACACCGTCTGAGGATATGGCCCATAATATTGTAATTTATTATGTACGTTGCATTTAGTGACAGCCTGTGTTTCAGTAGCATTGGTCAGAAACAAGAACTTGGATCAAAAGTAGATTTTGAAATGCCAGAATTTCCTGCAGGATGGAAACCTCCCCCCCCCCAAATTAAAATTGGAACTATCAAAACATTCTTCTTCAATAATGTCAATGTTATAATTTATATATTATAGAATAATACAAAAATAGTTTAATATAAGTAAACACTTGTAACCTTAAAGTCTAAACAAAAACATTTACTTTATCAAAACAAAATGTTTCAATATTGAAACATTGAAACATTTCATTTAGACTCCCCCCTCCTCCCCATCAAATTTCATCAAAAGTCACATTCCTGTGTTATGTTTGTTTTGATCATTGTATTTTCCAATGGAAAATTATTCCTTGACATTTTTTGATCTGCTCTAGTTCTCAGCTTTATCATAAACTTTACTTATGTGAAATGAAAGAAAGATGGTCCCCAGTAATAAATATAACAGTGCTATATAGTAATAAATTTAATAGACTATTGGAAAATTAAGGTTGCCAGGATGTGTGTAGTAATCAGTTCTCAAAAGTGCTTTTTTTTTTGGGGGGGGGGGGAGGAACCAGGAGGTTACTTTGCTTTTCCATTTTATGGGCTCCTAAATCATAACCCAGCAAGCTACAGGAATGTATGGTAACACACTTTTATATGTGTACCCATGACACGCACCCTGGACTAATGAAGAAAGACCTATGTAGGCTAGGTAATTCAGCCTAGCACTGCTATGTAAACCATGCTGCACTAACCAGAATCTCATCACTTGACTTCTCACATGAAGAGGACACAACATCAAGAGTGTCAGTTTTATGGAGAATTAAAATAATACAATCTGCACAGGAAAGAACCACTCCATCACCCAAATTTTGCATGAATGTGAAGAAAAGAGCCATGAAAAATAAGGCAGAAGGTACAGTTGTATTGAACTGATTATTAAGTAGAAGTCTTAACAGGAGATTTTTGTCTGGAACATGTTAATTGATAAAAGCACTGCAGGGAATGGCAGCATGTCTCTTTGTGCACAAAACTCCTGTTTGTCCATATTAATCCACAATCAGCCTGGGTATTTACTAATATTATTCCTAAAGAGCTATAACCACAAATAGAAACTGACTGGCATATAATTTCAACAGCTAAATTACCATTTTAAACAATCAATGTTTAACCTCAGTTACCACACTTAATATTTAATATGTTGGTCACTGTGGGCAAATTACATTTTAATGGCAACCACTGTATACTGACCTTCATCCATGGCAGCACTATCCAAAGGTGAAATGTGCAAATGTTTAATCAAAGACAGTGTCTAGAAGAGAAGCTGGTTCACAATGATGGGGAAAGACAGCCAACTACTGTCACACAACTGGGGGAATAAATTAACAGGCTGCCCGCAAGGCAGGAACGAACAAACTGAGCCCGTGGTGGAAGATGGGAACTTTTAACTGACAAGAAAATATTAATTTTAGAGTTAAATAAGCAGAATATGCATGCATATGAAAACAGCTAACTACTACAAATTGTTTACTTGATGTTATGGCTGTGACACTGCCAACCAGTGCCAGGTATTTCCAAGTTATGCTGACATGCTGTCCTTAACACACCATTGTGAAAAAAACAAGTAAATGAGAAATTAAGGATCAAGGCTTTAATATGGAATGTCCTGGCTTTTGAGAGTTTTTGTCATAGTCATAACATCCTCTGATCAGGAGTTTAAAGTCCTCATTTGTTTTGGACATTTTAGCTTTGGGACATTGTTTGTGCTAAGTGTGTAGAAGGTTCTAAAATATCAATTCTTTACTCAGGAGATTCAAGTGATCCATTAGATCTGTCAAGTAAACAGGCAATTTAAAAATATTTACAAAGAGTAAGTTATATAACCACCCTATCAGTTATAATTACCTAAAAATACGTATTGTATAAGTGCATATTGGTGAAACACATTGATTTTCTCTTGATTGTGACCTGAAACCATAAATCAGCCTACATTTGCTTGAAACTCAGCCTGATTTGGGTCACAGTTTGGCCAAAGCTGACAGAAATTATTGTGGACATTGGCTGAGATTTAAGTTGGTTGTAAGCTTAATTACAAATGTTTTGTGGCATTGGGAGGTTGATTGATTGATTGTCGGGTGGGGATGGTATGAGCAGGAGGATAATAAAGGATGATTCAGATGCCACAAGTGGTGCACACTTTTATCCATGATACCAATAGCACATTGTAACTGCAAGGTGTGATGTGGGCTACCTTTGTCATTGCTCTCCTCTTCCCTCCTGCTTGTCACACACATTGCAGCTGGTTAGATTGAAAGCTCTTTGGCATGGCAGGGACCCTGTCTGTCTTCATATGTGTGTTTGTACAGCACCCAGCACAAAGAGGCTTCAATCCTGACTGGGGTGTCTGAGTCCCACAGCATTACAATAATGAATAATAGTGAGGATGGTGTTTCATGTGGCTTCTGTAAGTTGCCAGATCTGAGAGTTAACAAGCAGTTATTGTTACTATGGAAACCGATTTATTTCTTGGTTAGCTCAACATGTCTGTCTCATTCTGTACTTGCATGAGAGCTGTTCTGTGATTTTAATTCCACTACTCTGAGAATCACAAGGAGTGAATTATTCAGCTTGTTTGCAATAGACCCTTGCAGTGAATAGCATGCTTGTCTATCGTAACATACTATATTCATTCAGGTTAAAATATTTTCTGACCTAAATGAATATATTTTTTATTCAAACAACATTTTTTCCTTTTCCATTCCCCTTCTTTAGTTGAGCAAAAAATAATTGTACCCCATGTGTCCCGCAAACTCAAGCATGTGGCAACTCCCCCTTTTGGCTGTGTGGTTAGGAATTATTGTCATTATTTAAGAGATAATTGTACTCAGCACCATGTCACACAGGTAAAAACAGTCACTGCCCAGAGGAGCTTATGATGAACTACTTGACAGACACAGTAAGTTGGCACACACTAGAAGACCCAGAAAAGGTGTTAATTCAGAACACTGCTATTTTTATTTCTTTCTTGACTGGCTAGAGCCAACCGCCTAATGGAATAAATGAGCCAGTGTTTCTGAACCTTGCCAAGTTGGCAATCCCGCATTTGAACTCCAAAATTTTGGTGCTCCTCTTCTATTTACTATAAAAGTAAGAGTAAAAACATATCAATGATAAGCCTATGTAAAACTACCACTACCTTTGACCTCACAAATGTTGAAGGTTTTAGCTACCCTGAAGTTATGCTGGTAATTTTATTTTCTTCAATTTAGAATTGTAACAACATTAAACGTCGTGCAACTGGTGCTTAATTTGTGCCAGGGCTTGCCAGGGCTGAGCTCTGGCACCTCTAGACTTGGCAGTTGATAAACCCAGCACCTCTGGACTTTCCCCCTGTTATGAAAATAAAAAAATTGTTTGATACGCAGTTCTTCTTTCAGTACAAATTAATCCCTGCTTGAAGCACCCTTACCTTCAATAGGCTTTTATGACCTCCCTAGAGGTCATGGTCTACCACCTGAGAAACATCGCAGTAAAGAATTTGAATGAAAAGGTGGGAGTGGGAGGTCATTCTATTAGAGGAAACCTGTATTAATTGTAACAGTACAAACTCTCTGAAGAAACTAATAAATTCTTGTTACAAGAAAGCATGAAAGTCTCTTTTATGACTCACGGTAAGAGAAAATACATATGAATACAGGGCTGATGGCATAACACCAGACCATACAAACAGTACACTTGCTAGCAGCTGGAAAACTAGGGATAAAATGATCCCTTGGGACCTAATTCAACAGCTATAATAGCAAGGAAACCTATACAAAGCAGCCAAAGCTCCCAAATACTAGCTTGTGTTGCCAAAGCAGAAAGATTTTTGTTTAAATGGTCCTTGATGGTTATCAGATTCAATTTCTAGTATAATCCCATTTAAATTAAGTACAATTTCACAAAATGTAGTTAGTTAATTTCCTAGGCTGTGGATCCACTGCCATGTCTTGATGGTGTGTAACTGAGTGCACCTCAATTTACAAAGTTTCCACTGCTAATCTGGCTGTTTCAAGTAGCACAAAAACAAATGTCTGTAGCTGGTAATTTTTCTGATAACATTGTTAAAGAAAAAGGAAGAGCACAGAGTTCTCTCAAGGAGATATACATTAGTCCCTTAGTATTTTAGTGATTAAGATCTTTCTTAACAAATAAAACACTACTTGTTTCAGTTGATTGAAGTTTCCTGTAGGAGAAAAGAATGATTGAAACATCAATGAGATCTTTGTGAATCATATGACTAAAAAAAGGGTGGTATACTTTTATTTCTAATTTACTGATTTTTTTCCCCTCATTTAACTTAATATTTGTAAAGTGATGTTTACCCATCATTAAAGGCAAAGCCATTTTAAGACTTTAAATCAGTATGCATTCCATTATGATAATAGAATGGCACTATTGCCAATTCCTCTAATGTGCATGGTTGAAGTTTCATCCAGGAAATTTATCTGGCAGGAGGTTCACAGTATGTAGGGGACTGATTATGTCAAATAAGAACACAATACAGTGCATTTTGACAGATCAGTAACAGGCCCTTAAATATCCTTTTAATATTATTGGGACAGATGTGATGAAGATGACAACTTTATTGAAGATAAATATCTGACATGAGATTAGAAAGTGTGATCTTATATTGCCAGTTGCATTATACCCAAATCAAAAACCCATAACAAACTTCAGCAGGGAACTTATTTACACATTCATTGTCACCTTGTTATAGCTATCGCTCTTCAAATATCCTTTTCACATATGAAGGGTTGGAGTCAGTTTTCTCTTGGGGCTCAGTCCAACTCCTATTAAAAATGGTAGGAGTTAGATCAGTCCACTTGCATGATGGGAGAGTCCCAGATGAGAGTCAGATATTGGAACTTACTGGACATAGGCCCACTTGGTTGAGGTCATTGATTCTATTCAGTGACATCCACAAATGTGTTCAAGGAGTAAAGTTCACAAATGTGGTAGCTTTAGGAATTGTGTCTTCAGAGAGCTGCTGGCTCGTAGAAGGTTTTCAAACCCAACTGCTTTTTCTGGAGTTCTGAAAGCAGAGCTATGCTTGTGAATTCCAAGCCTGGCTGCTGCTTTGGAAATCAGAATTCTTGTTCAAAAGTGTAAATGCTTTTTTGATAGAAAAGCCTAGGAATACCGTGTTCTATGTCTGCATCCATTTCAGTAACTCACAATTGGAGTCTGTTCCTTTCCAGCTGCTCAAACCATGACAATAGTAATTATCCTCCTTCAGACTACGTCTGCCATGATGCTTACAAAACACTCAACAATGGCTAAGCAGCTGGCATGCTACGACCACTGCTTATTTTAATGATGAGTATCTGCTCTCTGTTGCCTATGCTCCCCCTCTGTTTGTTGCATCCTACTGTTGTCTCATTACTGTAAGCTCTTTGGGGCAAGGACTGTCTTTTTGTTGTGGGTCCACAGTGCCTAGCCAAGAGGGTCACAACCTCTGATGCAAGCCGCTATGGTATAGCTACAGCTGGAAAGGTGGATGGAAACTAATCTACACACTAACCTAAATGAAACATTAAATGGTATGGTCTGTTGTAGCTTGTAAAGAACCCACTCTCTTTGCTCACTTGATTCATTTGAGGAGTTACTTTATTTCTCTTGTCATTTTTATTATGGTCCAATTAAAGTCACTGTAATTAAAGCACATTTGGTTTAATAGATTTCAGAAGCAAGATCAATCTGCATAAAAAAATGGCATGGAGGGGCTCTGATATGGCCCACTCCAACCTTTTGTGGCTGAGGTTTAGAAGCCATGATTTAGCATTTGAAAGGCTCTAGGGGAAAAGTTGAAAAAAATTCTGGAGTTGTTTACAGTGCAACAGGGAAGTTTGTGTGTGCACGCGCATGTCTGCACGTGCTTTACAGTAGTGCATTGCCTGCATTACTTTATTTACAACATATAAATCAATTAACTAATCCTAGTTACTCCCTGCTTTGTGTGGCAACTATTAATTGCTCTAAACACAGACTCAAGTGGGTGGAGGAACTGCCCCATAGACTTTACAGTTGGATACTCAAAACTGAGACCACAAAAATCATTTGCCATTTAGAATATTTTGGCCTAAGTCAGTGGTTCTCCACCAGGGATACGCATACCCTTGTGGGTATGCAGAGACCTTCCAGGGGGTACATCAACTCATCTAGATATTTGCCTAATTATACAACAAGCTACATAAAAAGCATTAGCTAAGTCAGTACAAACTAAAATTTCATATAGACAATGACTTGTTTATGCTTTTCTATATATTATACACTGAAATATAAGTACAATATTCATATTCCAATTGATTTATTGTATAATTAGAGAATAATAAATGAGAAAAGAAGCCATTTTTCAGTAACAGTTTGCTGTGACACTTTTGTATTGATGTCTGATTTTGTAAGCAAGTAGTTTTTAAGCGAGATGAAACTTAGGGTACACAAGACAAATTAGACTCTTGAAAGGGGTACAGAAGTCTGGAAAGGTTGAGAGCCACTGGCCGAAGTGACCTACCAACAGTGAGTGAGGGACAAAGCCTAGAACAGAACCCTTGAATTCTGGTTTCCATCTGAAAAAAAACAAGTTTGTCTCTCCCTGTTTCTCTCTCTTCCTTTGTAGATCATTCCTGAGAATGTTGACTTCAGTTTTGTTCTGTTTTTCTTCAGCTATATATAATATATATTAATCCTTTCATTCCTTTTGGAATCAGCATATTAATGAAGCAACAGCAACCCCTTTTTGATTCAGTATAACCTAACTCATTTGACAAAATGGGTTCATTTTAAAAGCATTTACAGAGGAGCAATATTTTCTTCTAATCCCACTATATACAGCACTCACTGCCTTCTGTACAATTTATATGTAAGGCAACATCATGATGAATCAGATTGATTCTTCTGTGTAAAATACCATTACATTTATATGCCCTAATAAAACAAAAAATTGCATTTATGAGTTTTCAAAATATATACTCTCCCTAAATTGCTGGATGAAATGAGCTGAATAGCTGAGAGAACTGCTCTCTGTTGGTCTAGTTTTTTTCTGTTGCATAACTGTTCCTGAGACAGATTATATAGTACCTGAGATCCCTAGCAGTGGAGTCACATCAGCACATCCAACCTGGCAGTATGCTGTTATCCTGTCCCTTACAATAAGTCACTGTCATTCTAAGAGCAAAACGTGCCAAAAATTGAAGGTGGACTATGGCCTTTGCTTCACTGCTAAAAAAGGTGCATGCTTTAACCTCGGGGTAACTAACACTCATGAGCTTTAGTTTTACCTTGAGACAAACTTGCTAAGGTCAGCCCCTGAAGGAGTTTTAAGGCTGTTTATGCACAATAAACTTGAAGTGCCTGATTTTACCTCAGGATAGCTGATGCATATTGGTTACCCCAAGGTAAAAGTGCAGTGTTTAGCAGTGAAGACAAGTTCTTGTTTGCCAAATATCTCACTCCATGGTGAAAGCTATAATAGGTTAGACAGTTAGGACAAGTAAATGACACTCAGTAGTATAAATATAGTTAGAAGAGGCAAAAGCTACGGTATTATTAACAGAAGGCATATTGACTAAAGCAAAAGCAGCTTTATGGGAGGGGGGTTATATCTGAGTTTCTCCTTAAATAAGAACAGCAGTGATTTTTAATCCCATCAAGCACTAAGAGGCTGCCCTTGTGCATGTCTTTGCACAACAATATGGCTAAATCGTAAGTATACAGTAGTGTGCTGTAGGGTGAGGGAGATGCTATACCTTGAGGGCAGAGGCAGACTTTAAGGGAAGTGTACTCAGCAGCAGCACTTACTGCATCTTTTTTGGAAAGGTGTAATATATGCTTTCCCAAGCACCAGAATCCAGGGACACATACAGAAATGGCTTCCGGCACACACCCCATCCCAGCTTGTGCCTAGCACTGAACAAATCCAATCTCCCTCCTAGAGCTCAGAGCACTATGGCAGGTTTAATGAGAAAGAGCAAGCCCTTTTCCCTCTAGCAGAGTCAGAAGGTCACAGGCTACAGACTGAGAAAGTGATTGCATGGTACAGCAGAGGTTTTGGGGGTCAGGTTCTGATCTATGGTGCACCATTTAAGGCAGGAGTAGTTCCACTGACAAGAGTGACCTGCTGTAGAATCTGTAAGTGAAATCAGAACCAGGCAGTCAGCCTGGCAGAAGTGTCCAGGAAGGCTGGGAACTAGTGACCTAGGCCTAGATCTAGGAAGGGACTTAGGCACTGCAATACTGAGAGTGTCTCAGCACCTAAACTTTTAGGCACCTAGAAAATCATAGGAACAATCCTCCGATCCACAAAGCCTGAGTTATGTGCCTAGGCTCCCTATACAATGAATGGGGAGAAATAGGTGTCTTAGAATGTGATCCACAAAACCCAGCACTCTAGGATGGGAGCCACCTAAACTAATCAATGGGAGATGCTGATGACAGGGATGTGTGCTAAGCCCTGCCCCTCCCATGGAGATAGGGGCCTACCTGGGGGCTGTAGGGAAGTGCCTATGCCTCCTGAATGGTCCATGAATGGGAACCAGCTGCCTAGGGTCAGGTTTAGGCTCTTATGGGAATGAGTTAGGTGCCCATCATGCGCCACACAAAAATGGCCAGAGGAGGAGAAGGTGGAGCCCCTCCTATAACTTTGGTTAGGATGTAGGAGACTCTGGTTCAGTCCCCCCTGTCTACCAGAGGCACAGAAGGGAGAGCCCTGTTCAAATCTTATCTCAGGAGAGTGCTGTAACCACTGAGCTATGGGATATTCTGATAATCTTCTGCTGAAGAATTCATCCACAGTGGAATAGTCATTAGCCGGAGAAGGATATGGGGAGAGAGACTCTAGTCCAGTGGTTCGGGTACCCAACTGAGAGGTGGTAGATGCTGGGAGCAGACCCTCTGCTCCAATCACACTCATTATTTATCTAGAGTGCAACAGCTTCCAATGGAGAGTTTGAGGGAGGTCCCCCTCCACCCATCAGAATATCCCATAGCTCAGGTGAGAGTTCTAAGGTGGGTGGGTGGTGCCAGTTTTTAAATGAGGTCTGCTCCACTAGATGTGCTCACTCTCACTCCCCTGAGCCTGCCCAGCAGTGCTAGCTGCCTTCTGCCTTCAGGGTAGCTAGTTCTCCTCAAGCTCTGGGGAGTGACTGAGCTGCTCTCCCCTGCAGCTCTTCTTCAGAGCAGGTCCAAATGCAATTTAGACTAATTCCTATCTTCCCCTGTTGTGAATTGTTTTGGGGCATAGGTAGGAAATAGGCACCAGGACACCCAGAGGGAAGAGAGCTGCGTACGTGCCCAGAGATGGAAATGCAGGTGCCAAATGAATTTAGGTGCCTACTCCCACTGAACCCAGTTTTGTGGATCACAGTAGAGCCAAAACTGGAAGGTAGGCACTTATGTAATTTTGTGGTTATGATGTAATACATTGCAACAAGACATGCAATTGCTTCCAGAGTTTTGAATAGAAATGAAAAGAAAATACTTTTAAAAAAGAGATGAATCTGTGATCATTAACAAGTCTACTAAATACAACTTGGTCCTTCATGGTTCTTTCATTTGCTAGTGCTTTAATAAAGGTGGTGCTAGGTCATCTTATCTTTTAGCATTAAGATAGCTTTTAAGTTAGTTGTTTGGAAGATGGGGGGGGGGGTGAGGAGCAGCTGTAAGATGAACACAGACCCTTTGAAATGGAAATTGCCTAATAAAAATTTATCCATGATAACAGAGGATTTGAAGAAAGTGAGAATACATCAAGGAAATGCTTTTTGAAATGCTGATGCATATGGGCATCCTCTGAAATAGATTTTCATTACTACAGCATGTCAACACATCTTGTGTTAACTTAGCCTACTTTCCTATGCTATTATATGTGTATTAAAATAATTAATTTCATGGTGTGTGAGACAGGGTTTGACTCACCGCTGTGGCACCTCCTGCTGGCAGTCCTGGGAATTAGCTTAGTTCACCAGTGCACCCCACCCACATCTCACCACCATCACATCTACTCCAGGAAGTGTGTTGTCCCAAAGAAAACAGCATCCTCTTCAGGACACAACCCTCCAGCTGTGTCACACTCAGTTCTCCCCCCTTTTGTGGGAGGAGAACAGCAGTCCACTATCTAGCCACTTCCTCAGTGGTGATTGGCAGGGGGTCCCAGCCCATGGACCCTGTAGATGGCAGCCATGTACTGCAGCCCCTCCAACCCCTCAGTCTACTTCCTGGGCCACTTCCCTGCAGCCCCAGAACCTTTTCTGCCCTTGTCTAAGGGCCTCAGCATGGCAGTCATCAGCTGGGAGCTCACTCTCACTCCCCTGAGCCTGCCCAGCAGTGCTAGCTACCCATCTACCTTCAGGATAGCTAGTTCACCTCAAACTCTAAGGAATTACTGAGATGCTCTTCCCTGTGGCTCTTCTTATATGGACCTGCCTGGCCCTGATTGGCTGCTCCTCGTAGCCCTCTCCAATTGACTGTCTCCTGCGCAGCCTCCCTAGGGTCCTCTCTAATTGGTTGCCTGTTGTACAACCTCCCTAGTGTTCCATTAACCCTTTAAGGGCTGGTGTGGGGCTGATGCCCCATCACAGTGTGAATCAACAATCTACATGAATCCCTTTTAGGATTAGTAAACTATCCTTTTGCTGACACAGCAGATGTCCTATACAGTCAACAAGGGGGGGCTCTTGCTTCCAGTTGTATCTGAATATTATAAATTATAAGCAGCAATATATGTGATTGCCAAAGTGCCTATAAACTTTCTCAAGGATCAGATTATTCTTGGATTTCAAGGTTTCAAATGCTTATGAATCAATCACTTACTGCACATTTCAGATCAGGGAGGGGCATTTAGTGGAATTTTCCCCCTCTAAATAATTGCTTTCACTTCATGCCACTATCAGGCATTGATTTTCAGATCACCGCAATGTTTTTCTTCTTTGTATAATAGGTTACAATGGGCTTCATTTCTATTCAGAACAAGTGTCTGCCAACCATAATTAACAAAAAATGACAAGTTAGCAAGAGGAATGCATTGGTCTTAGACAGTTAAATAAGCCAAGCATGTTTGAGGTTTTTACCCCACATACTTCTCACCATTTCTCTATCAGATGGCAGATATTTCTTGGGGATTATTCTCTAAATTTTGTCTAAATGGGGGTAATTTGCACTGATGTAACTACATGACTAGTTGCACAAATGCAGAACTCCTGATACAGACACACTGCACTGGTACAAAATGGAGCTTGTGCTGGTGGAACTTATACCTCATCCCAATATGTTTTGCTTACACTGTAGAAATGCAATAAAAAGGGGGTTTCTTGCAGAGAAAAATGGTCCAGTGGTTAGGGCACTAACTTGATACTTAGGAGATCAAGGTTCGCTTCCCTGCTCTTCCTCAGATTCCTGTGTGACCCTGGGCAATTCACTTAGTCTCATTTTACAGATGGGAAACTGAGGCACGGAGAAGCTAAAAGTACTTCCCTACCTCACAGTGGTCCTAATGCATTAAAAGATTGTGAAGTGTTCCATTACCATGGTAATGTGGGTTAAAGCAGTACTTAGGATGGAGGAATAGCGAATAGTTAATGTATGGATCACATGAGTAAGAGCTGAGGCTTGAGAGTGTGTGGGACAACCTCCACTTGCTAAAAATCTTTCATGATTTCCATGAACTAGAAGGGTGCTTCAAAACCTACGGACTGTTTGCCCAGTGCTGAGCATAAAGGGGCCTGACCTCTAGCTGCTACTGTAATAAAAATAAGTCAACGGAAAGACTTCTTAGAGTTGGTCATAAAACAGAATGTCCATTTCCAAATTTGTTTTTGCTCCAAGTTGGAGAAGCTGAAATTATAGGCACAACAGGAATCGCAGATTTAAAAAACAAAATGTTTAGTTTTGAGAAGGTCAAAATATTTCAGTAATGTCAAAATATAAAAATAATATTTATAACCATTTAAATGAATATACTATAAAGGAAAAATGGAATTGATAAAGTTGAAATGAAATATTTTGTCATTATCAAAATGGAACGAGAGAGACAAAAGAATTCATTTAGCCTTTTTCCTGGACATGGACATGTTGCTCTCCATGCACAGGAAATACTCCACAGACAGTTTCAATAACTGTGCAAGTTTGCTCATGCAGGCAGCCAGACTCTCTGCCCATCTGGATCCAGGCTCTTGGCCCTGCTTCAGCTCCTTCAGGCTACTGACAAGCCAACTCAACCAGTCTCCTGAGTGGGATGGGGGCCTGAGAGTACCGCTGTCCTGCAGCAATTGCCAGCTGTTAGCACAGCCATTGGAATCCATAGGCACTTTGGCACAAAACTTAGAGCAGCTCCAAAACTGAAACCCACAGAGTCCCAGATTTGAAGTGATAAAGCCACATTCTTTCCATTCTTATCTGGTCTTGTATTAGACACAGCTCAGCTAGATCAGAGAATGTGGTCCCTGGTGTTTATTCACATATTTAGACTTACTTTTGTAATGCCTAGGTCTATGTGCTTATTACAGCAAAACTCACCAGTATCCCCAGTCACAGGCACACTAGGACTTTCAAGCCACAATCCCACCTCTAAATCAAAAGTCTATGTTAAAGAAATGTGGCTGGTATGTGGGGGTGTTTGATTTGCAGCATCCCTAGAAGACTAACAAATCCAAGTTCCCGCAAGCATATTGCTATAGCAAATTCCAGAATGAAAGGATAGCAGCCCCCTCCTTTAGAAATAGAGGGGGGTCCCACTTGAGAAACATTGTCAATTACAAGTGCAACAAATTGCCCAAGAGAGAGGCAGTCTCACTGATAATAATCTGGCAAAATGGCTACCCTGACATCATTTCACAATCTAGCTCTACAGTTACATAATTTCTTTAGGCAATGTAAAATATAAGGCCAGACCCTTAGCTGTTGTAACTGAGTGTAGATCCTGTGTGATCTTAGTGATTTACACCAGTTGTTGTTCTGGACCTCTATGTGTGGGAAATGACCAAAAAAAAGTTTGTGTAGTAAATACACTAAACAACAACAAGAAAATATAGTTTAAATGCTTTATACCCTGGAATACAAATGCTACTGGAATGCAGATAATACAGTACAAGTAATTCATAATAAAACTAAACATGGATCACTTCTGAAAACAGTTTAAAAGACTGTGCAGGATATGTAGTCTGATCTCAAACAAAGCATTTTAAGAAAAATCTCAGATCTGACAAAAATTGTTTGCGTCCTGCACCACTGAAGTTGTAACAATATAAAACCTCTGATCTTGAATCAGTGATTTTTGGCTTATTTTGTTTTGTTCAGTTGAATTATATCTTTTGATTTTTAAAAAGAGTTTAATTCAGAATTGATTTTGACTAACACTGTCATTTTTTACATCCAGACATTTAGATCCCATCACATGACAAAATGCAAGGCCATTTCATGACAGTATTAAAGTGCTCCCTTTTTACCAATTCCTTCCTAGTGAAAAAGCAACCTGCTTTTCAGATTGAAAAGTAATGACACACTAGTGTAGCTTTGTAGCATTTCAAAGGGGAATGTTCCCACGTAACATCAGCACACTGTCACTAAGTTAATGTAGAATCAAGTCTCTAATTACCACAATAGTCCTAAACAGTAAAAAGCAGGAGCAGAAGAGGAAAGAGGGAGGCCATGCTGGAAGCTAAGGCACTGCTGCAGTCTGCCTCCAAGAGAACATCTCACATTAATAACTAGGACTGTGCAGAGGATGTAAATTTTGTTTTGTGAAAGATTTAAAGATTTCAAAAATTTGACTTCATTCAAAATTGGATGTGGGATTACATCCCAAAAATGTAAAAATTCTCCACAAAGCAAAATTCTGAAACAACTGCTTTGTTTTGATTTCCACTTTTAAAAATTTGTATTATATTATAACATAATAAAATAAAAATTGGAAACAAAAAAAGTCAGCATGAAAACCATTTAAAAAAAACATCAAAACAGGACATGTCGAGAGTGTCAGAACTTTTTCCCCAGTTTTCTTCTGAAACAAAATTCCAAAGACTTCAGCTCCATTTCACAAAGCATTTGGTTATTGAGAGAACTACATATTCTAGCACAGGGGTAGGCAACCTATGGCACGGGTGCTGAAGGCGGCACGCGAGCTGATTTTCAGTGGCACTCACACTGCCCGGGTCCTTGGCCACAGGTCTGGAGGGCTCTGCATTTTAACTTAATTTTAAATGAAGCTTCTTAAACATTTTAAAAACCTTATTTACTTTACATACAACAATAGTTTAGTTATATATTATAGACTTATATAAAGAGACCTTCTAAAAACATTAAAATGTATTACCAGCACGCGAAACCTTAAATTAGAGTGAATAAATGAAGACTCGGCACACCACTTCTGAAAGGTTGCCGACCCCTGTTCTAGCAGAATGTGTTTCCATCGAAGTTTCTCCTACTAGCTCCATGAATAATGCTTTCCTGTATTACCAATAGTTATATTGTACTTTACATTTTCAAAGCACTGAACAGTCATGAACTAATAAATCCTTACCGCCCTATAAAGAACATAAGGAACACACATGGGAATTTGCCATTTTATAATTTAATTTTAAAAGACAAAGGGCTCCGTTATGGCTTTGCCATAAGCCTAGAGTAAAGGACAGCACCATAATATGCAGACCAAGGACTTGAATGTAACTCATGGAGTCTCCATCTGGTCACTGGTTCGCTTCTTGCTACAGGTAGGAGGCAGTCTACAGCAGCCTTCTATGTTGGCGGGAACATGGGATGGGGGGCAAAGCCAAGGCTCCACTTATTCCTCCCCCCTGATCATGTGGGATGAAATATAGTAGCCTTAAAGAGCTGTTCTCCCCTGTCCTCATATTGCCATCAGCAATATGAATTCATGCGCGAGTCGCCAGAGTCATGGTTGTGCCCAAAGTATATTCAGTTACACTGCATAGAGAGTCATTCTTTAACATTGAAAATAGAGTGCACTGATTCATTTTGAGTAGGCACTTGTGTACTGCCCTCCTTGGTCACCTGTCCAAAGCTTGAAAATGGCCTAAAGATATACTTTTTTTTTCTAAATTGAAGAATAAATGTTAGTTCTGTATTTACATGTTCTCTCAACTGCTGCTTATGTGTTTCCCTTTGAAATATTTCCCCCCAGAATAACAGAGATGTGCCTGAGCTGTACAAGTTGGATCTGGATCCAGGTTTTAAACACCACAGGGTTTGTGGATGTCTAGATCAGGGGTCTCAAACATGCGGCCCGCGGGCCGCATGCGGCCCGCAGAGCTCTTCCCTGCGGCCCGCGGAGCTCCCCAGGGCCGCCCGGGGGCAAAGGGGCAATTGCCCCAGGCCCCGGCCCGCAGGCCCCAAGAGAAAGCAGAGGCTCCCGCCTCCGCCTCCTGGAGCCTCGGCGCATAGAGCGCGAGTCTCCGTCAGCGCCTGAGCCGCGCCGATCCGAGCCGCGTGGGGAGGGGGCGGGGCTGGGAGCTCTGGGCTGAGCGCTGCGCTCGGCGTGGAGCTCACAGCCTCGCCCCCTCACCACGCGGCTCTGAGCGGGACGAAGCTCAGGCCTCGCCGGAGACGCGCTCGGGCCGCCAAGCCACCAAACAGCTGTTGGTGGCGCTTAGCACTTTCCAGGAGGGAGGGGGGAAGAGCGGGGAGCCGCGCGCTTAGGGGAGGAGGTGGAGAAGAGACAGGGCAGGGGTGGGGCCGCATGGAAGGGGTGGATTGGGGGTGGGGCCAGGGGCAGCAAGGGGGCGTGTCAGTGATGCGGCCCTCGGGCCAATGCACTAGTCCTCATGCGGCCCTCGGGGTCATTTGAGTTTGAGACCCCTGGTCTAGATCCAAGATTTTGGTTTGCTACAGGGATGGGGGGTCAGTTACAAATTTTGTATCCAGTTCTGGGTTCAAGTGCATTGGTCTTTGGATTTGGGAACTTGGTTCTCAGCTTAATAAAAGTATCTTTTGGTAGAGATGTTAAAAATGTATAATTGGTTAAAAGGATAAAGCAGATCTGAAGAAACCATTGACTTCAACAGGCTTTTGGTTCTGGCCCTAGAGCTTGACTAAAAGGTTGAACATGGGAATAGAGAAGTAAACTCTCTTCAGCCTCTCTCTCTTCTGTGGTCTTAACTCGCTCCTCCATATTTTCAATGTATTATTTCCAGGCCTTCCTACTTCACTTTTGGGTCACCTGTTTCCCTCTGTATAAACTGGTAATACTGGAAATAATAAGGCCAACTTTAACAAGAGAAACCCTAGTTAGAAAAGGACAGCTCATTAATGAAATTCACAACAAAGGCTGGCCTACAACATGCACAATGGAATGATTCAAGAATGTACCCAAGGTGGATTCCCTGCAGCTTCCACTGAACTTCGATTTCCTTTTATGCTGCATTTTGACACACCCTTCCTAGTCTTTCACAGCATTTTTGTTGTAGTTCCTTTGTTAATTAGGTTGGTTTTTTTAAGTACACATATTACTTTTAATGTATTCCGTTCACCAGATTGTGATGCAAGAGAGTAACTGAGCTGGTCAGAAAATGTGGGGGAAAGTCAGAATTTTTCAAGAATTTTCATTTCTGGTTTTTGGTCAAAATTTCGATTCAACCCTTACCCCTCATGGATAGTGAGCAAGGAGACTTGAGGTCCACTACTGTTGAGAATTAACTCTTTCCTATGTGAATGCAACATGAGTGGCATTCAGAGTGGACAAGTCTTTTCTCACTTTGGAAGCAAAGGAAAAGTCAAAAGAAGTGATTCCCAGTCTCATCCTTACAGCCAAATGTCCAGTGATCAGAATAAGCAAATGCAAATACATTGAGTGAAATCCTGTTCTCACTGAAGCCAATGGACATTTTGCAATTGACTTCAGTGAGACCTGGATTTAATCCATTGGTTTTTGTCAATTTATGTTTGATCCATATAGACAAGCTATCACACCTAGCAGTGATTAATAAAATTAAATTCCACTATACACAGATATTTCAAATAGAAAATATTACACCTTATATTTAAGTTCCTTATTGTAGTCTTACAAAAAAAAAGTTTCTGCTGTTTTCTTTGCTCCTATGGAGTAATTTTCTTTTACTCTAATCTGGAAATCTCTTTCAAATATTCATTTCAATATGTAAAGAAATAATACAATCTTTTTCTCCTTTACTGCTCATCCTTGCCAATGACAGTCCCCGCTCTTCTTACCATCTACTGTAATGTGTTCATTTATTAATATTATTGTAATGATAAGAAAACCAATTAACAATTCTTTGACAAAAGAATGAAAGGACTTTGGATGTGATATTGTTCCGCTTTAATTAAATAGATTTCATTTATACAGCTAAATTACTCTACACGCACAGAGCCCCATTGAAGTCAGTGTGGTTCTATGTGGATGCAGAACCCTCTGTGCAGATAACTTGCAGGATCGGGGCCCTAATTTGAGAATCACATTCCACATTCCTTTACTCCCCAGACCTACTCCACTCTCCCCCACTCTCCTCTTGGATTTTGGAGCCATGTCCTTCTCCTTATCGCCTTACCTCAGAAACCCCTCTTGACTCTGAGACTTTTCTGTAGTTAAATAGATTTTTTTATTTTAGGCTCCTTTCCCAAACCTCTTTTCTTCCCTTCAACTGCATCACCCTTTTCCTCCCCTGGCCTCACTTCCTTCACTGCTTCTCTTTTCACTAGCAACGTTAGCTACTCACCACACTTCTGTCATGCTCAATTAGGACTCAGTCCTGCAAGATACTGAGCACTCTGATCCAATCCAGAAAGTCCCTTAAATACATGCTTAATTTTAAGCACATGAATAATCCCATTGACGTCAGTGTTCTTAAAGTTAATCATGTGTTTCAATGCCTTGCTAAATCAGACCATAGTACTCAACACCTTGGAGGCTCAAGCCCTTCTTGCTCTGATCCCACAAGCACAGTTTTGTTACTGGATTCCAGATGAACTTGAATGAGTTCTTCCATCCCTAATTAACGTAATAAGAAGCTGGATCTTGCCTTTAAAACATCTTAAGCAACCCATTTAGGGCATTACAGATTAGTAACTAAAAACAACTCTTATAATGGACTCTTGGGGTGGTTAATTATTAGGGTGGATGCAATCACATACATTTTTCCAAGCATCCTCAAATGTGCAGCATGCAAATGAAACCAAGCAGAGTTACTGTTATATTATGACTTTCAAATAATATACTCCAATGTTCCACCCTATCATGGTGCGTTTGGATAACAGCTTTTCACAAATCAACATCCATTGATTAATCATTTTTCTCTGTCTCTCATTTCCATACAGTTGAATGACTGAGCAATTTTTTTCTTTCTACCAACATCAAAAATATAATCAAAGTCTTCATTAAGCCATGTTATTGTGTAAGAGATTAATTTTCCTTGCCTCCAATATATTTTTTGGTTCAATGAAAAAATAGATTAGCTGATGCATATTTTAGGCAGTTTGATTTAAGATTAAATTACTGCAGTAATAATTATTCAAGATATGCCAGAATGTTCAGAACAAATTAGGCAGTTACCTGTGGATGTGGCAAAACAGGCAGTCTTATCCCTCTGTAAGTGATTTTAATAAGAGAAATCATGTGTATTTTATGTCTCTATAACTAAACTGGTGAAATCTCTAAAAGGAATACATTCTTTAATAAATGGTCACTATGAAGAAATCAGGATTTTCCAATAGTTTCAACCAAATGGTATTTGCACTAGCAATTCCTTGCTATTTGCAAAATACTGATTTTTTTAAAGTTAGATCATTGCCATAGTCGTCAGGGCTGCTATTTTAATATATGTCTGATTATAAATGCAGAGGCATCATAGCTCACCCTGAGGGGGAAAAAGCACAAAGGATGAAACTTTTCAATAGGTCCATTAAAAAAAAAATAAGTATGAACTTCAATTTGAAATCAAAGGAGTTACCATGCAGATACAGTTTCTCATTGTCATTTTACACTAAATAGAGGAAATATTAACATAATCAAAACTACTAGTTTAAAACTTCACGTTGTAAGCCTCACACTTTGACTTGCACCAGTGCTGGTGGGCTGTCCCCACACTAGAGACAGCATCATCAACCCTAAGCAGTAGTCCAGATCATCTGAAGCTCCCCACTAGCAATTCTCTACAGAGGGGGCTTGGGGTGCCACAGAAAGGGCAGCTTGACCCTGTGTCCTTCCTGATAAGAGTTGTGTTGAAGTTGCTGCACAGCCTCAGTGTATTGGTTTGTAAGCGAAATCTAGGGTCCAATCAGATGAAGGCGTTTATAATCTTCACCAATTTGTTCATCTTGGTCACCATGACAATACTGAACAATGAACAGTTACCTGCTGTTATACAGTACTAAAAGTGAAACACAGGCCAGACTCTACTGTAATCAAGATATCATACAGTTTCTTCTTACGCTGCTTTTGAAATGAATGTTAAGTAATAAATAAACGCAATCACTTTCAAATCTGACTTTTAGGGGCAATTTGCACACTCTCCAAAGGCTAGGGATTCCACCAGGGAGGACAGCTTTATACTCTGTTGGGGTTCTCTTAGAGCCTCACCAGTCAAAGTTGCTGGGGAATGAACTCAATCAATGCATCTCCCAGGTATCCTGGTTCACTCTACATCCAGCCAGCTCTACCAACTTTCTGCATTGCACCAGGTGGCTCTTGATCGGGAATGGAGAGCATCCAAGCCCACCCTGACATTCTGCCCAAGCAGGCATTATGCCACTGAGGGTCCCTAGCCCGTGTTTTGGGGGTGGAAGTTAAGCCCTTAAGGAGACCTGTTTTTATTGAATGTTAAGTTTATTCAGTTTGTTAACTATAGTGACTAGATATAACAGAAGGTTTAAAATTTTATTGTTTGCTTAAAATGTCACTTCGACAGAAGGTTTATACAGGATTTATGAAATGCACTTCAGTGTGCTGTATGTCCCTATGTTACATATACAGTGTCATGAAAGGGATTGAAAAATATAGGCAAAGTATTTTGGTATCTCTCCAAGTATAAAACAGTCTTACCTCAGATTGATGCATACACCACTCTCCACTCATGTGCATGTTGCTGTGACAGTCCTGAGGCTGTGCAAAGAAAGTCTGTGTACTGCATTTTCACAGTGGATGCATAAGCAATATTGAGTTAATTATTGATGTTATTAATAAGGCTCCATGTTTGTCACAGAGGTCGTGGAAGTCATGGATTCCGAGACTTCCTGCGACCTCTGTGACTTCTGCAGCAGCTGTGGTGTGGCTGACCATTGGGGACAGCCACATCAGGCCACTTCTGGAGCAGCTCTGTAGCCAGCTGCTCGGGGGGCCTCGCAGCCAGCCGAACCAGATGCTGCTCTGGTAGCCCCGGGCAGTGGCTGATGCGGCTGGCCCCAGGGAACTGCCTGAGCAGCAGTCCTGGGGGAGGAGGGAGCAGTCACAGCTCAAGGGCTCCTGGCAGTGATCCCGGGGCGGCCAGAACAGTGGCTGGCCCCGGGGCTCCCCCAAGCAATCTTGGGGCAGTGGAAGCCATCGCTGTTTGCCTGAGGCTTCCCCCCCACCCCACCAGCAGCCAGAGCAGCCTCTGGCCCTCCAGGGCTTCCCCCCACCACAACCACAGCTGGAGTGGCAGCAGGCCCCCCAAAGCTTTCTTCTGCAGTTGGTGCCGCAGGCCCCCAAGGTTCCCCCCGCACAGCTGGTGTCATGAGCTCCCTTCCCCCACAGCACCCCCCCTCCCAGCACCTCCCCGCTAAGATTCAATCAGAGGTATTTATGGTCTAAGTCAGGTATCAGCAACATTTGGCACACAGCCTGCCAGGGTAAGCCCCCTGGCGAGCCGGACTGGTTTGTTTACCTGCCGCGTCCGCAGGTTCAGCCAATCGCAGCTTCCACTGGCTGCGGTTCGCCACTCCAGGCCAATGGGGGCTGCGGGAAGTGGCGCAGGCCGAGGGATGTGCTGGCCGTTGCTTCCTGCAGCCCCCATTGGCCTGGAGCGGTGAACTGTGGCCAGTGGGAGCCACGATCGGCCAAACCTGCGGACACGGCAGGTAAACAAACCAGCCCAGCCCTCCAGGGGGCTTACCCTGGCGTGCCGCATGCCACAGGTTGCCAATCCCTGGTATAAGTCATGGACAGGTCATGGGCTGTGATTTATTTATTTTTTGCTCATGACCTGTTCATGATTTTTACTAAACATACCTAAGATTAAATCTTACCCTTAGTTATTAATACAACAGGTGGTCAATAAATGAAATATAAGCTAGGTGCAATGTGCTCTGCTCAGATTTGCATCATTGTGGTTTCATTAATGAGAACCCTAATGTTTTCAAAACCTGTGCCATATGTCCTGAAACACATACTAATTAAGAAGTATTTGCTGGTGACAGATTCTTTCTGCTGCAAATAAAACAGAGTGGATAGATATTTTGAAGAAAGATCTCAATAGTCCATATGATAAAGGAAAGTAATCCAAGGATTAGTCTCAGAAAATCTGTTTTGCTTATCCCACATTAAGAACTGATACGTGCAGTTAGTTCTTTTGATGAAATTACAGCATTACCAAAACAATTTCTTAGAAGTCCTGTCTAATATATTTGTTTTATTGGAAAGTTACTGCAACTGCATTTTATTTTAAACCTCGAGCAACAAATGAATTCTTACCAAACTTCTGAACAAAGTATGTAAAATTAAAACTGATATGTACCAGTCATCTTCTGGTGACCTTCTGTCACCTTCATTCAGTAAGCTTTACCAATATGAAACTGATATGCCATAATAGTTGATCTTGAAAAATTGATTCATTTTAGTCTCAATTTTTTAAAATTTCTTCAGGAAGTCTCTTCCATTCAAAATGAGGAATGTTCTTAAAGTGAAAAATTAAGTCTGCATTAATACACCAGAAGAGCTAAAAGAAGCCAAGTCATTTGTATAAATAAGAACACGTATCTTTTAGACTGCATGCTCTTTGGGGCAGGAACTGTCTGGCTCAGTGCCTAACATTTATTGGTTGCTACCACAAAGGAAAGACCATTGAACCAGTATCTTCTCTCCTGGCTTCAATGAACAAGAGTTTCAACACTGGCTAGTATTCTGTCCATTTAGTTGAGCCTGATCAACAGGCAAAAGAGGATCTCTCTAAGTAGATTGGATACCCTGGCATTATGTTGTGAAATAAGCTGAAGTGTTCTTGGTGCTTCTTGTTACAAATCAACACAATTCAATGAAGTCATAAGGGAACTTTTGATGCTGGTTTGAGGCAGGCCTCTGGCTGTCACAGGTCATGCTGGCAGGGTGTAGGAGTGCCACAGAAGTAATCCTCACTCTCTGGAGAAGATGAGAGAATGCCAGATAGTACCTGGGTAACTTCCCTTTAATGGTCCACTTTGCCTGACATTACTGAGGTGGAAGAAACCTCTTCACCATGAAGTTAACTTCTTCAAGAACATGAGGCTTAGTGGAGGGAAATTCAGCATGAATAAAAATTTAGTGGAGCAGGCGCAGCATAAGTAAAAGCTTCTTTACTGTACTAAGACTGGCCATTCATTATTACCCTACCTCAAGCAGAAGCAAAGTCTCCTTACTAGTTAGCAAATTTGTTAGCTGAGTCAAGATGCTAATTACTGAGTCCCCTCATACAAAATAGTGTTTGGTTGAAGATTCGGACACAGCTGTTATGTCTCTTTTTTGCCCTTTGTTTCTATAATATGATAATTAGCATTTTATTTAATAAGTCTAGCAGGTGCTCTTAGCGTACTGGGCACACAGTTTTGGAGTTCTGAATTCAAAGAAGGATTTGGGGGATGTTACAGAAAAGTCATTGATGCCATCAGCCTAACACACAGCTGAATTTTTAAAAAATAAGTATTTTACACTAGAACACGGACAAACTAGAAAACAAGTTGGTGATGTTACTGCACTCTTTAAAGGCATTTGTCATCCCCCAAAAGGATAGTTTTATGCAACAGTGGTCAATGCATCACAGGAATGATATTATTGTTTTGGCAAGGATGCAATAAAAAGGAATAGAAAGAGGATATCAGGACTGAAGAATAAGTCAGTCCTACCTGAGCCAGAGTGCCAAGAGTGAAAGTCATAGAGCTGCCAGGTACCAACCTTTGTGAAATTTCAGTTTTCTTCCCTCCCTTCTTCCTTTTCAGTCTGTTTTACCTTCCCCTCCAGTTTGTTTCCCGTTTCCTCCCTTTCAGTTTGACTTATTCCTCCCACTTCTGTCTCCAACACAGGACTCTCCTTTGAAATGTCTGAAATTCTATTCAGGGAACGTGCTAACAGAAATGGCATCATGTGCTGTTATGAGGACACAGATATACCATCTCTTAACAAAGAAAAGTTAAAGGAATTAGTCTTGTGCACCTTGGAAAGGAAGAATTTGATGTGACCTAATAGAGATCTGGAAAATGAAAAAGGGACTTAGTCAATAATGTGTTGGTAAAATGAGTACAGAGATCAGGGGAGAGTGTCAAAATCTATGGGACAAAGTGAAAATTAAGAAACTAGAAATAAGCAGGAGATACAGGAGGTCACTCAAAGGGCAATATACATAGGGAATCATTTACCAGTAAGGCAACTGATATAAAGAAAGATGATGGGTTCAAACTGAGACACCTAGCATGAAATTCGGGATCCACTGACATTGATGGGAATTTTACCATTGAATTCAGAATGGCCCAGATTTCATCCTTAGGGCCTGAAATTGCTCTCATGGTACAGCAATGTCAATCAAGAGAAACTATCAAAATCAATGGAATTCCAGCAGTGCAGAACCAGCATGAGAGTTGGATCAGGCTTCTAGTTTGCCTTACACCAACAGTAAAAAAGGTCTGGTGGTCCCAGTGGTAGTACTCAATTGAACCAGTACTCAATGGATATTTAGCCACATAAAAGAGCCAGCTTGGGCGGGGGGGGGTGGGGTGTACGCGCACACAGCAGTTATTGAAAAATTATGTAAGATCTAAATTAGATAATTTCCATTTTAGAAAAAGACAGCAGATATAGTATCCAGGGCTCTCAGCACCTTGCAATAACCATAGGAATAAATAATAACTACTTAGCTCTCATACGACACGTTTCATTCATAGTTCTTACTTTCCTTTGTAAAGTGCTTTGAGAATAATTGAATGAGGAAGATTGAACACACAGCACAGCGAGGTTAAGTGACTTGCCCAAGGTCACACAGCAAAGCCGGGGCTCAGCTAGGAATAAAATTGATAGGAATAGTATGCTGATTCCCAATCCATTCCCTATTAACTGGACCTCATTGCCTCCCAAATGTACAACTCCCATTGTACTCAGTGGGAGCTGAAGCAGGTCCACCTGTGTTTGTCAGTCAGATTCTATTCATACATGTTTATATAACACTCATCACCAAGGTTCAGAAAGAAGAAAACTGCTAACCAGGGTCCCAATACTGCAATAGATTAGTGCCCATGTGCAGCCCCAACAACTTCAGTGGGGCCAGCCACATGCACGGCAGTACGCCCATGAGCAATCAATTGTAGGATCAGGGCTTAAGAGCCCAATCCATTGACATTAATGAGATTTTAACTCTAGATTAAAAGGTATGCTATGTACTTTAGTTCTATAGTGAGATGTTCATTTGGGTAGAATGCAAGGACATTTCCCCCTGTGGAATTATAGAATATGGTATGCATGGACTTGACTGGCAACCTTAGGCCTCAGTCAATTTCTGTCATTCTTCCCAATTATGGATGCAAAGATGCAAATGGGGGAATCAGTTTTCACTGATGCAAGTCGGTTCACATTTGCTCCAAGCTGTATACAACATTCATTTTGTTTTCTTTTTTTATTAAGATCACTATTTGATGATGACACAAATGATTTAGGGTTTTTTGTTTGTTTGTGGGGAAAGTGGCAGCAACATGTCTAGTGGCAAAAGAGGTAGAGAAGCAGGGTCATGAGAAAGAGCTGAAATGGTATGTTATTTTAGTACTTCTGTCTCATGAATGAATAGCTGTGTTTCAGCATTTTTTAGGTTACTGACTAAATAATATGATGTACTGTTGCCTCAGTGTAGTGTTCTACAATATACATGAAAAGTATGTAAGATTGGTAAGAATCACATACATTTTCTATTAATGAGTTATTAAATATTTTAATCAACTTCTCACAAGGGTATCACATGGTACTAATACCAAAGAATCATCTGTAGAGCAATAAAATTACATAAAAGATTTACCTATATAGTTGTTGATCATATAATGATTATAGAAATAATATGGTTACACCGATTAAAGAGATTGTAGGATACCAGTGAGAAATAAAAACAATTACATATGTCTTCACATACGATTATATGTACATAAACACACTATCAGGAGAGTGATCTTTGATGAATGAAACTGATGCATTTCCAGCAGACTAATAAATACAAATATAACGTGAAAGCTTTTGATCCTGTTTGAATCCCCAGGCAATAGGCTGCCTTTGATTTGAAATTGAAATGTATGAGGGGTCATAGGAAAGTGACAATCTAGAATGAAAGCCCAGATCTGGTTTCATGTAAAGTTTTTACTGTGACTACAAGATGTGTAAGTGCAAAGCCCAAAATCAAAGAAGAGAATGTTACTGGAGTTTATGTTAATGAGCTGGAAAGAGCCAAGATCAACAGTGATAAAAGTCTTTTATGAGCAGATGATCTGCACTATAAAATGTAATGAAATGCACACCTGCCCTGCATTTTGTAAGTAAGCCAAAATAATGAATAGTCTTTTTTTTTAAATTGTATAATGTATTTTGAATTTAGAGTAATAAAAAATATTTATCTCCTAGCTGTTTTCCACAGAGAAAACAACTGTGTTTTATTTTCTACAAAACAGTTACTAATGTAGGTGACTTTTCAGTCTTCATCAATAAAACAAAATATAAGAGCCTTCTAAGATTGCTGTCTTTTCTGATTTGAACTGCATATTAATTACACAGAAGAATGTTAGATTAAAGGATAATTTTTTCTGTCTGCTTGGTTGTATTTTCTTATAGTCAAAGACCTAACCTGCATAGCATAACTTGGACATACTCTTCAGGAGATAATAAAAACTGCCTTTTAAAGCTTCATGTCTTTGAATCCTTTACTTGTGATGGCAATAATCTCCTAAATCTAAGTATCCCAGGTAAAAAAGTTACAATATAAATGCACTGTATTAATTATTTGGAACTTAAACTAATGAATTTCTGACACAAAGTGTTCTCCTGATCCCATAACTCAAAACTGCCAGCCTTATTTATGTTGAACAGTGCCCCACTAGGCAAGCAGTCCCACTGATTTCAAGTAGACTTCTTGCAAGCTAAGGTATTACTTGGTGTGTGAAAGGGTGGCAGAATCAGGCCCATAATAATTACTATTGCAAAGTAAGCCTGCCAACACACTTAAGAAATAAAGACTTGGAAAAAGAAAGGGACACATTCCTTGTACAAGATACAGAGATTCACATTGTCATAGAAAGCAAATACAAATTGAATGAATTTCAAATAGTTGTTGGTCAGAGAAGTCTTAAGAAAACAATTGCACTAGAGCCATAACCTATAGAGAGTAATACAATGAAAATGATGTAGGCTCAGTTCTCTCCTGTTAAAAGTGCCTTGTTCAATGACTTTGCAGCTGGTAAGAAAGCCTGATTGGCAATGGGTATATTTTCATATTTAGATAAAGATACTTTGAGCTTACCTGTTCTCTCTCTTTCTCCTGATTCAACGGTATACTCTTCTGACAGCTTTGTTTTTCAGTTTGGGCTCAGCCCAAAGGTTGCTATCCCCAGATTCTGGTGGCTAATTGCAGACTGCAATCTCATCTGCCATACACAGCCTTCTTATTTGTCAATTCAAAAGCTTCTTTATAGGAGTGAGTAGGAGAGGGGCAAAAAACTGCAGGTTCACTTCAGTCATTCCTGATCTCCAACTGAGACTTTATGCTATGCATTCAAGTTGTAGAGCTTTTCTCTTTTCTTTTTTGTGTGGTGGGGCAGGGAGCAGAGAGGCGGCTGAAGAAAAACAGCTACACCACTGCAGGTGAGAGAGAAAATGACCCTTCACAAACAAGGCTTATTAGAAGTTCAAAAAGAAGTGTTAATAAAGCCTCCAAAGATATAAGCACCTTCTAGTGCTCAGAGAGGGGAAAAAAGGAACTTCTGTACTTACAAAAGAGATACATCTGACAGGAAGGCGGATTACTGAAGAGGAGGGGACAGGCTATAGAAATGTTTGCATGACTGACAGCCCTGACTACCATTTTTCCTTTTGTCATGCAGTCTTCCTCCTGCATGGGGCACGCAGACAGACATACATTACTACAAAATAGCACTCAGCCAGTTTCAGTCATCACACCCTCAAAAGATGAGGTCTCTTTGGCTTACAACCCAGCTCCACCAAATGTTCATTACTAGTACAGTTTTGCTATGCAGCCTGCTGTCATATTTGAGGATTACTATGATGTCGTCTATTTGATAGGACAGGGAATGACAACCTGAGTTTTCATAGGATTTCAATTTCCATAAAAGAATAGTTTATTTAAATACTTTCCTGCTTTTCTCCCTCATTTGGGGCACAGTCCTGCATCTTTGTCCTTTCATTAACTGATGAACTACTAGAATATGATAGTAAAGAGATGTAAGGTGAAACTATTTGCCAAGGGCCAGATTCTGCCATCCTTAGTCACTCTGAGAAGTACCTTACTCTGTAAGTGTTTCCATTGATTTCAGTGGGCCTACTTAACAGCTAATGGGACTTCCTGCAGAGTAAGCTGAGTAAGGGAGGCAGAATCTGGTTCTAAAGGTTTATTTAGTGCTGGAGGAAAATGTCAGCTTGAGACTGGAGACTGTTTATGCACAGAACAGATAACGCAGAAGCAGTCAAACTTTCACTCACCAGCTATCTGCATATCTCAAGCCTGACTTGGTGGATGACATCTGCAGAAGAAAGGACAGTTCTGTCTCAACATGCATTCAGTCTGTGACCTCCCTGCTGAGACTAAAAAATGAGTGCCAAATTAGGGCCTGGTTCAAAGCCCACAAAAATATGCAAATCTGCCCTGACATCAGGGTGCTTTGAATCATGCCATTTGTACCAGTTCTGATAGTGTTTTTGTGATATGGACACCTAATAGGAAATGGACTGAGACAGTCAACTTTTTTCAGATAGGCCAGTGAACAGGCTTCTGATGGTAACAACTTTCAGCAGGTGACATTTGAAGTGGTCTGGATTTCAACTGGTTGCCCAGGTTCTCTTTTAATAATTATAGCATTTCATTTCTCAAACTCTAAGCCATTCATTCATTTTTTCCTGGTTATGTTATGACTCAGCTTTCTCTGTTTTTAATTGTAGAACAAATTGGTTTTGATTCAAATTATGCAAAGAGTGTACCCATATGAGTCGAATCATTTTTATTATGAGCTTATTCTTGTATATTTTCATGTGCCTTTCCTTTTTATTAATTGCTTTCAATTACAATTCTTTGAAAGAGTATTGAACATTTATAACAATCAATTTTATGTCTGTACACATCCAGTTGGTATAATGGCGTACTGCTCTTTTTGAATTAATGAATGGTCTGACTTGTGATTTTGAGGGGGACATTGTTGGTGAGCAGTGAAAATGAAGAGTAGAGATAACAAGAGACTTGATGAGAAATATTAATTTGAGGGGTTTTATGATGGCATGAACAGAGTTAGATATTGTAATGCAAATATAGTTATAAGCATTAGAAATACAAAAACGGCCACAAAGATGACAATAAAAATACACAAACATTGACAGCAGGGCCGGCTCCAGGCCCCAGCATGCCAAGCGCGTGCTTGGGGCGGCATGCCGCGGGGGGCGCTCTGCCGGTTTCCGGGAGGGCGGCAGGCGGCTCTGGTGGACCTCCCGCAGGCGTGCCTGTGGATGTTTCACTGGAGCCGCGGGACCAGCGATCGCCAGAGTGCCCCCCGCGGTGTGCCGCCGTGCTTAGGGTGGCGAAATTGCTAGAGCCGCCCCTGATTGACAGAGAACAGATCAGTAATTTAGAAAAGAAAAATATAATAAGGAGGAGCAGACTTGTGATTTAGAAACAGGTGAGAGTATAATCTGTATAAGTAATAAACCATACCCAGGTACAGATGGGTTAATATGAGCTCTAATGAACCACAGTTACATGCAAGGCTGATGCAAACTGTAACTAAGAAATTCCCTTTGAATTATGGCAGCAAATAATACACTAGTTTTGTTTTCCATGGCCTGCTGCATCTCTGATGCATTGAATTGTAAGAAGATTTGAGGCTGACTTCACTCAAAAAACAAGACTAATTTCTGAAGCCCTATTTTGTCTCCGTTCGTTCACAGTGGGCATCATATAAATGAGTAAGTGTTGTACCAAGAGGTCAGTGTAGTACAAAAGTTGAGAGCAAAAAACACTTAGAATAAAGCTGAACCCACAGAGAAGTAGCCAAAAGAAAAAGGAGAAAAGCTGATGAAAAAGGAGAAAGAAAATAGTTAAAGATGAATTGGCATGAATAAAATCTAACTGGGGGAAGAGTAATGTGTAATATGCTATACTAGATGTTCCATTGCTGTCTGTATATGGAGATCTTCAGAGTTTGAGACTAACATAGCCTCTAGCGGCTGGTACCTGTCACTTGATTGATATGATAGGTACCTAACCTATTTATGCACTGTTATGCACCTGCCCTTCCATAAAACATGGTGCCCTTATTTTATATCCTGGAAAGTGTATCTACCCCGAAGACTGAGAAATAAGCTTTTTCCACCCCCACACACTGCGTGGTTAAGAGGGAAGTATATAGCGAATAAGCTATGTTGCTCCTTCTGATACCAAGTTTTCAGTACAGAGACAAAGAAAATTATACACTGTACTTGAAGAGCAAAAGCATTCTAACAAATTATCATAGACATTACAGACCTATTAGGTCAGAATCCAGCCTAACTGCTGCCAATGCACACTTTTCTCCCGTCTGTGCATTTTCTAGTGTCTAGACCAGACTAAGTGGTACAAGTGATGAGGCTTCCACTACTTCCCTTAGGAAATTACTACAAAGCCCAATAGTCACAGGATGCAAAACTAAATACATTTCTTTGTCTTAAGATTTCCCCAGTAGCTCTTTGCACATGTAGTCACACCCTTTTAAACTCCCACCTGGCACTCAAGAAAAATATCTACTATTCATTCAGATATTACTCAAGGAGAGGGAGGGAATTTGAAAAGTTGTAAGGTTATTCATTCTTTTTACTCAGGAGGCATCATATAAGTATTGTGACAAAGTTCCTCCTCTACCTTGGTGGGTCCTGCGCTTATTGGCAGATTTTGCTCACCTCAGTGATCTTCCCCACAGTCTGAGTCACCATCTCCTGTGTCTGATCATGAGTTGGGAGGTTTGGGGGGAACCCAGGCCCGCCCTCTACTCTGGGTTCCAGCCCAGGGCCCTGTGGACTGCAGCTGTCTATAGTGCCTCTTGTAACAGCTGCATGACAGCTACAACTCCCTGGGCTACTTCCCAATGGCCTCCTCCAAACACCTTCTTTATCCTCACCACAAGACCTTCCTCCTGGTATCTGATAACGCTTGTACTCCTTACTCCTCCAGCACACCCACACTTCCTCTTCTCTGGCTCCCCCTTGCCTGACTGCAGTGAGCTCCTTTTTAAACCCAGGTGCCCTGATTAGCCTGCCTTGATTGGCTGCAGGTGTTCTAATCAGCCTGTCTGCCTTAATTGGTTCTAGCAGGTTCCTGATTACTCTAGTGCAGCCCCTGCTCTGGTCGCTCAGGGAACAGAAAACTACTCATCCAGTGACCAGTATATTTGCCCTCTATCAGACTCCTGTACCCCACTGGCCTGGGTCTGTCACCGTATCTAGATCTCATGTTCTGGGTGCCCAAATGCCAGCTTAGTCTCTGACCCGGAAATATGAATCACATAGTCACACCATTGCAAAGTTGCATCCACCTCACTTCAGTGGGGCTCTCAAAGGTACTCCAAATCTAGTGATCTGACATATTTCAAACTCCTTCATCAAACTGAGCTATTCCACTCTGGCTAATCCTCTCCCCACTAGTCATCTGCTGCCTTTCATCCAAAAGAACTTTATTCACCCATAGCCATCTTCAAACAGTTATGGAACCAGCTGAGCTTGAGAACAGCTCAGGTAACTGGTCAAAGTATAACACCACATATGTTTATATTAAAGTGTTGCAACAGTTAAATAAGATAATAATGAAGGCTTGTGTTTGGGTTGAAACAATGGAATGCAGAGATTCGGATTGGTTCGCTCACCCTTAGCCACAGTATCACTCCTATTATTCATTTACCCTCACAAAACTGAAAGGCTGATTCTCTTAGATATCAGTATGTTTCTAGTCTATAAGTGAATATTCTCTTCCTAGAATGTAATTCAGCTTCCATGTGAGCTGGCAGTCTCCTAGGGAGTCTGAAGGAGCTATACTGTATCATAATTATTTTGTCAATAAAGAGATCCTAATGGCATTGAGTGGAATGAGGTGAATATTGACTACATTGAAAATCGAAGAAATCATCAATTCCTATGATTAGGCTAATGAAACCTATTCCATTTGTGCAACCTTTTCAGCATCTTCTTTTGATAGCCCTCACTCTCCAGCAGCGAAATGCAAGTGACAATTTGTAGACTAAACTTGCAGCTTCTGATTGTTTCTGCATTTCAGGTTTGAATTCTTCTCTGATATAGGGCAGTGGAGAAAAGAGACCCTGCAAGCTAGAGTTAGTTTACTAAGAAAAGACTTAGAGCCACTGCCGCTATTGTACATTATTCTAAAATGCTTCCAGTTAACCATACAGAGTTAGCACGATGAGGAGGCCTTCAGAAATCTCTGCATATGGATGAGATGATGAAGTAAAGAGGAACAGTTTAAGCGCATTAGACACTCAGGACTTTTTTGGAAATGAGAGAGGCTGTGTGAAAAGGGGTTCCACCTTAACCAAAGTAGAACAAGACTGCTGGTACAGAAAGTCATCCGGGTTTAGGGGGATTATTTAAAGTAGGAATTGAGGAAAAGCCAAGAGCTGCCAAAGAGCACTCTTATCAGATATAAGATTGTTAATAATTAGGGCTGTCAATGAATCACAGTTAACTCACACAATTAACTAAAAAAAATCGCAAATAGAATACCAACTGAAATGTATTCAATATTTTGGATGTTCTTCTACATTTTCAAATATACTGATTTCTATTACAACACAGAATACAAAGTCTACAGTGCTCACTTTATATTATTATTTTTGTTACAAATATTTGCACTGTAAAAATTATAAACAAAAGAGATAGTATTTTTTAATTCACCTCATAAGTACTGTTGCAAGGTATTTACATGCCAGATATTCAAAACATTCATATGCCTTTTATGCTTCGGCCCCCATTCCAGAGGACATACTTCAATGCTGATGATGCACATTAAAAAAAATAATGCATTAATTAAATTTGTGACTGAACTCCTTGGGGGAGAATTGTATGTCTCCTGTTTTGTTTTACCTGCATTCTGTCATATATGTCATTTTATCGCAGTCTCGGCTGGTGACCCAGCACATGATCATTCTAAGAACACTTTCACAGCAGATTTGACAAAATACAAAGAAGTACTAATGAGATTTCTAAAAATAGCTACAGCACTTGACCCAACATTTAAGAATCTGAAGTGCTGTCCGAAATCTGAGAGGGACGAGGTGTGGAGCATGCTTTCAGAAGTCTTAAAAGAGCAACACTCAGATGCAGAAACTACAGAACCTGAAACACCAAAAAAGAAAATCAACCTTCTGCTGATGGCATCTGATGCAGATGATGAAAATGAACACGCATTGGTCTACTCTGCTTTGTATCATAATTGAGCAGAATCTGTCATCAGCATGGACACATATCCTCTGGAATGGTGGCTGAAGCATGAAGGGACATATGAATCTTTAGCACATCTGGCATGGAAATATCTTACGATGCCGGCTACAACAGTGCCATGTGAATGCCTTTTCTCACTTTCAGGTAAACAGGAAGGAGGCAGCATTATCTACTGCAAATTGTAACCAAACTTTTTTGTCTGAGCGATTGGCTGAAGTAGGACTGAGTGGTCTTAACGTTTTACATTGTTTTATTTTTGAATCCAGTTTTTTTTGTACATAATGCTACATTTTGTAAGTTCAACTTTCATGATAAAGAGATTGCACAACAGTACTTGTATTAGGTGAATTGAAATATACTATTTCTTTTATTTTTTTACAGTGCAAATTGTTGTAATCAAAAATATAAAGTGAGCACTGTACACTTTGTATTCTGTGTTGTAATTGAAATCAATATATTTGAAAATGTAGAAAACATCCAAAATATTTAAATAAATGGTATCCTATTATTGTTTAACAGCACGATTAATCATGATTAATTTGTTCAATTGCTTGACAGACTATTAATAATACAAAGGTATCTCTATATTCAGCAATGGATAGGAAAGAAGTTACAAATGTGCTGGGGTGGGAACAGGTTGAGATCAAATTCTTGAATAGTAATAAAGTGTCATACAAAGGAGTTAAATAATTAATATACATATTTATATAGATAGCATATATATTATAGAGAAATGTAGAGGTGAGAAGGGAGTAGCGCTATGCTTAGAAGATTCCACAGAATCTCATGAGAAAAAACTAAAGTTGGAAGAGGGAATTTGAGCACACAATATAGAGCTGAGTGAATAATTGATTTTTCAGTTTGGGGTGGCTGAACTGGAAAAATCAAACACAAAATTTGGTTAGTTTCAAATTGAACATTTTTGTTTTTTCTTGCCAAAACAAAATAAATTTCATTTTGGGTCAAACAAGTCAATTTTTAGATATAATTTGTTTTTTCAGTTAGGTTGTATTTGGTTGTTTTGTTACTTTTTTTAAAATTAAATCTATCTAAATTTCAAGATGACTTTTGATTTCAAAATAATGCTTCAAGAGATAAATAAATGGAGATAGCCTATCGCCTAGAACTGGAAGGGACCTTGAAAGGTCATTGAGTCCAGCCCCCTGTCTTCACTAGCAGGACCAAGTACTGATTTTGCTCCAGATTCCTAAATGGCCCCCTCAAGGATTGAACTCACAACCCTGGGTTTAGCAGGCCATAGTTCTGCCCCCATCTGCACCAGACACAGAGGGAAGTATGCACTGTATTTCCTTCAGGGATAGAAGCATTGCCCCTGCATGGTGGGACGACCCAGGAGGCACTATGCCCCCAGAGCTCATGTATCCAACATGAGCCAATGCCTTACTGGCACAATAGAGCCAGGTATCCACATCAAATGCCTGATATGATTTTACCCATTTTGCTGCTGATTAATGATCTGTGAAAACAACTACAGATTAGATTTACCTATCACTTTACTTTGTATTATGCTGTATCATAGGCTGGGGTCTGATGCAGATGGTCATTAAAAAAAATGCAGAGCTACCAACATATGCCACCATTTTAAGAGCCAGGAGCTGTAAACCACTGAATACAAGACATTCTTAACATGGACATTACTGATTGAAATTCCCTTCTTTCTACAGTGAAAGCAGTTTTTTGTAGCAAAATAGCAGTTCTGTACCTGAAAAAGTCTGCCTTTGGTTTTTATGGAAAATGCTGAAATGCAAATTGCATTAATTTACATAGGACTGGTAAAAATACAATCTTTCTCCAATTTCATGGATAATAGGCTGAACCCTCCTGTTCCCCCCACTCCCCTTCACGCCTTGTAAGAGCGTATGGGACCAGCCATGGAACTAAGAGAAACTGTGTGTATGTTAGAGTTTGAATTCCCACATTGTACCCAGGATTGACACTTCTTTTGCTTATGGCCTTCATAATGCAACCAAACTGGAACTTTACAGTAGTAGTATAAACACAATGTAATTTCAGGCCCACCCTGACCCCAACCTGTGTGTTCTGTATCATGGTGAAGGATTATCTCCAGAGCTCACTCTTATAGGCTAGTCCACCACAGTAAGATACACTGGAAGCCTGTTGGACAGTGAAAAAAAAGAGAAATTAGAGCCTTTTCTATGGGGCCTGGCCTCATGGGCTATACTGCTGCTTGTAGTTCATTGAGAAGCCTGAAATAGAAGGGAATCCTACTATCAATACCACTGCTGCTCTGCTCAGTGTTATTGGTTACAGTGTATACAAAGAACAACCTCTGAAGAGTCTGTGGTGTCAATATTAGTTCTACATCGACAAGGGTTTCCCCATCAGTCCAGGAAAAGAAGTGGGGATAAGAAACCAGGGTCTTTCTCGGTGTCTGCTCTCAGCTATACCTTCTTCCCCTGGACACACACATCCTGCACTGGGGATCAGTAGAGATGAAAGAAAGAGAGAGGAAATGGTAGGAAGACCCTAGCTCCTAACTATAGTGGAAAGGAAGAAAAAGTATAAGAGGAATCCATAATTACACTATCTCATTCTGAGAGCAACTGAACAGCAGTTCCAAGGCATAGTGTCAACGATGTGGAGAGGTAAGTCATTTCACCTCCTACCCAGACTCCTATGTCAATCCCACAAATGTCCTCATGTCACCAAAACCCAGCCCAGAAAAGTTCAGTCTCAATCAGTTTCAAATGCTGTCATTCTCCCTGACCAGCTATTAGTGCCACAAGGTGCAGTACCAAGGAAGTCGGCAACCTGAAAGGATTTTTACATTAATTTAACTAGTGTATTGTGGGCCATTTGCACCATCTGCTGCCCAGGTGTCAGTCAAGAAAAGAAGGGTGGAGATGGGGCATAAGTCTCAAAATACCATTCAGAGGTAAAATTCTTGGTCCAGCGGCTAAAGCTCATGAAAACAAAGTCTAGTGGCCAAAAGGCTGAGCCTACTAGTGAGAGAATGAAACCAGGTACTGTCAATATTATTTCTGAATTCTGTGGATCATGGGAGATTTCTTTCCAATTGTTTCCTGTCTATAAATGTATGTGTACCTGTATGTGCACAAACACACACAGATATGTGCGGTTGGGTGAACATAAGACTTTTTACTGGGTGAGTGACTAACCCAAAAGCAAACAGCTCACAATTAAATAATGACCCTGAAAAGCCTGTACACAGCAAGTTATCCTTCTACAAAGGTTTGGCATAAAAATGACCCAAGGTGTTTCTAAATGTATTTTTGTAGCTAAATGTCTGGTCTAATTTTGACATTGCCTATAGGGGTCTGAACGTAATGACTGATTCATTGTGGAGTAATAGAAATCTCTGCTGCTGAGTAGTTAAAGGACATTTTATGTATGTCAAAAAGCCAGGGATAGACATTCATGATCAGCATGGCTCCATCCCATGCCCAGGCCTGCCTTGCTCCTCCCTCTCTCCAAGTTGAAATATGCCCCCACAATCCCTTCCTGTAGATGACAAGTTTCTATTTCTGTTTTCTCTTTCTAGGTGGATGACTGAAGCAGCAGAGAACCTTGGTGTCTGAAGAATGGCTACAGTGTTGCTTTAGTGGTGGGAGAGCATTGCAGGTAAATCGTTTTTCAGCAACCTTGTCTTTAAAAAAAAAAGTTCATAGGTACAATTTAATTGCATGATTGTGGCATAATGGGTGGGTAAAGGTAAAAAGAGTTCTCAAGCACCAGGGTCACAGAGAAGGATTTCAGTACCTCCACCTGGTCCATCAGTCCTTTATCCCTGCACCCATTGAGATGTTAAGGCGCAAAGCAATGCAAGATAGGGGTGCATAAATACCGACTGATGTTTGCCATTTGTGACAAAATGTGCCTTTTACTGGGTTAAGCTATAAAGTTACTAGTGCAAGAAATTTATAAACAAAAGTTTGGACCAAGGAATGAATATATAACTTCCACAATAGGCTCATATGGTTGGAGTTCCACACCAGGAAATTATGAGCATGTACAAGGGAACCACAATGTCCAACAGCATTACACAGCAGAACATACCCATTTGTACGATCGGTTCTTCCAAGGATTTGCCAGTACCAGTCATGCTTTTTCATCCCACTTTAGAGTCTCAAGCTCAGTATTGTGTTTTAGGAATTCTCTGAACCTTTTACACCATTATTGGCTCCATCCTGGATGTGCGGAGTACTCTGGCTTGGATCCAGCAAAGCACTTAATTAGCTTTTAAGCACTTTAGTACTGTTGAAAGCTAATTGTGTGCTTAAGTGCTTTGCTGGATTGAGGCCAGATTGCTCAGCACCATGCAGGATTGAGCCCTATTAGAGTAAAAAAACAGCGCATTTCTTGGACACATTTGAGTTGACCAGGCATCTACTTGTAACTAACTAAATCTTCGCCAGAAGCATAGTGGGTTTCTTTACAGGACATTATAATATGTATTGGAGCTAAGGCTAAGGCAGGATAGGTCCGTTTTCATATAATCATTTAATTTGTTATGCTCATAATTTTACTTGCGTAAAGTGGCAGTGGCAGCTTTACAAGGATTTTTGTTTTCCCCAAAAGAACTTTACAAAGGTTGTAGTTATGGGTTGATCTCTCTCGCTTTTGATCCTGCTTTACCAGTTGGGATGAAAGGAATTTGCACTTCCAGGAAAGGAAAGCAAGAGCTAGCAATTTACAGATCGTACACTCAGAAACAGATCTTTTCCCATTTGCCACCCACCAACATCTGTGTGAAACTATCATTGTTTGCTTTCTCTTTGCATTGCCAAAAATTTTTGGTCGGAGGTGGGTGGGAGGAGGAAGAGAGAAAAACTAAACAACAAACCCCCCAATAATAGCCTGCCTATTATTTGAAGGAAAAATAAACCTTATTTTTCCCCCCAGTGATACACGTGACATCGCTCACTCCTATGTGTTCTCCATGTTATCCTACGGGAGATGAGTCAGAAGCTGAAAACAATGTTTTGCAAAGGTGAAATTCACACCCCTGTAGAAAGCTCAAGTAAGCAGGCTTTGTACAGTGAATTAAAATAGAAACTTGGCACAGAGGTAGACAATTCTGCTGCAGCCCATCTCCTACAGTTGCCCCTAACCTGCAGCATTTGTGTCTAGTGGATGTAATTCGTGGACCCACTGGGCACTGCTCTGTCACTTCCTTGACCTGCCCACATGCCTACACACACACACTCTCTCTCTCTCTCTCTCTCTCCTCTGTGCAATGCCAGTGCGGAGCTTGGCAGCACACAGGTAGATTCTACATCACTTTATGCAGTATTTTCAGTGTCTATCTCCCCTCTGTTAGTGGAACCATTGCTGCATTCTGGCCTTTCTGCAGTCACAGAAAGGCCAAAAGGATGTCATCCCCATAGAAAAGAAACTGCAGCAATGTATGAGTTCTATAGATCTGTGTCATAAGAAACCCAAGGTTTTTCAATATTGTGAGCTTATTTGATATTCCAATGAAACAACAGGTATATTCTGCAGTCACTTAACATTTCTGCGGGTCATGGTGCAGGGTAACATGAATATATATTGCAGCTAATGACATTCAGCTTTAAATCAAACAGTTCTAGCCCTGTTTCAGCAAAGCATGTTTAAAGCTAAGCATGTGTGTCAATGCTGACTGAATATATGCTTATTTTAGCTTGGGCTGCCATTAGTTTTATCAATTACTATTCAGTTTCCTGTTAAAGCAGTTCAACAGTACATGTGTTCCTTCTTGAAGCCACACCTAGCGATGATTTACAAATGCTCCAAACACTTCAGTGACCCCATTGATATGGCATAAGTTGGGATAGGCAACCTATGGCACATGTGCCGAAGGCGGCACACGTGCTGATTTTCAGTGGCACTCAGACTGCCCCGGTCCTGGCCTGGGTCCAGGGGGGCTCTGCATTTTAATTTAATTTTAAATTAAGTTTCTTAAACATTTTAAAAACCTTATTTACTTTACATACAACAGTAGCTTAGTTATATATTATAGACTTATAGAAAGAGACCTTCTAAAAACATTAAAATGTATTACTGGCACGCGAAACCTTAAATTAGAGTGAATAAATGAAGACTCGGCACACCACTGCTGAAAAGTTGCCGACCCCTGGCATAAGTCATTGCAGAAAAGGTCAGCATTCATCATCCAGTTTCTGTCACTCAGCATTCACACACTGTTTCTTTGCTCTCACTGCACTGGGAAAGCTGAGCAGTACTACCTGAATCTCTCTTCCTACATGAAAAAAGAATGCTTGTTATATTTGTATCTCCACAGGGAAATGGGTTTGTATCAAAGTAATTCCCTAACTACAGAACTTTCCGAAAAATGAGAAGCATAGATACCTTACCAACTCAAAGCACCCAGAATAATTACAAAGGCAAAATGGATAAAGTTAAAGAGCTTAGAGATTAATTCTTAATTACTGTGGATAATAAGGTCATTTATTTATTAAGGATTATAGTTTTATTAACATTGTATTATTCATTTGAAGGTCAGAAAAATCTGCTTTTCATATCACTTTGGGACTATAAGCACTGCAAAAAAAGTTACCTTGTTTAGTCTCAAAACTAATGTCAGCATTAATACATTAATTCATAACATTTTATAGGTCCATTCAGACATCAGGCCTTAGTTTTTTCATACACAGCTGTGATCTTGAAAGGTAACAGGCGTGTGGGGGGTGATATTTTCTTTGCTTTATACTGCAATAAAATGTAACCCCTTGCAATCCCCTGGTTCTTCCAGTTGAGAAACACTGTCTTAGATGTTTGGTCAAGGGGATCACTTGAATTTTTTGTGTCTAAGTCATTTGTTCGAATCCAGCCCAGGACTATAGTGATAGAAAGTTGTTAGTTACTGACATTTACTTGCAGTATGTGAAGTGAGTTGGTGGTCTCAGTCCAGTTTGCTAGTGGACAGATGTCCACCGTACATACTGGTTGTAGTTAAAATATTTTATTAATTTATCTCTCGTGGGGTGAGGAGTTGATACTCCTTTTAGTATGAGAGTTTTAGTCCAAATTTGGTGGGTCTGGATGAGGGTGCTTTGACATAGGGACTTTTTTAGGCCAGACACATAAAAACATATGGCCCAACTCAGTTAAGTGTTCAAATATTAAAATACTTTCCTGGTTAGTATTGTCCTTATGAGCAAATAGAACAGTACAAGGTAAGATTTCTCTGACATCTCAAATACATGTACAAAGCTACCTCCGCCCACTCACTCACCTTTTCCAGAGCACAGAGGCTCAAGCTCTAAACTTCTCCCTTACCCCATCAGCCAACCTGTCTGGTAGGTTTATGTGAGGACACTCTTATTCCCATTATCTCAAAAATGAAGTGTTAACAGCAACAGCTATCTTTAAAAGCTCTCCTGTACCATTGGGTAGACAGATATCCTGCCTCTTTATGGGAATTGAAGCAGAGAGCTCCTCAACACTTAGCACCTCACAAGAAACAGTGGAGCAATTGATTGTTTCCTGGGAGGTTTTACAGGGTATCCATCTTAATCCTCCCATCTCATTACCAAGGGCTAGCTACACCACTTCTCCCTTTCCCTCTTTTCATTGTTCCTTCTTTTTTTTTTTTTTTGCTATCCTCTTATTTAATCTTCAGGTACACACCTAACATGCCTACCCTAGCTCCAGATTCCAGAAAGAAAATGGATAGAGTCAGTAAGAGTAGTTCTCAACTGTTTGCTGTCAGATTGGGAGGGCATGTCTAGTGGGGTCCTGCAGGGGTTAGTCCTGTATCCAGTACTAGTCAATATTTTCATTAATGACTTGGATAATGGAGTGGAAAGTATGCTCCTAAAATTTGTGGAGGAGGGGTTCAAGCAGTTTGGAGGACTGGATTAGAATTCAAAATAACCTTGATAAATTAGAGATTTGGTTTGAAATCAACAAGATGAAATTCAGTGAAGACAAGTGCAAAGTACTGCACCTAGGAAGGAAAAATGGAAAGCTCAACTACAAAATGGGGAATAACAGGGTAGGTGGTAGTACTGCTGAAGAGGATCTGGAGGTTATATTAGATCACAAATTGAATGAGAGTCCACAATGGGATGCAGGTGCAAAAAAGGCTAATATAATTCTGAGGTGTATTAACAGGAATGTTGCATGTAACAGGAGGTAATTGTTCCACTCTACATGGTTCTGGTGAGGTCTTGGCTGAAGTTCTGTGTACCTCACTTAAGGATCGATATGGATAAATTGCTGAGGGTCTGGCAGAGAGGAGCAACAAACAACAAGAACAAGATAAAGGGTTTAGAAAACCTGACCTATGAGGATAGGTTAAAAAAAACTGGGCATATTCAGTCTTGAGAAAAGATGACTGAAGTCTTTGAATATCTTACAGGCTGTTATAGAGAGGATGGTGATCAATTGTTCTCCATATCTACTGAAGGTAGGACAAGAAGTAATAAACTTAATCTGTAGCAAGGGAGATTTAGATTAGATATTAGGAAAAGCTTTGTAACTATAAGGTTAGTTAAATTCTAGAATAAACTTCAAAGGGTGGCTATGGAATTCCCCAGGTTTTTAACAAGCAGACAACCTGTCAGGGATAATCTGTCAGGTATAGTCTGAGTACACTTGGACTGTCAGGGATAGTTTAAGTTTACTTGGTTCTGACTCAGTGCAGGGGGCTGGACTTTATGACCTCTTGAAATCTCTTCCAGCCCTACATTTCTCTGATTCTAGCTATAATGATCAAAATTCTCCCATTAGCATGAAGCAAGTGATGTCCATGTCTTCTAGTACAGTCTCAAAGCAAACCACTGCCCTTACTTACATGAGCTACAAAAATGGAGGTGAGCAAGTGAAGGCTGGTGACTTAATAAAGAATCGAGTAGCCTGCAAGTGCAGAGCAGCCTAGGAGAATACTCTCTGGCATGCATCATGCTGCTGCTTAGAAAGGGAACAATGTGCACCCCCCTTCTAGTAAGTGTAGCTACCATACATGTAGGTAGACCAAAGGTGTAACCATACACCCAAACTGAGAGGCCATAGATCCTTGAAGCCATGGAGTATCAATGAGTATGCTAGATCGCTCCTCTCCTGATATCCTACCATTCAAGAGTCCTGCCATTACATGGGTATGTTGGGAAGGAAACAGAGAATAAGTTCCATACCATCGTCCTCCACCCTGCAAATGTAATCATGCGGCATAGAGAACTATTACAGCCTTAATCGAGTACAAGTTTCATTTATCCATTGGTTTAATATGCATCAGTGTTGGACTAATAAAGATAACATTTAGCCTTTGTAGATCTCAAAGCACTTCACAAAGGTTTTGCAACAGTACGTGAAGTAACACATTAAGACAAATCAAGTGACAATTCTTTCCCCTACCAGGGTCAATGTGGATCCACTTCTCCTGCCTGTAAGCAGGTGAAGTCATCAAGAGTCATATCAAAGACACTTTCAAATTTTATATTTGCAATCTGTTTCCTTTTTTGTTTTATTAGCATTTTCTCTGCTACGTATTAATTATTGCAGACCTCTGCCAACTCGTGTGGTTAATATCCAGCTGCAGTCTGTTTCAAAAGAAAATGTCAAAGATTAAATTCAAATGAAGGATGACATTTCAGAGTCTGCATATTCCATTAATAATTTTGCTCTTCTCTACTTTCTGGAAACTTTAATGATAAAAAAATACTATATTAAAAGAAAAATCACAAAGGTAGATTTATAATGTTTTGATATAAGATATCTAGACCCCCGAATCTTCTTTCCAGAGGCAAAACACTCTTGAAAACAAAACTTGGAAACAAATTCAACTCTTTCAAAGATCTACAAGCTTCACTTGCAAAATACCGACAGGTGACTGTACTTGATCAGAAAAAACAACCACAACCACCACCATTCCCCGCCCCCAGGCTTTATACCATATTTTGCCCTCTGTTTTTTCTGTCTGTAGGTGTGTAGGCAGGATGTAGATAAGCACTTCTGCTTTTCATGGGCCCTATTCAGCAATATGTCTAAGCTTGTATAAGAAAGTCTAGAGGAAATCATAGTGTACTGTACTCTTTCTTCCAGTCCCCTCAGTAAGCAAGTTATGCCAACTTAGGCTCCCTCCAGATTCCCTCTAAATCACAGGATAAAATTCAAAGGTGGTGGATAATTTTGATCTACAATAACTTAGACACTCTCCTCCCATTTATCTCTTGGAGGTTCTTACAATTACTTTTAATTGCAGTAGCATCTATCGGCCCCATTGTACTAGGCACTGCACAAATATGTGGCAAAAAGACTTGCTGCCCCAGAGAGTTAAAATGTCGGGTTTATGAAAATACGCGCAGTGGGTGCAGAACAGACGAACAGGGTTGGCTGGGGAGGAGAAGCTAACAGTAAAACAAACATACTTTTTCTTTCAGTGTCCTCGGGAGTGTGAGTTGGTGCAACATATACTTCAGTGCGCCAGAAGAAGCTAGCTTAGGTATAAGTAGCACACTAAGGGCGGCTTGTCTTCACAGGGAAATTGACCACAGTAGCTATAGTGGAATAATTATGGTTATTACTGTTTCACATGTTGATAGGCCCTAAGAGAGTTTGAGCATAAGTTATACTTCACCTCTGAATTTGACTTTAAGACATGGCCAGTATTTTTAGTCAAAAATATTGTAAACCATAATATGAATCCCTGGTTTAGTGTTTATAGCCAATATCTGTGAAGTTGGTTAGACAACTTACAAAGTGGCTTTATTAGTAGAGGTGTTGAGAATCCCTAGTTCTCACTGGTAGTTGTGGGTGCTCAGTACCACTGAAAAGTGAAGCCACTTATTGCCTGTGATGGAACCTAAGTTTAAGACACCCAAGTTTTGGCCTGCTATGTGTCCACAATGTGCCTCATTTTGGTTGTTGAAACTAAAACAGGCATCCTACTTAGTGGTCTAGTACCCTTATGGAGAAGTCCTATAGAATCTAATAGTTTAATATTTTTTTAAGTGCTACAGAATTCAATAGAGAATCATAGCAATTCTGTAAGATTATTCAGAAAGCCTCTAAAATTTTTATTGTACTTATCCTAATAAAGAGCATTCAAATATTTCATAGGTCCTACCTAAGACCCTAAGGTTTATGTGAAATGGCCTCATTCATGTCCAAATATAATTTTGCTAAAGCGACTTGCCTGGAACACTTCAAGAACTTTGGTAATGAGAAACAGGTCTCAATTCACCATCCAAGTTTTGTTGTGAGGCTTTCGGTCCCCACTTTAGATTTAAATGAAATCAATTTGAAATAATAGTATTTCATGTCTTTTTATTTATTTTCTATTCTCTGTGTTACCTTTCCCTGTTTGGATCATTTTAATAGCTTCTGCTTTTTATTAAGTGATGGAACTTTCTCAGACTACCTATTTTTAGAAGAAATAAAAGAACTCCAATAGAGCAGAACTTGGTTAAATCACAATAAATCACTCGGCACCTTTAAAAGATGTGTCCCAAGGACTTGAATAAAGGCTATTACGTTTTGGTATTTTATCAAAGGATGCATTAGACTGTACAGTGTACTGTACATATCCATCCACCTGGCATGTTCAAGTCCCCAGTCTTGCAAACATCTTAAGCACATGTGTAACTTTATTCATACGGATAGTTCTATTATGGGACATTTCACATTAATGGCACTACTCACAAAAGGTACAAACATCCATGTATGTTTGGAGGATTGAGCCCTAAAGGTCCAATCCTGAAGCAAGATGCCCAATGAAGCCAATGGGACTTTTGCCTGAGTAAGGAATCTAAGCTAGATTGTGCCTTCACCTTATGTGCCAAGTGGGTGAGTAGAACAGGGCTTAAGCCTCCACTCAGCACCTCCACATGTGGCCAACATAGACCTGTCTATATCATGGCTCCTAGCTGAGTAGGGAAGAAAAGAGCTCCCTTCCCTCCTACAGCTCCTATCACCAGCGAGTGGGCAGGAGGGGAGTGGATCATTGGCTCCTACACACCCGGTCAGTGGAGCTAGTTGGATGCTGTGTCCTATTAAAGGGCTGTGTTGGGTTATTTCTACCCTGAACACAAGAGGGTGAGGAATTGCACCTCAGTGGGGTGTCTCAGGGTTGTGTTTAAAAGGCACAATCTAGCCCTTAGTAAAGTATTCAAGTTTGGGCCCTAAAACAGAGGTGTCATTCTCCATACCTATATATATTTTTATTAATTATTAATTTTTCTTCTACTATTTCATACCATATTATTGCTCAAACATAGGAATTTAGATGCTATATCTGACCCCAACAAGGAAATAATGTGTTTTAACCTATGGTTTCACATTGGCTGATATCCAGTTCCCACCTCTCTCCCCTTTGTTCTCCTCTTCTTTCCCTAATGCTAAGCGATACAGCTCTAGCTCATAACATCTACCTAGAAGAATTTTGCAGATACAGCATATCTGTTTTCTGATAGAGTTACTGCATAATTGATGCATGTCTATTATAACAAAGCAAGAACTAAGAGCTGAATCAGACCACAAAAGTAGGTGCAGTTTTCCATTTCTGCTTCACCAGCAAGCCAGCTACATGGCTCACTCTCCAAAAAAGTATTCAAATTAATTGGAGAAATACAAAACAGAAAAAAATAGGGATGTACTGACCTTTTCATAATAAAAATAAAAACAGAAAACTGCTGCATGTCATTCTGTGCACATTCTTCAGAGTCAAGCATTTGTACTACTGGTACTTCTCCAACCACTGAAATAAATGCACACCTAACATAATATAAAAAAAATGGGCCTAATCTTAACATCAGTGGGATTTTGCCTGAGTAAGGGCAGAATGAACACCAAATCAGGACCTCAGGATTTGTCCCATGCTGTTCAAATGTCAGATATAATGTATTCAATGGATAGCAAAGAATTATAATCAGAAAACCCTGATTTATAATTAGGAGACATCAAACAATTCTTTAAAAGGGGCTGTTTGTACTTTCTGCTTTCATTTGTCTTGTCTCAATCTACAAAAACACACTCTCTCTCTTCTCTTACCACATGTAGAGCCTTTGAATTCTGACCTGCATAAAAGAAAAACAGCAAAGACTGTAGATATTGCATATCAGATGGTACGTTAATTTGCTGTGTCACTTCCAAACATTTTGCTCCCAGCTTTGTTTAGTTTCCCTCTGGAACCTGGAAAGTTGCAGGTTAGTTGTCAAGTTACATTTTCATAACAAAATGTTCTTCTGTTTAAATTTTTAGTCCTTATTACCCATAAGGATCCAAAAGAACTTCGCAAATTGCATATACATAGAATCATACTACTGAAATACAACTCCATCTGGGTTGGAACACCTCTGCGTTGGAACACGTTAGCCATTCTATAGCAGCAGCATATTTAGAAAAATTAGGGAAGAATACGTATTACAACTTCTAAGGAATTATGCATGAAAATGTAGCACACATTATGCATACTTGTCCATGGATCTTTGGCTACCTGAGGGGGAGGGGCTCCCTGGACACCCCTCCCCCAGGTCCCCTTGTCCATTGCTTACCTTCTCTTCTCCCCCAGTTGGCAGCCCTTCTGGAAGCTCTCTGAGGGCAACAACCCATGAGCAGAGGGTTAGCTACTCCACTTCCCTTCCCCTTGCAAGAGAGGAGGATCTGTCTGGAAAGAGGACCAGTTTATCATGCATCCCCTGGATGTTCAGCTCAAAAGGCTTAGTGTCCTATAGTCTATTGCTCCATTGCAGAGTTTACCACCTACCCCTCTTCCTGGGGCACATTGCTATCAGCCAGGGCAGCTTCAGGAGCGGTGTCTCCTCCTCCGAGAGATGTCGCAGGTGTCTCCTCCTCAGCTGATCTACCTCTGTTACCAGAAGCATCTGCTGGGGCAGCCTTTTTCCTGTTCACCATCCCCTTCCTGTGGTAAATTCCCCACTTTTAAGTTCCTCCTCCTCCAGATCAAACAAGCCTTGCAGGTGCATCTCATTAGTGAGGAACAGGACCAGAAGAGCTCATTAATATCCACCATACCCAAGTGAGGGTGTGTCTCTTCACAGTCCCGTTTTTAAAAAAACAATTGGGCCTTTTACACTGAATTGGGTGACTCCACCGAAACATTTAAAAAGGACAGCTCTCATCTTGTTGTAAAATTAATTAATAAACCATTCAAATGCAGTATTAGATCCTAAATAGACTAGGTGAAGTAGATGGGGTGAGATGGAGGATACTGGGAGGATACGGTCATGGTGTCTGGAGTGGCTCATGACTATGAGTGCCAACCTCAGAGCAGACTGTCTAGAAGCAGGGCAGACACCCCAAACCGGTTGTAGGTTCTATAATTAGATTTCACCAACCCAGTAACAAATGTGAACTCCTGAAGCACTATAACAGTCTTACCATGGAGTCACAGACAGTTCCCTTGGGCTCCCAGTCTGTCTTGCCACCCAGGCAAGCTGGACTTAGTGATAAATGGTCACTTACACCAAAGATCACAAAATATTCAGGTTGCTCCCAATCCCAAAGGACCAGTCACTTACCCCAGCTCAATTTGTCTTGCAGATCTCACACCAAAGTCCACACTTGTAGCCAACCCTATAGTAAACTAATTAAGGATTATTAACTAGGCAAAAGAAATGAGAGGGAGTTATTTACAGATTAAAGCAGGCAATGTATGTGTACAAATGAGTTAGTCTGTGGTTCCAAAAGGTGACAGAGATGTAGTAATCTATCCACTGAATGTCTTTCCGGGCTAACCCAGGTTGACCCTGGGGATCTCTACTTTTGTCTCCTAGCTGCAGCCCCATGAGAGTTCAAACAGCAAAGAAATGAAACAAGCTTAATGTCAGCTATCTTTATTTCCCTCTTCCAGAATTCAAACTGAGGGGGATGTGCCCTTCTGCATGTAGCCTGTGTAGGGGCAATTAGTAAACTCTGTATATTGTGATGCTTCACAGTGGCCCACTTAGTCTTGATAATCCTCCTTGATGGGCCGAGGGAACCTCTCCTCCTGTCTGAGTTCAAAGCAGGCATTTTCACAATTATAAAGCAAAACTTTCATATTACCTTATAGCAGGGGTTCCCAAACCTGGTTCACGGCTTGTTCAGGGTAAGCCCCTGGCGGGCCGCGAGATGCTTTGTTTACCTGAGTGTCCACAGGTACAACCACTCGCAGCTTCCAGTGGCCCTGGTTCGCCATTCCCAGCCAATGGGAGCTGCGGTAAGATGCATAGAACATTTCTTGGGGTCATGTTCCTTAGCTTCATATTGAAAACTGGAGAAAAAAATACTCCCCAGACACGAATGATTTTAAAAGGGCTGGGACATTTTTTTTTTTAAAGAAAAGCTTGCAGACAGTACAAAGAAACAAAAAAACAAACCACAAGTGCCAGGACCTGGTCCAGCAAAGTAACATGAAGCATGTATAACATTAAACATATAAGTTGGCCCATTGACTTCAGTGAAATTAATCACATGCTTAAAGTTTTAAACATGTTTAAATTCTTTGTTAGTTTGAGGCCCTATGGCCAGATTTTCAAAGGTATTTAGGAGCCTAAATGATACATACAGGTGCTTTTGAGAAATTCCAAATAGAATTAGAACAAAATAATGCTTCCAAGACCAGTAAGGGAGACTAGATACAGTAACTTTAACTGTTTGTCTTTACATGCATATAGACCTCTCCACTGTCTTGTATGTCTCCTGTCCTCCATACACACGTATGCATTTGCAGTATTAGGATTGTACAATGTCTCTCTTACATCTTCTCTGCTTTGTTGCTTATTTAATAAAATCTAAACACATTAATAAGAAGTATGGGAATATGGAGAAATGAGGTTCACAATTTCTGAAAAGGTTTACAATGTTTAATGAGTAACAAGATAACATAGTAAAGGTTGATATGTCATTCACTATGATTGTTTCCATCTCTTTCACACTAGTACTGTATGTGATTGGAAGCATTATGATTAAGCTGGTGCAAAATTTTAAGGTTTTAGTCCCCAGTTATTTGCACATATTTGCTCCCTGGATTTTACTTTGAGTTTCAGGTTTGAAAGAACTCAAAAAGTCAAAGTTAAACTCATTAACTTCACATAGAACCACACAAAACTATGAATTTTACCATACATTAGCCAAGGATAGTTCAGACTGGACAGAGGCTCACTCTTAAAGTTTGTAAACTCTAGCTAGCCTGGCCTCTGCTTTGAATTTGTAATGGAGCCCAAAAATCAGGTGAGTCTCATGAGTTAAGTTTAGATTTTGAACAGGTTTACATGTGACCCGGTGTGAAGCAGATTTATAGAGGGATCCCAGCCCAAATTCTAGCTGTGCACTTATTATTTGTACATGTAATTTTCAACTATATCTCTGACATGGGCAAATAGCCTTCACAAAATCCATTTGAACTGAATTGGTGCACATAATGGATTTTTCACATGGAAATTTGCATATGCACATGATAATTTAAAAAAAAAATGTGCCAGCAAATAAATCAAATTTTGAAGATTTGATCCATATGCTTGAAAGCTGCAATGACAATATATGTCTGAAAATGTGAAAGCTTCCCAGTCTTCCCCCATTTCCCAACCAAACAACAATTTTTAAACAGAACATCAGATAATCTTGGGAGAAAATAACCCAAGTTGCATGTACTATAGTTTGTCACTGCAGACAAGCCTTTTGCTTTAAATATGTTCCTCTACATTTGTAGTGTATTTATCTTTACAGTAATTACAGTATCTCTCCTGATTCAGCCTGGTGTTACAGAGGTAATTCATTTGTTTTTCCATTTTCATTCTTGTAATTTACTGCCTCTAAAACATTTTTTAGGAGTAGAGAAATTGTTAAGTGTTGAAACTTAATAAAGCGTATATTTTCTTGTACTAAAATGTTTTATGGAAAGACAAGAATAAAAAAAGGTTTGTTATTTATAAAGAACAGTGTATTTGCACAATTTGTATACAAATATGTAAGAAGAAAATAATTGTGTTGTTTTAATTCATTGATGTTCTACTAAGGTTGCTTGTTTCATTGTTTTCCCTCAACCTATTAGCGTTGCATCAAATTAATAGTGGTTGATTACAGATTGTCAACTCTGGCTCTTGCTGACCACCACACACTAGGCCCATGGAAGTTCGATAGCTGTCCTTTCACCTTTGGTACTGATCTAGTTGAACTTTGTGTTTGCTACCACAGAGGTAGCTCCATGATGTTGTTCCTGCTGGTGCTGCATTGCTCCGATTTCCTCTCTCAGTTCTCCTTACTGAAGCAAAATTAGATGACTTAGGCGATGTCTACACTACAGACCTTACAGCGGCACAGCAGCGCTGGTGTAAGGTCTCCTGTGCAGCCACTCTGTGCCAGCGGAAGAGAGCTCTCCTGCCGGCGTAATTAAACCACCCCCAACGAGCAGCGGTAGCTATGTCAGCGGGAGATTCTCTCCCGCCAACACAGTGCTGTCCACACTGGTGCTTTTGTTGGTGAGATGTGCTTTAAATTATGGCTGAGGAAAGAGAGAGGAAGTCAGATTTAATCAGAGTAATGAAACCAGTCTGCTCAAGCAAACAATCAGCAGCATATCACTAGTCCTTTTAAGAGGCAGAAGGATCTGAATTGTTTTATAATTACTTCACAGCAGTAATAGCCTTACACCATAAGTAGTCCTAGTGACTTCAGTGAGACTAATAATGGTAAGACATACTATTAAATACACATAAGGGCTGATCTTTGTGTCCTTTTTAATATAACGCCCCCCTCTCTCCCTCCCCACACACAAAATCACCACATGCATTTGTCAATGCCCTAAAAGTAATTACCATTCTGATTCTTAGGCTTGATTTTGATATCACTTACATTAGTGTAACTCTACGGACGTCAATGGACTTACTCCTGTGTTACACCAACAGGTGGAAGATCAAAATCAGGCCACAAATTTGCTGAAACTCCTATATTTGTAAAAGCTTGGGTTATGCAATCATTTTAACTAAGTCAAGTTTCTGAACTCTATGTAGTCTGAAATGAATCACAAAGAGACCATAATTTGAAGCAAAATAAGCAAACACAGTGATTATAGACTTCCAAGTTTGTGGGAAACTAGAAAGCTTCATTTGGCCATCACAAACTGAGCATCAGAAGGAAAGTTACTTCAATTTCTATTTCAGTCATCATACTGCTGTTTGTTCAGTGTCCTTATCAAATTTGGGGCATTACAAATGCAGAGATAGTTATTGCAATTTGCCCAGGAGGTGGGAAAAAAGGGAGAACGAGTGTAACATTACAATTTAATCTTAGAGTGATTCACATGGTCAAAGGCTGTACATTTAAAAATTACTTCTTTTTGGACTTGCTGTGGAAGGACCTTTTTATAGTTTCAGAAAGCAGTTGCCATTTGCAAGGGTGGGATATGCTTTTCAGTTACTCAGTAATCTTTGTTCTGTACATTTTCCTTTCTGCGAGCTAACAAACAGGCAAGTACATTGTGAAGTACATTACACAATTTGTTTTTCTGCTTGCCTGCATAGATGTAAGTTAATTCATACCCTTCCTTCTCCTCCTCTAAAGAAATGTCGGACCTTGCCAGCCACTTGGGGCTATTGCTACCTCCTTCCCAATCACAGAGGGCTGGTCTACACTGGGGGGGGGGAATCGATCTAAGATACACAACTTCAGCTATGTGAATAGCGTAGCTGAAGTCAAAGTATCTTAGATCGATTTACCTGTCGTCCTCATGGCGCGGAATCTATGTCCGCGGCTCCCCCTGTCGACTCTACTACCGCCGTTCGCACTGGTGGAGTTCCGGAGTCGACGGGAGCATTTTCGGGGATCGATATATCGCGTCTAGATGAGACACGATATAATCGATCCCCGAGAAATTGATCGCTACCCGCCGTATCGGCGGGTAGTCTAGACATACCCAGAGTATTGCATACATACTACTGACTGATTGCAGTATACAAAGAGTTATCTGATCACACAATATTAGTTTCAATCACCATTCTTTTAATCATTACAGCAGAGTGATACTTTTGTAACCATGTACAAAAATATTGAGTGACTCTACAAACAACTCCCATGTGCAAATACTCTGAATTTCAGCTTTTCTTGATGTGACTTTCCACAGAGTACAGACTTGGTCAATTGTTGCCTATATTTAGCCATCTTAATCTTGTTTTATGTTCAATTTTATTATAAAAACTACCCACTACAGCTATGACACAGTGTTATTTCCCAACAAACCCACACACAGGTATTTGCAACTATTCCTTTGAGAATCTCTTCCATCCAAACAACTCAAATCTTTTCCCCTTCCTCCTAACATTTTGCTACACCATTTCTCCTTGTGACGTTGCACTCCATAAGATTTTATGAAAATATGCTAATGAGTGTGAATATAATGTAACTGTAATATGCTTCATGCAAAAGGTCTCTTGTAAGATATCATTACAAAGCTTATAATCTACTGAGTGTGGTCATCCTATTTGTATAAATGTATCATTCTTGTATCTGAAACTAGAAATATGAAATATAACTCTGAGGTCCTATTGTAATTATGCAAAGTGTGGGCCATTAATGGTGGTTTGGAATCTTGATGGCTCCCATTGACTAGGACAATTGGTTGTAAATGGCTCTGTTTACTTGCAAGCCTTTCTGTGAGTCAGGCCAGGAAGAATGGAGGCTTGGGGTCTCACAGGACATGTGACCATGTCACCTGGTACTGGAATCCATCTTAAACCTGGTGCTTTTTCATTTAGAACAGGGGTCTCAAACACGTGGCCCACAGGGCTATTTCCTGCTGCCCGCCAAGAGAGAAACATCTCCCAGAATACCCAAGAGCCCAGGGTTAGGACACTCACCCTGCATCTCCCACATCCCAGGTATCAGGCAGGGCAGGGTCTTAAGTCTGGATCTCCCAGTTCCAGGTGAGTGGCCCTGACCACTATTCTGGGGGTGGACGGATGTTTGCCTCATTGACCAGAAATTCTATCCTGGACCTTAGAAACCTTCCCAGTGAAAATTTAGTCAAAATTGATACAGTTCCACAAAATCAGACTTTTCTGACAAAAACATTAGCCCACGCATGAAACCAGGTGTTGCCCTGCCTATGTCACCTGTGGGGCCCGATCTGTTAGGCATGCTCTGGGTATGCCTAACTCCATACAAAACAACCAGGAAGTCGGGGGGAGAAGAGGCTTTCCTCATAACCGTTAACCCAGTGGTTAGGAAACTCACCTGGGTGGTGGGACATCCTGGTTCAATTCCTTCCTCTGCCTGTTGAAAAGGGATTTAAACAGAGGTCTCCCACCACTCTGGTGAGTGCCCTAGCCACTGAGCTATGGCAGCCTTCACTTAGGTGTCTAAAAGCTCCATGAGAGGCAGGCTTAGGACACACACCCATCATCAACATCTATTGCAGGGGTTGGCAACCTTTCAGAAGTGGTGTGCCGAGTCTTCATTTATTCACTCTAATTTAAGGTTTCGCATGCCGGTAATACATTTTAACGTTTTTAGAAGGTCTCTTTCTATAAGTCTATAATATATAACTAAACTATTGTTGTATGTAAAGTAAATAAGGTTTTTAAAATGTTTAAGAAGCTTCATTTAAAGTTAAATTAAAATGCAGAGCCCCCCAAACCGGTGGCCAGGACCCAGGCAGTGTGAGTGCCACTGAAAATCAGCTCGTGTGCTGAAGACGGCACGCGTGCCGTAGGTTGCCTACCCCTGATCTATTGGATAGTTTAGGCAGCTTCCAGACTAGGGTGCTGGCTTTTGTGCAGCCCTTTCTCTGGTGCCTCTCTATCCCATCCACTCATTGTATAGGAGCCTATGTGCCTAGCCCAGGGTCTGTGAATTCCAGAGATTTTCAAAGCATCTACAAAGTAAGTGTTGCAACACCTAGGTCCCTTTGTAGATCTAGGCCTTAATAGCTGCAAAAAAATATTGTCTATGAAGCTTGTTGTGCTTGTTGTGTGGGATTGTGATTAGCTGACTTATGTACATGTATACCCATGTCCTCTAGAGAGACTGCTACTTACTAGTTGAGTTAGGTAAGATCCTCCTGTAGCTCTGTGATAGATACCAGTACTTTGGGAGCTGAAGGTTTCAAGTTTTGAATCTTGTGGTTGTTCTAACTATAGCTGCCGCACAGCACTGTAATCCTACAATACAGTCATACAACAAAGTATCATACAAATGGCAGCTTAAAACAAATATCCAATAGCAAGTACAATTGTAAACTAAAACCCATAATAAACCTCTTCAGCCTGAACCCATTCCCTGCCTAAAAAACGGGGGGGGGGGGGGGGGACGAGAGCATTTGTACCCTGCTTGGAAGGCAATGTACAGCAGTGGTTTTCAACCTTTTTTCATTTGAGGAACCCTAAAAAATTTCCAATGGAGATGCAGACCCCTTTGGAAATTCAACCTGTGGTCCACAGACCCCTACCATAGAAGTCTTAGACTGAAAACTGACTGAACAAAATTCAACTATAAATGTTGCCCATGCTCAGCATGGCATTTGATGCAGCATGAGAAAGTTTGCTAAACTATGGGCTTCTATGCTAATAACACTTCTGAGTTTTGACCTATAGGCGGGGGTATTCATACTTTTGATTGATCAGAAAAAACAGCATGCCTATTCTGGGATCTGAAACTTTATTTTCATAGTCACCTTTGCAGAACCCTTAGACATAGTCTGCGGACCCCCAGGAGTCCATGGACCACAGATTGCCAAATACTGTACATCGGTGGCTTTCAAACAGACACTTATTTGTATGAGACCACGAGAAGTTCTAACAAAGAACAATTTTATTGCTATAATGAGCTTGTTGGAAAAGTTTAATTTAAAAATATAACAAAATATAATCCTACCTTTTAATTAGTGATATTTAGAGGTGACAGCCGTGTTAGCAAAAATCTAAATCTAAATAAAGCGACACAAGCTGCATCAGGGTCAGCATTACCATATGGGATCCAGCAGGTTCTGCTGCTTTTACCTCTGTTAAATCCTGATATTTAAAGGAGAAGAATTACCAGTTGAGGATAATTAACCATGGGAAAAGTTTACCAAGAATTGTGGTGGATTCTCCATCACTGGAAGATTTTAAATCTAGATTGGATGCTTTTCTAAAAGACATGCTCTAGTTCAGTCAACAATTAATTTGGGAAGTCCTATGCTCTGTGTTAATGAAGTCACCAAGATTTTTGCCTGAATAATAATGAAGAAATGATGGGTCAACCAACTTCTGCTGGTGAGAGAGAGAGAGAGACACACACACACTTTCTAGCTTACCCAGAGCTCTTCTTCAGGTCTGGGAATTTTACTCAGAGTGTCACAGTTAAATACAGCAAAGAATCCTGTGGCACCTTATAGACTAACAGACGTTTTGCAGCATGAGCTTTCGTGGGTGAATACCCACTTCTTCGGATGCAAGCAGTTAAATACAAGATTGTTTAGCATAAGTAGTTAACACATATTTCAAGGGACCATTCAACTTAAAGTGGACTGTTAACACCCCACCAATTATAGGGAGGAAAAGATGGGGGGAGCAGCTGGGAGGGAGGTTTATTAGTGGGTTACAGATTGTTGTAATAAGCCATAAATCCCATGTCTCTATTCAATCCATGATTTTTAAAGTCTAGCAAAGTTATGAATTTAAGCTCCCAAGCTCATCTTTTTAAAGTGTTGTGCAAGGTTCCTTTGAGGATAAAGACCGATAGCTCAGTGATCACTTTGTGAAAAGTGTTCACCCACAGGTGATATGGTGTTTTTGTCTTTTATCGGTTTCCTGTGTGAAAACAATGAGGAGTTCTTGTGGCACCTTGGAGACTAACAAATTTATTTAGGCATAAGCTTTCATGGGCTATAACCTACTTCATCAGATGCATGGAGTGAAAAATTTAGTAGGCAGGTATAAATATACAGCACATGAAAAGATGAGAGTTGCCTTACCAAATCTGGGGTGAGTGCTAATAAGGCCAATTCAATTAGGGTGGCTGTGGCCCATTCCCAACAGTTGACAAGAAGGGGTGAGTATTAACAGAGGGGAAATTATTTTTTGTACTGACTCAGCCACTTCCAGTCTTTTTTCAAGCCTAATTTGATGATGTCAAGTTTGCAAATTAATACCAGGTCTGCAGTTTCTTGTTGAAGTCTGTTTTTGACGTTTTTTGTTGAAGAATGGCCACTTTAAAGTCTGTTATTGAGTGTCCAGGGAGATTGAAGTGCTCTCCTACTGGTTTTTGAATGTTACAATTCTTGATGTCTGATTTGTGTCCATTTATTCTTTTGCTTAGAGACTGTCTGGTTTGGCCAACGTACATGGCAGAGGGGCATTGCTGGCACATGATGGCATATATCACATTGGTAGATGTGCAAGTGAACAAGCCCCTGATAGTGTGGTTAGGTCCTATAATGATGTCCCTTGAATAGATATGTGGACAGAGTTGGCAACGGGGTTCATTGCAGGGATTGGTTCCTGGGTTAGAGTTTCTGTTGTATGGTGTGTGATTGCTGGTGAGTATTTGCTTCAGGTTGGGGGGCTGTCTAGCTGTAAGTAAGGACTGGCTTGTCTCCTAAGGTCTGTGAGAGTGAGGGATCATCCTTCAGGATAGGTTGTAGATCTTTGATGATGCGCTGGAGAGGTTTTAGTTGCGGGCTGTAGGTGATGGCTAGTGGCGTTCTGTTACTTTCTTTGTTGGGACTGTCCTGGAGTAGGTGACTTCTGGGTACCCTTCTGTCTCTGTCAATTTGTTTCTTCACTTCCTCAAGTACATACGGTAGTTTTAAGAATGCTTGATAGAGGTCCTGTAGGTGTTTGTCTCTGTCTAAGGGATTGGAGGAAATGTGGTTGTATCTTAGGGCTTGGGTGTAGCCAATTGGCCTCGTTAGCACTGACCCCCCACTCGGTAAGGCAACTCCCATCTTTTCATGTGCTGTATATTTATACCTGCCTACTGAATTTTTCACTCCATGCATCTGATGAAGTGGGTTATAGCCCACGAAAGCTTATGCCCAAATAAATTTGTTAGTCCTTGTGGCACCTTAGAGACTAACTTTTTTTTTTTTTTTTTTTTTTTTGCTAATACAGACTAACAAGGCTACCCCTCTGAAACCTGTTTCCTGTATGAGTTCATTTGAGAGCATAGTGATTGTCTGGTTTCACCCACAGAATTGCTATTGAAACATTTAGTGCACTGCATGAAGCATACCATATATTTTGATAGGCATATGTAGGATCCATATACCGTGAAAGGTGTGTTGTGGGGCTGTTGATCATCGTAGCAGTGGAGATATGTCTGCAGGATTTGCATCTGTTGGCAGTGTCAATCTATAACCGACTAACAACCCGTCACCCAATTCCTTCCTCCCACACCCGTTTCCTCCCTTTGACTGAAGGGGTGTTAACAGGCACTTAAGTTTCCTAAACCTGAGAAAGAGCTCTATGTAACCTTGAAAGCTTGTCTTTCTCATGAGTCGCTCCAATAAGAGATATTACCTCACCCATCTTATCTCTCTAATATCTTGGTACCATCACAGCTACAACAACACTGCATAAATGAAGAAATGGAACAGTTATGGTACTTGATCCTATTACAAAGTAAAAAAACTTTGGGATTTTTTTTTTAAGTTATATATTTATTTAAGATATGGTGCTTAAAGAATATCACTCTTGCACATGCATGTATTATGTTCATTGGAAATAAAAGTGCATAACTAACTAGTTTCCATTATTCCAAATCCAGTTCCATGTAGCAGACAGAAAAATTCTGAGACCATCCATACATAGGAGTTGATCCTTAGAAATGAACAACATTAGTACTCTCTGTGATGGGTTGGACCCCCTTCTGGGATGGCACTTGATGTACTGGGATTTCACTGAGTCTCTCCTGCTCCACTGGCCTGGGTTCCCAGTCTCCATTTTGCTGAATTACGCTCTCCGGCCTCTTGCAGCGCGCGCGCACACACACACGTAAGGTCACACCCAGCTGCAGCCACAGACTGAAGTCAGCTCTGTGTGAGAGGACTCCCCCAGCACTCATGTGCACACCTCTTTTGGGAGATAAACCCAAAATAATACTGTCTTGTACTGTATAGAAAAATCTGCACAGCACAAACTCATAAAAATCCACCCTCTTCCTCAATGTGAAGAGAGACATGCATGACTTCTTGCCCCCCTCCCGTTAGAAATTACATAAACTTGGTTTAATAATAAACAAAATAAGTTTATTAACTACAAAAGGTAGATTTTAAGTGGTTAAAGAGATAGCAAACCGAACAAAGCAGATTACCTTAGTAAATAAACAAAAGCCGCAAATTGAACGTAACAGTATATGGGTAGGATACAAATTAGCAAATTCTCACCCTGAGTGATAAACAAGCTGGCAGCTTCTTAAGGCACAAGTTGCCTTGGCTTTCCCAGGTTTTCTTACACAGGCTAAAAATCCTTCCAGCCTGAGACCATCACTTCTCACAGTTCAGTCTTTGTTCCTCAGGTGTTTTCAGGTATGTTGTCCGCGGTTCAACCCACAGAATTAGGGGGCCATTTCTGGCATTCTTGTTTATTTCACAGTTGTTGGTGTGACCCAGGAGCAGTCGAACCGTGGATGAAGCTGAGTTTAAGCTGTTATGCAGGCGCCCCCTGGGCTTCTCCATCAGCCAGTCCTGCTCCTGCCTGCCGCAAGCTGGAGAGGAGCCACAGCTGCTGCTGAGTGCGAGGCAGGGGTGAAGCGCCAAGCCCAGCCGCCTTCCACAGCCTGGCCGGAGGAGGAGGGAGGAGAGAAATGTGACAAAGTGAGTTTTCACTTTTCAGGCTTTTATTAGCTGAGTTTAAGCTTTTATGCAGCCCAAAGAGGTGAAAGTAAGCTAGTACTGAATGCTTCAGTCATTATTACCAGTATGCCACTGCACTTTTATTTATTTATTTATTTATTTATTTATTTTTTACACACTGATACACCGTACTGGCTTACTTTCACCCTTGCCTTGGTCAAACAGTTCCCATTGTGTAGAGCTTTCTCTGAGAGGTTTCTGTTGCACACAGTCCCTGGGGAATCCTTATGCTTGTGTGCATTTCTTCAACAAGCCACTAATATTGTTTGGCCTCATCCAACACAGCACATTTGAAATACAGAGACATGGTCAATATTCCCAGCTTCAGATACAGAAATAATACATGCATACAAATTGGATAAACACATTTCGTAAATCATAACCTTTCCAGTGATATCCTATAAGACCCATCTTGCATAAAGTATATCTCAGTTATGTCATATTCATATCATAACCATATTTGTATTAAGAATAGGGGGTGTAACGTCACACTCTCACCTCCCATTACTTTTCAACAGGAGTTGAGGGCACACAGGACCTTACTGGATCAGGCTATATAATATAAATACATATCCTTCCAGGAATACCCTGGACTTGCACTCTGATTCTCAGCAGATTTTGGAACCATTTCTAATGCAAATGAATCACTTTACAAATCCCTGGGAGCTGCTAAGCATATAGAAAAAGTTAGCTTTATTTTCAAGAAAAATGTGTTACACAAGTCGCGTTTCATAGCTTAAGAATAGATCCACAGGACAACAGATGAGGTTTAAAGAGGAAAAAATGTCTATGCTGAACCAACTAGGTGCAGCTATCTTACTAATATCTTCCAGTGAAATCTACTGAGAATTTCCCTGGCCTACAATCCCCTTCTGTATTGAAAATAATTAAGAAAGAGAGGCCTCATAATTGTCCAAACATTTTTATAGGGTCCATCAAGTGAATACTGAGTATAACTGGCTCCCGCCACCCTTCTATACTGCATCAAACATGAGATACCTGCTTCACTTGCAAGCCCCTTCACAGTCAGTCAATCTCCACACTACCTATCATGTCTCATTCACTATCCAGAGGTAGACTCTGACTCACAATGCCAGCCTATATCCTCACTTGTAACATTTTCAAACAAGCCTCTTTGTGCTTTCTCCTCGGCTGCCCCTCACTTTTGGAGAAGCTCCCCATAAACATCCACAAAACTACTTCATTATCTTCCTTCAAAGCTCTTCTTAAAACTCGCTCTGCCACGATGCCAGAAACACTTGACAATGGTTAGGCTGCTGCTATGCTGACACCATGGCCTATCACACTGACTAATATTGTCTCATTGCTTACTTGTACTCCCCTGTCTGCATCTGTCTGTTGCCTTTTGTCTTATACTTAGATTGTAGGTTCTTTGGTGCAGATACCCTTTTGTTTCTTCTCTGTTTGTACAGCACCTAGCACAAGGAGGTCGTGGTCCACAACGAGGGCCCCTCAGTGCTACAGTACACATATTAGTGTCTTTTATTGTTGGGTTTGATAATTTATTTATTCTAAACATTAATTACTTTCTTTAGAGGATATAATGTAGCTGGAACTAATTCATCCTTGCTACAATGCTATTGACTTAAATGGAATTATACCAGGGATGAGTTTGTCCCATTTTTCCTAATGTCCCCTTAAATCACAACATGGATGCACTAGCTAAGTCACAGGTTGTTGTGTCTTTTGCTCTTACACCATAAACCAGATATGCAAACACAGGCCTCCTCCCTAGTGCAGATCCCTTCTCCAGACTTTGAAACTGCTTCCTTCCCAGTGTAGCCTCTTCCACCCTCTTGTCCAGTACAGTTTTAATTCACCTCAAGCCTAATCAAAGCCCATTGAAGTTAATGGAAAGATTCCCATTGACTTAAGCAGGCTTTGGCTCAGGACCTTAGTTTTTCCCCAACTACTCTTCTCCCAATGCAATCATACACCACACCTCATTCCTTTCCTAACGCCTGGTCTACACTGGGAAATTAGGTCAGGATAACTATGTCGCGCAGCGGTGTGAAAATTCCACATCCTTCAGCGATGCAGTTAAACCAACCTAACCGCTGATGTGGACAGTACTAGGTCGATGGGAGAATTCTCCCATTGACATAGCGACCACCTCTTGGGGAGGTGGAGTACCTACACCAATAGGAGAAGCTCTCCCATCGGGATAGGTAGTATCTTCACTGAAGCACTACAACAGTGCAGCTTATGGCTTTGTTGTCAGCAGCCACCCAGCATTTTGAGGGAGCAGAAGAGCCCCAGCCAGACAAAAACAAAAACACACACAGGCCTTTTTACTGGGCAGGTTAGGATGCTTTCAGCATCCCAATCATAAGAGGTATGACAAGAAACAGGAGTAGGAAAGGGTGTAAAAGAAAATTCAGAGGGTTAAAACCCAAATCCCCAAACACAGCTCTTTCAGTCTCAAGGTAAAGTAGGAAAGAAAACTTCGGTCTATTATACTTTTGTTTTCTCCTGTAGGAGACAGTCAGGACTGCAGTGATTGGCGATACTATATCAATTTAGCTAAGACTGAAACATCTTGGATGTCAGGATCCACCTGAGACACCAAGCATGTTTTTAGCTTTAGCCTCTGTGCACCTGTTCTTATACTTGACATTAATCTTAGGGAGTATTAGAGCATATAACATCTGTCCTCTCTCCAGTATCATGTTTGTATTAGTAAGCCCCAGGGCCATGCAATGTATGTAGCCACTGAATTTCCTATAATAGCAAGTACACTTGCAAGGGATTGCATTGAAGACATTTAACCTCTCAAGGCTGAGAGCAGCTGGGGAGGAAGAGAAAGAGCATTTGAAAGTTAAGGAACCGTTTAAATAATTTACAGAAAAATATGCATACTTCTCTGTATGGAAGGAATGCAGGAGTTTCAGCCAAGTTTTTCCATTAATAATGCTTAGAATGGTGTCTGGCCTGATACCCTGTATGAGAATCACAAAAACACCTTCCAAGAATGTGTATTCAATAGTCCAAATTAACAATAGTCAGAATATGCTGCCAAGCACAATGGCCCCAAGAGAAATGAAAATAATTCTTCTTCAGAATATACATTCTAAGTGCTTTCTTCTAGAAGTATCCATTTATGTTCCTAAATATATTCCAGTACAATTATGGTTATGAAACTCTTTAGAAACCCGTTGTTATTGCTGTAGCAGCAACAAAGAAGTGTTTAACCAATTAGCAACATGGCATATACATATGCAGCAAGCACTTGATCCTTAAAAAGCCCTGAAACAGCTTCATCCTTGCAAACTATTTTATAACAATGCTGAATTTTTAAACTAAAAGGAGTGATAAATAATCTGTTTTAAACATAAGGTCAGTTCTGGGCTGACCATTACTAGGTTCTAAACCATCCTTCATATTGTCAATACGCAGAAAACTTAGTTCTGCTAGACAGTCTAGTCTGTGCCACTGTTTGGCAATTCAGTGCAGGACTATCCACCTCAAAGATCTGTTGGTTGTGTTCCAGTTCTCTATATTCCATTCTAAGGTGATAGTTGAACAGAAGATCCCCAGTTTCTTAAATTCATGATTAGGGTACTAGAAATCTGTGTGTATTTTCTTGAGCACACATATACTTATTGTCTTATAGAAGCAGTAAAAGGGCCTGTTATGCTTGACACTGCACCAACATGAAATGAAAAGACAGTCCCTGCCCCCAAATAATTTACATTGTAGGCTGATAAGGCACAACAGGTCTTAAAATTTCACAGCTTTCCACCTGCCTGTCCATGGTTATCTGCCAGTGTCAGGGATTTTTTGGCATCATGGCAGAGGAGAGCCTTAAGGAGGGATTTGAGGGAGGCTATGGTTGTGCTTTACAGATTTTTTGAGGATGTTATTCCCATGTGTAGAGGCCAGCATATAAGAGGATGAAGATGTATCTTGTAGTCATCATTACTTGATTCCATTTGTATAAAGAATAAGAATTACAAAAAATCATTATCGTTGAATTGGAAGGCTTTCTTTGTGGGATGGTGCAGAAAGACAGACTTTTGGATAACAGGAAATAATTAGCAACATGTTTGAATGGTGGTATTAAGGAAGCAGCTTCCTTTTCTGCAAGAGGTAAGACAGAAATCTGTTCATGCCACAGTTTGCCTTCTGTTTTTTGAATATGCACTGCCTTACAATTATGGGCACAATCCTGCTCCCAAGTATATCAAAGTAGTCTTTAAAGAATAACTGAAAAAATGCAATAAGGATCTGAGAAGGAAGAACAGCAGTATTATAGACTTTGCAGCTGATTACTACTGTTGATGAAATTTATAAATTGTATGCAGCACAAACCTATGTGAGATGTGCATTTTCCTTAACAGTATAAAATGAAGCTAGATTTAGAAGTGTCTGGGCCACGTAATATCTATGTAGAGCATTTGTTTATTAAGAAGAGGAGAAAAACTATTCAGAATTGTTTGGAGGACTCCTTTATTCATCCCGTTTAATGGGTGCAGATTTAAGTCAATGGCGCAATTCCCACTGTCTTACAGGGGGAAGCACTTCAAAAATTGATGATCAATAATTAGCAGCAAAGACTAGACAGTTGACCTAATTCTGATCTCACACTGATTTTTATACTGATAGCTACATTTACTTCAACTGAGTCACATCTGTGCAAAAAAACAGCAGAAACAGATTGAGTGTTTCTATGCAATAGAAATTTCCATAGATACACAAAGTTATGATAACGGTAGTAGTGTTTTTTGTAGTAAAGTATTACACAGGAAAAATGCCAGATACATCCATGCGCCTTTAACCTGTAATATTAAAAATAGCAAAGTTAATTGTTACTTGCATGCACTGAGTGAGGGCACAGCAAGACTTAGAGAAACTGCTGGAAGAAGATCCTCAGCTAGTGAAAATTGTCATAGCTCTGTTGAAGTCAATGGAACTATGATGATTTATACCAGCTGAGGATCTTCCCCTTCATGCTTAAAGCTCCTTAATAGTGAATGCAGTAGAAGACATTGCCATGGAAGCCAGATGGTCAATGACCCAGGAAAAAGAGGAAAGTTGGATTAACTGGGAGGTAGGATAGATGTAAATACATTTTAAAAGGGAAGCAACCACACTGGAAATAATCTGAATTGTTAAGAAATTGCATTTGCAGCAGCTTATTATGAGAAGCAGTAAATTCACCATCATTTGGAATCTTTAAATCTAGTCTGATATCTTTCTAACATATACTCTTTAGTTCCTCCAGAAATTATTGGGTTCAGTAGTATTCACTAATGTAGTAGAGATACTATGGTGACAAGCACAATATAAGAACCTATGTAGAATAGAATAGAACAGAACAGAACATTTTCCCTCCACTGCAAAAGTTACTGAAATTCTAAGGCCTCTAGGAGGTGAATCTCAATTACCACAGTGGTCAGGAATGGCCTTATAGTCTGTGAATATTTTTAATTGCGACAAACTGAATGGTGTTTGCCATTAAAGATCAGCACTTTGCCTACTATTACCATACACTGGTATATGATATTGTCATAGCTTTTCAAATGCATGATATATATGATAAAAGGCAGCAATGTTAGGGTTCTTTTTTATTGGTAAGACGACTTACAAACTTACCCCCAAAATCTGCCAGGAATCAAATAAAAAAACCCAAAACCCACTCACTGGCAGATGTCAATCAGTGTTACAAGTACCGAGAGCATCATCAGAAAGTCCTGAGTCAGTCTTTGCTCAAGCATATTTATCCGTTTCTAACGCTGGGTGCTGTCTCTGGGTGTAGCCAAAAGTGATTCAACATTGGTCTCTTTTGAGGGATTTCATTTTCTAATGGATGGCTTTATTGTGAAACAGAACTCTTGATGGGCACAGTATTCAATTTAATTTTCCCCATGATAAGACAAATAAGGGTTTGTTTTCTTGATTTACTTTTCAAATGCCTGAACAGATTATTGGTTTAACTATTATCTCAGACATAGTGTAAAGACCCAGTGAGTGAAAGAATTTAAAAACTGAATCAATAAGATCACTAATGTCACTTTGAAGTTTAAAACTTGAAAGATGATAACAAGCTATAGAGAGATGCTAAAATAGCCTAACAGGGGACATTATATTAATCATCAAGTCAGATAAAAAGAACTTGTGCCAGTGGCACAAACCCGTATTTCCCCAGCATCTTGACACACGTTTATGTTAGAAGAGAGTGCTAATAAAGGAGACTTACCTGAAAACATGCCACAGAGACTTAAAGAATTCACAACACTTAACATTTCACTTCTATATGAAGAACCTTCTATTAAAGTGAAACTTCCAGTAATTGCATGATCTAATCTGTCTGTTATTAAATATAGAAGTTATTTGTTTGGGAGCAACTACTTCTAATTAAAAAAACCCATGTTCTTAAATGAGTAAAAATATAACTGTCTGTCCATACTTTCCATCTGGCTTTAATTTTTAAGTAGAGTAAACTCGGCCCTCTCCCACAGTCTCTTGAGACCAAGTGTTAGCAGGGCCGGTGCAAGGATGTTTCGCGCCCTAGGCGAAACTTCCACTTTGCACACACACACTCCCCGCGCCCCGAGGCGCGCCCCCCCCCCCGCGGCAGCTCCCCACCTCCGCCCTGAGGCGCCCCCTTGTGGCAGCTCCCCATCCCCCACCCTCGGCCCTGAGGCACCCCTCCTACCGCAGCTCACCCCTTCTCCGTGCACGAGCATCCCAAGCATGCCATTGCTGCTTCACTTCTCCCGCCTCCCAGGCTTGCGGTGCCTAAGCTGATTGGCACTGCAAGCCTGGGAGGTGGGAGAAGTGAAGCAACTCACCCCTGCCCTGCATCCTCCCCGAGCACTCCATCGCTGCTTCACTTCTCCTGCCTCCCCGGCTTGCGGCGCCAATCAGCTTAGGTGCTGCAAGCCTGGGAGGCGGGAAAAGTGAAGCAGCCACGGTGTGTTCGGGGAGGAGGCAGGGTAGGGTTGAGCTGGGGCGGGGAGTTCCCCTGCATGCCGCCCCCCCTTACTTGCTGCAGGCAGCCCTTCCCGCGTCCCCCAGTCCCAGCTCCCTCCGCCTAAATGCTGGCGGCGACCGGGGTGGCCGAGGATCCGGCTGCCGCAGTTGCTGCAGAAGAAAATGGCGCCTCCCAAATCCCAGTGCCCTAGGCGACTGCCTAGGTCGCCTAAAATGGTTGCACTGTCCCTGAGTGTTAGGCACCAAGCAAATCACAAGAACAAGCTTTGTAGCTGCCAATTGCAAAACTGCCTAATCCTAAAGTCAGCCACGCTGGGAAATTAATTAGCATACATAGCAAACCCAATGGTGGCTAGTAGTGGCTAAGAAGAGAGAGGCTTTTGTCAAACTGTTCATCCCAGTATGCCTACAGTCACTCTCAAGAGTTATTAAAATGCAATTGCACTTGTGTCTGTATGTACAATTTCTGCAACTGTGAACATAATCGGGTGTTTAAACAAACACTTTATGTTTGATGCCTTCTACTGGATTCATTTGTTTTTAAAAGTGACAGATTTTGGCAGCTTTTGGTAAGACTCTGAAATTTTTGTAAATCTGCTTTTATACTGTAGGACTAGAGACATTTTTTCAAGTGTATTTTTAGCTGTATCTCATACCCTTCTATATATAGGAAAGAATGGCCTAAAGAGAATTCATGAGCGAGCACAATGTGCCTGCTGCCCATTGAAAAAAACCCATGTATTCTTGTCTTCTTGCTAAGCCTCCTTCTGAGCTTTTCCTTGGTTATTATTCACCTGGCTGTCACAATTTCTCAGACCCAACTCCCACTATTTCATTTATTTGGCTCAAAAACTGGTCAACATCAGCAATTTCAGTTCAAATCTTTTTTGACCTTCACTCAAAGTGAGAACATAATCATTGAACTGTTGTTTTTCCTATGTATGCTGTGTTGTTGTAGCCATGTCGGTCCCAGGATATTAGAGAGATAAGATGGGCGAAGTGATGGCTTTTACTGGACCAACTTCTGTTGGTGAGAGAGACCTCACCCACCTTGTCTCTATGTTTTTCTATGCAGCCATTTATCATGACTACTTACCCAGTCATTGGTGTGTGCCATCACTAATTGCACAGATGTGAAGGACTGTGATCACACATGTTTTTACATGTACTCTTCAGGCTTCCTTTTTCAGAAAAAAATGGTCCAGTGAATTTTTCTGTCTCTGGTATTTGGCTGACCGAGGTGGTTACTTGAACAGGACAGTGAAGCCATCCCAAACACTGACGCCACTATTTATTATTCGTGTTGCAATTGCACCTGGGAGCTCCCGTCTTGGACCAAGACCCTATTGTGATAGGCACTGGAGAGACACAAAACCAAACATAATCCCTGGTCCAAATAGCTTACCATCTAGAATTAGTGCTTCTCTTCAGTACCTACAGAGAGATTTCCTTCATTTAAACTTACCAAAATCTTAACCACCCTAGCAGGTTTAGGGGTTTTCCCCTTAATTTGTACAGGTGCAATCAATGTACCTGTGGAAATATTGTTCTCTCTTTTCTGTGAACTACACCCTTAAATTACACCTCTACCCCGTTATAACGCCACCCGATATAACATGAATTCAGATATTATGCAGTAAAGCAGCGCTCTGGGAGGGCGGGGCTGCACACTCCGGCAGATCAAATAAAGTTTGATATAACGTGGTTTCACCTATAACGCGGTAAGATTTTTTGGCTCCTGAGGATGGCGTTATATCGAGATAGAGGTGTATTATAATGATGTTTTCAGCAGAAGTAGCTGCCATTTTCTGTGCACAGCTGATGCAACATGTTAGAGAGGAACCATACACCACTCTTGTCTTTATTGTTTTGTGATTACCCTTAATCTAAAATAAAAGACATAAGACTGAAAGTTTATAAATGCTTTTTCTGTATGGAAAAGCATAATAGCAAGTTGATCTAACTCATTGGTCCAGTATGGCATATATGTCTTTTCCCAAAGGTACACAAACTCTGGATGGAGAATCAGCTATGGATTTCTGAACTATACCACTACTTAATTGCAGATACAAGGGAAATAATCTTAACATGACATATTAAAGAAAAGGAAATTTGACTCCTCCCCAATATAGTACTCATCCTCTGATCATTTCTTTCCTCCTAATGATCTAAATAAAATATTTTCCTGCATTTTAAAAGGGGCTCATGGGACCTTTTGTTTTCATTTACTCTGCTGGAGCAGATGAGTGACTACAGTTTCTGTCCAAAGCATGGATCTTTATGGCCAACAGTTCTGCATTTTAATGGGGAAAAATTGCTTTCATCTCAAATTATTGCTGTCTTGCTTGCTGTCGGTGCAATAAAAATATGTGAATGGGGTCCTTTTTGAAAATGAGAATGTCCTATTAAGTCTATCAAAATTATGCTTTCAGCTAAGCTAAGTGTTTCTGTCAACAAAGCAGCATACCCCTATCAGATCAGCCTCTCTACTGCTTCTACCAGGAGGATGATGTCATGTATCAGGATTTTGATTATAAGTAAAATTACTCAATACACTATTGTTTTAGAAGAGCCAAACTGTTTCATTTTGTGAGGTCTCTATAGTTATGTTGTGTGTCTGTGAATGGTGCTCATGTGTGAAGCAGTAATGACACTACTAGTGACAGAAGTTCTCTGTTTATCCACTGAGCATATACAATACAGGTAGTAGCAGTGCAAGCCATCCATAGACAGTGCTCACCAAGTGGGTAGCTATTCAATATTCCCTTTTTATCCTCATTATTCAATATGTGGCCCAGGCCTATTTACTGCACAACATCCAAACCCTGCACTGGAAACACAATTATTCATTTCTTCTTGGCCTTTTCTACAGCACTTATCACCGTAATATTTGAGTGTTTCACAAACCCTTATGCCCTTGTCCCCCTAATCCATTCCTGCTCCTATTCCCCTTACCCAACATCACTTCATCTGGCTTCTGACCCTGTCCTCAGAGGCTCCTGTCACTGTGTACCTCTTCTCCTATTGCTCCCAGCCTGTCTTCATTTGCCCCCTCCTCATATCTTCAGCTGCTTCCTTCTTCTCCTTTATTCTGACTGGTTCTAAGAAATATCTGAATCTTTAAAAAAAAAAAATCAGCCTGAGGCAGTCACCTAGCATAGGAAATTTCATCATGAACAGTTAACATTCAACAAAAAGTTATAAGCAACTAAAAACAGGGGCTATAATGGAAAGTGTTAAGCAGCTTTAACGATAAGTGTCACAACTAAAAGGTATTTTATATAATATATACACACATGCGCACACCACACTATAAAAGCTTTACCCTTTTAGGTTAAGAAAATTGATGTCAGTGGAAAATAGATGTCTTCAATTTTAAGGGGCACAAAATTAATTTAATTATAGATTGCATCCATAGCCAACTGAGAGACAGTGCTTTTTTTTTTTTTAAGCATCTAAATATTCTTGCAGAATACTTTCTTTTAGGGTAATTCTCCACCTTTTATTGGTTCATCTCAGGAGATTTTTCTTATCCTTGGAAGGGGAATAAAAAGGAGAAATATTCCAGTTTCAGCATAACTGTCTCAGTATGACTACAAAGGAACATTAAGTCTGTTCACATGCACCTCTCAGAGACAAATTTCAGAAACAGAAAGCACCAGACTAGCTTCTGAAATGATATTCATCTCTCTACTGACACACAGAGTTATCCAGACACCACCCTTTGACATGCTGATGGGCATAACATGAGTGAAGGCACACCAAATGAAGGCATGGGAAATTCAATTCTAAACAGGACATACAATATCAATAACAGCAAAGGTCTTGTGCCAACAAACCCTCCTCCAGCAGTATACCCAAGGTTACCGCATTCCATCACAAATGTGAGCAGAGGCTGGGCATTCACACAATTAAATTTACAACAGTCAGTCCCATTAAGTTTAAGCACGCGCTTAAGTGTTGTACTTTGGGTTGGGGCTTTGGTGAGTTTCTCCACAGTGAGAAGCATTAAATCTCAAGGCCCTTGTATGCCCTCTCCTACTCTCCCTCTCAAGAGCAGTGTAAAATCTGGGCAGGGAGTGGGCATATCTGATCGGGCAATGTTTCTCTCCTCCTCCCCTGCTCCCTGCCACCCACCTTCCAGGTCTGACTCCTGCTACAAGGTAGGAATAATGTAGTAGTTGTGCAAGCAGCACTCTTTATAACAGCAGCAGACTCCCTGGCAGCCCAGGTCCTTTCCATCACTTTTTACCTTGCACTTACACATGAGATACTCTGTACCAGCACTGTGCAGGATCCACCCCAACAGACAAACATTTCCACTAACTGATTCATGCATGATCATGTGTGCATGCTAGACAGAGAGACTCTATATACTGCACTGATGGCTATTTGAATGTATACGATCAAGCCAGTATAACTAAAGTGAATCCCACTTGAAGCCTGCTGAACTTGCTATTCCTTGTGATCTGCTCTTGGTTTTTACTGAGAAACCTGTAGTTTTAAAAAGCCTTCACTAAAGAAACCACACTTTTCTTTTATAACTGTCCATGGACCTTTATTTCCAATAAATTAAGTACTTGAACCAAGATGATGGATGTTATGAATGAATCTGTGAATGACAGAACTCTCAACTAATGAGAAGTAAATTGGCTTATCAAATTTCATTAGCTCTGTGGTACAAAGAGAAAGAATATACTGAAGCTTTCCTAAATGAAAGGCTTCTTTTAGCTCAGCAAAAACTGAATTATGCTTGAATATGTCCCAAAATGAATTACAAATTGTATCTTCAACTATAAATTTCACAACTCAGGCTATGTTGGTTAGTTATGAAAGTAATCCACTCAGTCAAAGAACCATGTGAACAATGCAAATAATGGACATAGCATGACTTGCGCAATGACAGTATATGCAAAAAACTCCTCGTGAACGATCTGCAGACCAAAATTTAGAGAATACTTTTGAACTCTTCAGGGCAGGAACCTTATCTTCTTATGCATTTGTACAGCTTCTAGCACAATGGGATCTTGATCAGACTCTGAACACTACCGCAGAAAAAAAAATATATTTTAGAATTTTTCAATTTACACTTTGTGAACAATATAAAAACAGCAACATTCTTTGAATAAGTTATTTGTGGCTAATTATTTAATATTTATGTTTAACTGCTATGAAGGTCTAGGTGATCTGAATTATTTTTATGATTATTATGTGTACCTGTTTGATTGCTGTTTGCTACAGGGGTTCAAAGAATTAACTCCTTCCTGAGCTCACCTCTCTTCCATGAGGAGGGAGACAATGGTAAACATTCGTATGCCCCTTCATGCTTTGGCCACCATTCCAGAGGACATGCTTCCATGCTGGTGGTGCTCGTTAAAAAAAATTCATTAATTAAATTTGTGACTAAACTACTTGGGGGGAGAATTGTATGTTCCCTTCCCAGGGAAACCCCCAACCCTACTGCCAGTCATCATCTAGCCCCCGCTCCCTGGGGCCGACTGCAGTCTGTAAACCACTCATCATCGGCAAGAGGGTTAGGACCTGCTGCCTCTGCCTATCTCTGGGCTGCCCCTCTGCAGCCCCAGTACCCATTTTGTGGGCCCTTAACTCAGCCTGCAGGCTGGGGCTTTGCTAGGCTGGAGCTCCCCAGCTCCCTCTGCCCTTCCCCAGCACTGCTTCACCCTAGGTACCCTCCTCAGCTTCCCAGGCAGCCAGATCCTTCTCTCTCAAAGACTAGAGAGAGAGTGTCTGTCCTAGATTCTGGCCCACTGCCCTCTTATAGGGGCCAGTGGAGCCCTGATTAAGCTGGCCACAGCTGTGGCTGCTTTCCCCATCAGCCTACCTTTTCCCCTGCCACAGCCTTCCCCCAGGGCTGTTTTAAGCCCTTCAGTGCAGGAGCAGGGTGACTACCCCACTACAAGCATGCTTTCAGAAATCTTAAAAGAGCAACACTCCCATTCGGAAATTACAGAACCTGAACCACCAAAAGAGAAAATCAACCTTCTGCTGGTGGCATCTAACTCAGATGATGAAAATGAACTTGCATTGGTCTGCGCTGCTTTGGATCATTAACAAGCAAAACCCATTATCAGCATGAACGCATGTCCTCTGGAATGGTGGTTGAAGCATGAAGAGACATATGAATCTTTAGCGCATCTGGCACATAAATATCTTGCAATGCCGGCTACAACAGTCCCATGCGAATACCTGTTCTCACTTTCAGGTGACATTGTAAACAAGAAGCAGGCAGCATTATCTCCTGAAAATGTAAATAAACTTGTTTGTCTGAGCGATTGGCTGAACAAGAAGTAGGACTGAGTGGACTTGTAGACTCTGAAGTTTTAGATTGTTTTGTTTTTGAGTGCAGTTATTTTTTGTACATAATTCTACATTTGTAAGTTCAACTTTCTTGATAAAGAGATTGCACTACAGTACTTGTATTAAGTGAATTGAAAAATACTATTTATTTTATTTTTTACAGTGCATATATTTATAATAAAAAATATAAAGTGAGCACTGTACACTTTGTATTCTGTGTTGTAATTGAAATCAATATATTTGAAAATGTAGAAAACATCCAAAATATTTATATAAATAATATTCTATTATTGTTTAACAGTGCAATTAATTATGATAATTTTTTAATCACGTGCTTAATTGCGATTAAGTTCTTTAATTGCTTGACAGCCCTAATTGTTACATTTCCACCGTTATATATTTAACTTTGTTTTGAAGAAGCTGTTCTGAGTCACTATATTTAAGTACTGCTCACAACTTCCAAAGGGAAGACTCTTGCAGGTGCCAAACCTAGCTGGATCTGTTAAGGATCAGAGTTGGTAAACTCTAACCAGTCTGTGTGTGGGAGAATCATGGGATTTGTCCAAGGGGAGTGAAGGCACCAAGTCTGTCACCTGAATGGGAGAGAGAGACTGAAGGAGAGTCAGAAGGTGCAGCTGACCTTGTAACTATGACACCCATCTTCTAGCCAGGAAAGATTTTAAACTGACCAAGCCCTGCCCCCCCAAAAATGGGTTTCATTTTCAAAATGATTTCTTCATGCCAGAATTTTTAAAGGACAGTACAATTGTTTTTCTAAATTGTTTAGAAGTACAGCTCACAGGTAGTCTCTTTCTAGAGTGGGGTGGCCAAACTTACTGACCCTCTGAGCCACGTATGATAATCTTCAGAAGTTTGAGAACAGGGGCTCAGGACTTCAGCCTCACAGGGAGGGAGGATGGGCTCACAGCTTCAGCCCTCCCCAGGAGGTGCCTGCCTTCATCTGAAGCCCTAAGACACCCTGCCCCATTGGGCAGAAGCCAGAGGCAATTTGCGAGGGGCACGCCTCCCCAGATTTTTCCAAGGGTTTGCTGGCCCCATTCAGTCACATGGTTCTGCCGGGCCCCCTCCCTGCACGGCAGCTGTTGGAGCTGGCAAGCTGGGAGCTGCAGGCGTGGGGAGAGGCAGCGGCAAACAGCTGGGAGCTACAGGATGAGCTGCTGCTTTTGGTGCTGCCTTTCCTGTAGAGCTAAAGGCAGTGGCCCCTCTCTGCAGCTCCCAGCTGTTTGCCACTGCCTCTCAACATGGAGCTAACACCTGGGAGCTGCAGGGAGGGGGCGCTGATGGCTGGGGGGGAGGGACTCAAGATGTTGGGGGGCCTGAACCTTTAAATTGTCCCCCTCTACTCTCAGCAGGCATCAGGCATCTCTGGCAGAAGCCCCGTAGCCCCACCACCCTCTTGCAGGGCAGAAGCCCCACGCCCCCCCCACACACTAATAGGGGAGAATGGGGAGCATGGAGGGCTCTGCAAGCCACACTTTAACTGTAAAACAGCTGCATGTGGCTCACGAGCCACACTTTGGCCATCCCTGTTCTAGAGTGTGGTATATTGAATACTATGTCATAATCACAAGCTATCACTGTAAGAGTGAAGGGTTTCTGGTCCTGCCTGCAGGGAAGCTGGCTCAGTTGATAATACTGTTGCCAGCCCTGTTCATTTGTCACACTGACTACAAGAGAGGATCCTCCCTAGCTTGTGGATGTATAAAAGATACTCATGCACCTCTTGAGAAATAAAAGCTCAAATCCTAAATAAATTGGGTTAAATCCATATCACTATCTCTTGTAAGGCAGAGCTTATTGTTGATACATAATCAAAAGTTATCTAAGCTGTTCTTCTTCCAAGACATCGGATTGGTACTATAATTAGATAGGGGAGAATGTAGCAGGGAAATTAGCAACAGGATGTCTTGTGATTTGTAGAGATTATCGATCTTACATATGCCAGGAATATACGAGTATTTTCCTTCAAAAGTGCTGTCCTCAGCAGTGCTGTGCGTAATTATTAAGAGAGAAACTAGGGTGACCAGATGTCCCGATTTTATTGGGACAGTTCCGATATTTGGGGCTTTTTTCTTATATAGACACCTATTATCCCACATCCCCTGTTCCAATTTTTCACACTTGCTATCTGGTCCCCTAAGAGAGACGGAAGATTGGCTCGGGGTGTTATGAAAGGTGCTAGAAAACAAATACATTTGAAAGATTTACAGCTGTCAGATAGAAACAGTCATGGGCAACTACTTGATTGCACACACAATCATCTGTACTAAACTTAGGCATGCAATTGCACATGTACTTGAGCATGGACCTGGGGCTTCTTTCATAACATTTGTCCCAATAAAACCAACAAGCAAGTGTTCTTAGCCATCATGGCCTGACTACCGTCTCAGGAACTCAGGGATAGGTTTCACCCAGCGTGAAAGAAAAAAAGTTTCAGGCCCTCTTTATACATTGTAAAGTTGTTGTTTTTTTTAAAGCAAACCCCCATTACTACCCCCCACAACTCCATCTTCCACCCTTTGCAGATCTCCTTCACAAGAGCATTTCTACTGCTATAACACTTCACATGCAGCATGGCTGTGATCTGAAGAAAAACTAAAATAAGGGTATGCTACTGAAAAACACAGAACAGTGATCACCCTTAATATTTGCCGATATTTGTACGTAATGCCATATTTATATGCTGCTACTGAGGTAAAATTGTTCTAGCCTTTGTCTATAATAATTAGAGGGAAATTCATGTAATATTGAGGTAAACATTTCCATTCAGCTAAGGCAAAGAGGCAAGTTTAGCAGTGACCACAACACACAGTAAACAAACAAAGTTAAGGAATATATATTAGGTACTACTTTGGTGTCATTTGTGTTGTAGTTCTTTCAGAGGGAAGCAGAGCACAGCACAACCCAATTAGAAAGATGACCTTGAAGTCAGGCATATGACTGTGTGCCTTCACACTGGTTGATTTTAAGAACTTGTGCTTGTAAATAATTTGTTTCCTAAACATTTATTTCTGAAGTTTGCATCCCCTCAAGGTCTCTTCCAACCCTAATCTTCTATGATTCATGTCCTATATCTTGTAGTAAATCAGCCAAAATACAATCAGTATTTGAGAGCATTAGAGAGCAATAAAGAATTGATATGCATTGTTACACCTTACATTTTTATACCTGAAGTCATATGTAATTTTATCAGCCTTCCATTTAATTAACTCATTTCTGCTGGCATATTTCAGGTACAACCTGCCTCATCTTCTTTTCTGCAAATCTCAGATAATTTGTACTCATGATTTTAGACCTGACACTTATTGGCAGGGGCGGCTCCAGGCCCCAGCATGCCAAGCGCGTGCTTGGGGCGGCATGCTGCGGGGGGCACTCTGCCGGTCGCCGGGAGGGTGGCAGGCAGCTCCGGTGGACCCCCCGCAGGCGTCCCTGCGGAGGGTCCGCTGGTCCCGCGGCTTCAGTGGAGCATCCGCAGGCACACCTGCGGGAGGTCCACCGGAGCCGCAGGACCAGCGGACCCTCTGCAGGGATGTCTGCAGGAGGTCCACCGGAGCTGCGGGACCGTCGACCGGCAGAGCACCCCCTGCAGCATGCCGCCGTGCTTGGGGTGGCGAAATAGCTAGAGCCGCCCCTGCTTATTGGGTGGGAAAGTAATGTTGACCTCAGTGTTCATAGATTAGCACAGACATTTTCCAGAAAAATCAAGATTTTGGTGTACATTAGTAATTGGGTTGTTCGTAGATTTGGTTTTGTGAGGCAGACCCATTTTGAAAGTTTGTTCCAACTTTCCTTAAATAATGATGCTGTCCTTTTCCTCCACTATTAATTGTGACACACTATAGGCCACTAAGTGCCATCAATGGATCAGATCTTCAGCTGGTGAAATTCAGTATGGCTCCACGGATTTGAAAGAACTGTGAGGATCTAGCCCTCTTTCCAGGATCTGATCTACATTCTTCACAGATACTATACGGATCCATACATATATCATGGGCTCGATTTTGATGTCAGTGAGACTATTCACAGTCTTACAGTTAAGCGCTTCATTGAATCAGGGCCAGGGTACTTAGGAGAATCTAATCCTACTTGAATTTGTAACTACAAAAAACAATTACTACTTAAAACATTCAGAGCAAAGCCACCAGACCCCCATTGTCTTGCATACCATCCCAGGGCCTCCAAAAATAAAGACAACACTAAGTTGTAGCTCCACAAGCCAGCAAATTTATCAATACAAAACCAATATGAATATCAGCAAATACACCAACAACTAAAAAGGTTTTAAAAACACAGCACAATACTAACATGGACTTTTTTTCTCGACTAGAAATCACAGTCTTAGCAGCAGTAATGGATTTTCTACAAAGCTCCTAAACAAGTTCAGAAGCAAGAACTGGCCTCAGTCTAAGAATGAGCAAAGTAGTTAATCAGACTCGCTAGTGCTATTAGCATTCAGTTCTTAAATCCTGCCTACTGTATAATACAATCAGTCAATCAAGTGTTATTGCATACACAACTTGGCTTCACAGACATATATAATCAAGTGACAGTAATAGAGAGATTAATGAGTCAAAACAGATGCAAAATCTCCCCATTAAACGCAGCAGAAATAATCCCCAAAAACTCTATTTATGTCAATATCTAATTAAGTTTGCATAATATGCAAACTGAAAACGCTCTCAAAAGGGAATGTCAGTACAATCTGATGCCAGCAACCAAATTTTCTACTCTTTTGGAAACAAATTAATGGTCTAAGGAAAGATTTGTTCTCTAAAAACTGTCTCTCAAATATAAGTAAGACCTGTTTGTTGAATCCTGTAACAGCTGGGGTTTCCACTCTATGTTCACTGCATGAACATATTCTTTCATTCATGTGGATGCCCTTTGATCTGCCCATTAAAACTGCAGACTTCATTGCTTGAAATCTCAGTGAAACGCAGGGTTTTCAGCATTTGACTTTAACCAATTTACTAAAATAAATACAAAATATTTTCTTTGGTTCAAAAAAGAGGAAATAAAGTGACAGGGGGCAAATCAGGATACTCTGGGCCCTTTGTTACACCCCAGCCCCTTTATGCCACTCTGTTGGTATAAAAATAGTCTTAAAGAGGTTGAAAAGAGTGCTCCCACACACACACACACACACACACACACTAAAGATACACCAGGTGCAGAAGTCATCCCTGGCCAGCATAACGCTGATAATCACTTTTCCAAGCATAGGGGCAGGTTGAGGACCTGCCAGAACACACTGCATTGGCTAGCCAGTGATTTCTACAGATCTTAGAGATCAGAGTAAATTAGGGTCTGGCTATGCTGCAGGTAAAAACTCACAGCTGGCCTGTGCCAGCTGACTAGGAGCTGTTTAATTCTGGTGTAAATGCTCAGGCTGCAGCTTGAGCTCTTGGACTTTCCCACCTTGCAGGGTCCTAGAGCCCAGGCTCCAGCCTCAGCCCGAATGTCTACAATGCAGTTAAACAGCCTCTTAGCCCGCATCAGCTGGCATGGGCAAGCCACAGGATTGTAACTGCAGTGTAGATGTACACTTAGAGTCCCGGAGACTGTTCTAACTGCCTCAGGGGGCCCATGAAGGGGGCTTAAAGCCACATTTACTCTCTCTGTGCCTGCCCCAAACACAGGAATGAAGAAACTGGTAATCAAGACCCTGAGTCTAGCCTCATCTTCCTGTCTATTATCTTTGGTTCATAGTTTGGCATAAACAGAGAGTGATAAAAAAATTCTTCCCTCAGGTGCCCAAGAGCAAGCTGAGCTAGTGAATGCTTTATGAGTTTCATCCAATTATTTTGACTAGTCAGAACTCTTTCTGATAACAAAGCAATATTAAGAACCTTTGAGGCCTTTTCCATTAAAATATCAGCTAACGTTGATATAATTAGGATTTGTTTCCCATCAGAGTAACATTCCAGTTACAGAAGGAGTTAAGCCCAGGATTTTAGCCAGAAAACTATTTTGAACAGAATCTAAGACTAAGCAGTCCCTCATAGCCCATAACTCAAACTTATATGACAGCCCTGAAGGCACCTTGACTTGCAAAACATTATCCCATAGTACAACTATGCATGTCTACATAGTTATCTTACTCACGGTCTTGAATACTATGTATGAAGTATAACTCAGACTACCGGCTGTACAGAACTCTCCTGGGAAGAAAAGATTCTACTGCTGTGCGTGCTTCATTTAAATTACTCTTATTAGTGTTTGCAGCTGTACAGTTTAGCAGCAATCAGGACTAAAAAAGAACACATGATGAGATAAGAGGCTGTCGTGATCTTAAATTATATCTATGAGTAGTAAGGAAGGAAGAGTAAAGTTACTTATGTATTAAGTACTGTAACATGAAGAGAAGATCTATACATATTGCCCTCTCAATTTAATTAAGAGAAACTACAGACCAAATAGTCTATTGTCACCTGAAAGGAAATAAAAGTTTTGTTAAACAATGGAGGGAGAGGGAGTGTGTTCAGTATTTACTAACTACCACTCAACATTGAGAAAACATTTGTCAAAAAATAGTTACTAGAACATGGACAGTGAATCTCATTACCCCTCACAAGGAAGGGGCATGTCAGACTGGTCAGCCACATCCTTAAATCAAACTTGCATCTACTCTACAGGATGCAAAAGCATGGTTATTCCCTGTATTCACTGAGCATTCCCAAAAAACAGCCCCCTCCATAGCCCCAAACTTCTCTGCGATCTCATTCCTCTACCCTTCTCCTTCGAGATTTTGCTGCCCTCCAGTCATCTCAAGTTCTCCTACCTTCAGAGATTTGTTCTGGTGTCCAAAAGGTGGAGCAGTGTATTAACTAGCCCTCTAAATGCTTTCTATATTCAAAATCAGCTCTGGTGCTTTTCCCAGTTAGGCATCTCACAGAACGCATTGAGCCAACACACAGGAAACCAACACACTGGCATGCATCAGCAATAAGTAGCAGAAAATTAGTGGTGTTCTTCCAACTGGAAAACTGTGAGGCTCAAGCCTAACAAGCCATAAAACTTTTGCTCTCCCCACAAGATTCTGGGGGAATGGGTTTTTTGACACCCCACTTCTCCCATTTTAGGCTCCAATCATGCAGTCAGATCTGACTAAAGGATCTTGGTGATACTTAGCATCTTTCAAATTCCTTGATGATCTGGAAGTGTCTTAGAAGGCCTTAGAAGAAATAGGAAATGAAAAAGCCCTTGGGAAAGAACTTTGCAACTATCCTCTTAAAACCTGCTAAGCTGTATGATAGGGTAAGCAAACTGGGAGGCAGCTACTATAAGCTCTGATTCTGCAAATACTTATTCATGCATTTAACTTGAAGCATATGAACAGCACCATTTACTTCATCTGAATTGCCCACACACTTAAAATCAAGCACATACAAAAGTGATTGCAGGATTGGGCTATAATCTCTCAGTAGTCACTGGGAGAGTCTTGATACAAAACCAGTCTGATTTAGAGGTGTACTGACGTGGTTTTAAAATAAATACAAAATGTTTTCAGGCTCTGATTCTGCAAATGTTTACACACATACTTAACTTTGAGTAGTCCCATTGATTTCACAATACTAAAGTTAAGCACATGCATAAGTGTTTTCAGGATAGGGTCCCAAGATTGTAACTCATTAACTTTATCTTTAAAGTCTTACAAATCAATGCATTTTAAAAAATATCTGAGAACTGTTTACTCTTTGACTTACCTACCAAGACCTGAATTCAGGGTTACTTATTTTTCCTGACAGAATGGATGGCACACAGAACACCAAAAGCAGTACAAAGAATGCAGTTCCTGTTTTAGGCAATTGCAAGGTCACCAAGTTGTCAAAGAGACACACAGTGCCCTGAACTCAGGACTTGACAGGTAAAAACTCTTCCTTTTATTTTTAAAATACGCTGGACACAGCATATCCGCTAGCAGGTTCCAACAGCAAAGAGCCAGACCCTTTGCTCACATCCAGCATGAAAATGCTACTGCATCATGGACAAGGTACAACATCCAGGTTCATCCCAGCCAAACACTCCCCCAGCTGCAAACCTCTTGCTTCCCGCACAGACACAACACTTCCCACATCACACACACAACTTGGGCACAACCTTGAATATTTGCTAATGCTGCTGAGGTTGTATTGAAGGTTTTACATTATACTGTGGGGGAGATAAATGTATGTGGGTTTGGAGAGGAAAACACACACATTTATATACCCAGTTATCAATATTTCATTTGCAAAGAGTGAAGCTGAGTGCAGGTTAAGTCGAACAAGTGGAACTTTATTAAACCCTGTGCGCTGCTCTGTCCATGGAGGTGAATTGCTTTCAGCCTGTCTGCTTTCCCTAGTGACTCTTCAATAACAAGAACACTAGGGAACATGGGCCTTCTGATTCCAGTTCCACTGATCATGATACAACTGAGACCCTACTAAATGGCCTTGCCCACGCAACCTATGGTCCTGTTTTTAAGGTGTAAAATCTAGTTACTCTATATCCCAGCTGCATTTCCTAGTACCATTGCTGCTCATTCACGGCTCTGAAGATGCTGTTGGGTGTCTTAGGGGAAATAGGCTCCAAAAATGCAGAATGGGAGAGTAGGCCATTTGGCCAATACTTGAAAAAGCATGGATGGGGAAGGAAGGATGCTGAGTCCAGATCCTCAAAAGTATTTAGGTTCCTAACTCCTACTGATTTTGAGAATCTAGCCCTTGCTCTTAAATTGGTAGCTGTGGAGGGGGGATGTTGTAGAATACCGGGTTCCTTAAAAACAACAGAAAGAAAGAATGGGGACTATTGTGGAAGGCTTATCTTGGTTTATACCAAACCTGGGTGCAATGTCGGTCTCGCGTTTGTACAACATTTGAAAAAGATCCCTCTGGAGCTTCTACTAACATCCGCTAGGTAACAAACCAATTAGGGCAATAAAAAAGAAACACAAAAAGAAAATAAAAAAAAAAAAAAATACAAAACAACATAAAATCTTAAATTGTCAGAAGGAAATCGTTTCTGTAAAGATCTATTCAGAAGTTCTTTGAAAGTTGTGGACAAGGGGAGTCAAAGGACATGGTGGACAGGGGACTGAGTGACAATAGTGTAAAGGAAGCCTCACCAAAGGCTCTTACGTAAATTAAGCAAAAGGTCCTCAAAAATTAAGCTGTCATGGGATTTGTAAAAGGATAAGGACAGGGAACAAAGGGAAGGAGAAGACAACAAAAGGTAAGGGAATGGAAGGTGGGAGAGGTAAGAGGAGGAATGGAGTAAGACCTAATCAGGTCATTTATTCATAAATGTTCTCAAGATTATAAAAAATCTGAGGAGTAAAAGGTTGCAAATGATGCAAAACAGACAAAACTACACTAGATAAATAAGATAGAAGAAAGAACTGAAAGAAGATCTAACAAAACTAAGAGAACTAAAAAAAAAAAACAAAATGGCAAATAAAAAAAAAATAAAATAAAAAAAAAAGTGTAAAATAATACAAAAAAAAAAAATAAACACATACAACATGAAAATGCAACTAACTACTACATTAAATAGAGAAAAGAATTGGGAGTTAGAGTGGAGATGGTGGAAGTTCTGAAGACGTCCAGTGTAAGGTGTGAAGCAAAAAAAATGCAGAGGGAGTCAAAAAGCAAAAAAAGGGGATAGGAAATAAGAAAAATATATTATATAATATATTATATATATATATACTACGCATGCATCATCAATATGTGGTTGCAGTGATGTCCTGTCCTCAAAAAAAGATATTCTAGCAAAAAAAAGTTCTAGAAAAAGAACTAAAAAAAAAGAAAGGTTAAGATGATTAGGGGTTTAGGTTTAGAAGAGGATGAGACTGAGGAAAAGAGAAAGAAAAGAGAAGTCTAAGAAGACAAGAGAGTATATAAAATAATCATGTATGAGTGAAATTGTGAGTGAGGAAAAGAAAGAATTTATTTATAATACATTATAATAATACACAGGCAAGTAACAAAAATGAAAATAAAAAACAAAGTAAAAAAAAGTAAAAAAACTTTTTTCTTTTCACACGCCACTCACACTTGTGGTTGGAACCTGGGGAGGAGGAAGAGTGGAGGGACTATAACATGTAATGGGGGGGACTGGATAAATTCATGGTGGCTAGTCCATAATGGGCTAATGCCCAGAATGGGGTAGAAATGGTGTCCTAGCCTCTGTTCATCAGAGGGATGGAGATGGATGGCAGGAGAGAGAGAGAGATCATTGCCTTGCCTGTCAGTTCACTCTCCTCAGGCACCTGGCATTTGGCCACTCGGTAGAGAGATACTGCTGGGATGGACCTTTTTGGTCTGACCAGTCTGACCCTTTCTTATGTTCTATGTTCTTATGTTCTTATGTTCTAAATATTATACATTGAGTTCAAATATTAACATTGTGAAGTTAATCTTCTTACTATCAATCATATAAAAGTAACACAGGGAGCAGTTTTATTTGTCTCAAGTCTGAGCAGATCCTGTAGCAGTCTGTGGTTCACAGTGGTTTGCATTTTTTATCCAGTGTAGCACTATTTTTACTGAAGAATGCCTGGTGAAGATTTATAAGAATATTTATGGCACCAGCACATACAGTGAGATGTTCTATATAAGTATAAACTGCGAGAAAAGCTCCCATAAAAAGACTAAGGCTACGTCTACACTACCCGCCGTATCGGCGGGTAGCGATCGATTTTTCAGGGATCGATATATCGCGTCTCATCTAGACGCGATATATCGATCCCCGAACGCGCTTCTATCGATTCCGTAACTCCACCGCCCCGAACGGCGGTGGCGGCGTCGACATGGAGAGCCCCGGACATCGATTCCGCGCCGTGAGGACGGGTAAGTTATCGATATAAGATACTTCGACTTCAGCTACGTTATTCACGTAGCTGAAGTTGCGTATCTTATATCGATTTTTCCCCTTAGTGTAGACCAGCCCTAAGGGTAGAATTCAGAAACTGCAAGGAAATATTGGATTTATAAATTGAATGAACAAACTGAGCTGAATTTTTCTCATACTACTACAGTACAGTAAATCAGATTCACCATACACTGCAAGCATCCCCAAAATGCGCTACATTCTGAAAGTGCTATCTTTAATTGATAAGGACAAGATGTGTAGTTTTGTATTGCTTGCCGGTGAGTAGTCAATAGACATGGAACAGTAATGGCATCACTTTCAGAGGAAGCAGAATGTCCTGCAAGCTGATTATTGAAGATTATTGGGAAGGAACTCGCACACGTGGGGAATTCCAGGCAGCATACCATAGTTCAAGTACCCAGGCAGCTGTTTATTTCTATCTAGTTTTAGGATGGTAAACTCTATTTTGACCTACACCTGAGGGCAGGACACTGGATGAAAGGAAAATTTCTTTAAATGTCAGGAAACCATATTAGTTAAAGGAAAATATTGAAGACCTGATTTGTGGGGGGGGGGGGAGAGTTATTTGGCTTTTTTCCCCCAGAACACCATAGACATTTCTATTTTGTGCCACCTAAATCAACAAACAGCCAAACTCCCTTCATCTTCCTTCAAGCCATGGGGGAGATGCAGAGCTCCAGAGGTCATTTGAGTCCCACCAGGATGGAGTCAATCCTGCACAAATCCAGAGAGACATCTAAGCCCCAGGAACCCCAAAGGGCAACTGAGACCTGGTGGAATGGAGCCAAGCTCAAGGAGCCCATCAGAACCTGTTTTGAAAGAGCTCTAGATCTGTATTCATGTAATATAGTGATACCAGAGAAATTCCCCGGACTCCATTTTATATTATTAACTTCTATTTTGTGTCCATGGCTGTCCGCTTGAATAAGCAGGAGTCACTTCACCAACTGAAAGCTGCAGATTACTTACTATTGTACAATGTAGGTCATTGTATTGTACCTTACTATTGTACAATGTATTGTACCCAGAGCTGAGAGATTCCTGAGCTGAGCATGGCCAGTAGAATGTAGAGTAAAATGAGGTATGGTCATGAAGTATCACTGGGCTGAGCATGCCCAGCAGTAAAAATGACATAAAATGAGGTACAGCCATGAAGTAAATGGCCTGGGGCATGAGCAGTACGGTCATAACTTCTCTGAGGCAAAAACAACACAAGTGAGCATGTGCAGAATGAGATATTGTCTGACAATGAGCATGTGCAGTACAAAAAGTAAAAGGGAAACAGAAAGGTCAAACAAGCCTCAGCCTGAACTGGCTTGGGCCAGCTCAGTGCTGCTTTAACTGGTTATCAAAAATGAGGTAATGTTTGATAGTGAGCATGCTCTGTATGAAAATAGGTGAAAGGTTAGCTAAGCAGGTCAAGCAAGCATGCTCAGTAGAAGCTAATGACCAGTGAAACCATATATAAGACAGTTGATTGAGAGATGGGAAGACTGCCCGAGAGGATAGAAGAGTACCGCTTTTGAAGAGACCTGACCAAGCAGCAACAAACAGTAGATAATGCAGCAGAATAAATTAATAGTGTAAGGCTACTAGTTTCTAACTATAATATAGTATAATGTAATACTAGTATGTGTATGCTTGAGAGGAGTCCCCACTCAGCATCCTCCTGTCCCTATGTGTCCCTGCACCCCCTGACCCCATGCGTCTCTGTGCCCCCACTCAGCCATCCCCACGTCCTCATGTGTCTCTGTACCCCCCCACTCAGCCACCCTCTGACAGGCGCTGTGAAGAAGGAAGGCTGTTGCTCTTCCCTAGCTGGCCAGGAGCTGCTGCTGTGTTCTATCACCACAGCGCCCTCTTGCGGGCAAAAGGCAGAACGACAGCAACATTTTGGCAGAAGATTTTTTGACGCAAAAAAATAAATATGCACAGCTTATTAATTATGCACACATGCAGTAGCGCAGAATTTCCTCAGGAGTAACTCTTTACAGTCTTGGGCCATAACAGCCTGCTTCTCCTGCTTGTTTGTGGAGGTGTATTGACCAGCTTTCAATGTTATTCAATGGAATGCACCTGCACAGCACATGGGATTTTAAGGTTTTTGCACTGTTTATAGGGTGTTTTGAATGCTATGTAGTTTGGCAATTTTTTTCTTACCTCAGCAACAGCAAAATAAATTGAAATTAATAAACTGATTCACAAATGGAATGGCTGGTACCCAAGCAAAAGTGATGCCCCAGGCTCCAAGAAGAGGAGAAATCAAGTCCTAGGTTGCTTCCTCTTTCTACTCCTTTTCCTGGATGGGATCAGGCATCTGATTGTTTCTTCCCCCTGCAGTCCCACAAGAGTCAACTTGTGAATTTCAGAGCTTGCATGGGATGTGGAGCATCCAGGGGCAGGGCCCCAAGCAGCTGCTTGTTTTGCTCATGCTGAATGCTGGTTCTGTGAAAAGAGGGGAAGTCAAAGGAACAATCACACTTGCTGTTATCTATTCACAAGCCAAAGAAACAGTAAACAGGCTGTTTTGGAGGTGGCAATGAAATACTGCCCACACCCATAGTATGCTGGGGAAGGAAAATACTCTGAGAATACGGCAACCTGTTCATAGTATCACTACTGATTCTGAATTTTCATACACACAGCTACAGAATCATAAAATCCAGACAGCCCATGAACATGCAGTAGAGGGCACTTGAGAATGCATGTGCTAGCTTCTTGGCAATAAGCGTACACAGGACTAATGGCCAGATGCTTGCTGCTGAGGCTGATTAATCCTGGTAACGCCTTGCTTTTACCCAGTACTTCAAGAGTATATCCTTGAAGAGCTTCAGTAATCTATTTCCTTTTCTGGGTGTTAAACTCAGATTCTTCCTCTGCTAGGGGCCTAATTCTTCCTAATCCTCCAAAGAAAAAGAAAATCAATCATAACTTTGGCTACTCCTTTCTTTCAATATCAGAAAAATATAATGTGATTGCTCTGTGGAATCTCAACTCCATGGTCTGAATTCTCAAAATACCCATTTGCCACATCAGATGGCATTACCGTTTCTAGTTTTCATTTGTAAGGGTTAATGACCTGAATCAAAATCCCTCCCCTTTTTTTTTAGATTCATGGAATGAACCATATCTTCCCACTTACATTATGCCATACAAAGCCATCTGTTTGCTCAAATACATCCCAGGCTTGTTACTTGTGGATAACTCTTAGAAAGAACTAAAGGAAACAGAACAGAGACAATTGAATAAAATGTAGATGCAGAATGTTCCTGAATTTGTGAGCTTTGAGACCTACAGTACTCTCAGCCAGTTTAACACCCTAAATCTGATAGCATATTTTTCAGGTTAAAGAAATACTGGACTTTTTCAAATCTGCTGCTATTGCTAGACAGGCAGTAAAGTATGAAGTATTGTTGTTAGCTCCTTCCCACACACTTCTTGGGTTCCATATAAATGAACTAGGTCATGAATTCAGATACGACAAGTATTAATTTCTGAGTTAAAACTTTGGTTTGCCTCAATTTCTGGAGATACTCAAGAGCAAGTTATATAAAATACCAGTGGAAATTATGTAGGCAACAATCCTACAGGTGCAAGGGTTAGCATCAGATCATTTTGTTACAGAACTTTCATCACGATATCTTAGATAGTATGTGTGGACCTAAATATAGATAATGTAATCTGATTTTCCTATGACTTACACCAGTTTTATGTCAGTATGCGTCTCTTCCCTTAAGGGAAGTTACTCCTGCTTTACACTACTGAAACAAGAGAATCGGGCTCTGTAAAATTAGGCCCCTATTTGTGATCCACTATTAATAAATCTGCAGAGCAAAGGGATTCACACAATGAGTAAGGGCAGAAATTTCTCTAAAATTGAGATAGGGAAAAGGAGCTTGAAGTTAGTACTTTCAAGGATTTATTGAATATACTAAAGTCTTTCGGATCTTAAGGAAGAAGTAGTGAAGAAGGGAGTGGTAAGTATCCTCAGCTATACATGTCCGCAAACATGAAGTTAACTTATATGACAGTCGTGCAACTTAGTAATGTGCACTGACTAAAATCCTTGGTTGAGTCCAATCCCTTCCTAATAGAGCTGGTCAAAAATTTTCATCCTAAATATTTTTTTCAAACAAAAAATGAGTTTTCAACCAAGCTAAAAGTTTTGGTAAAAATATTTCATTTTTTAACCTAGTCTCTGCCCCCTCCATTCTTCCTCCCCACCACACACACTTTTTCTGGAAAAGGGAGTTAAAAAGTACAACAGTACAAGAAGTTGTTGTGTTCCCTATCAAAAGTTTTTGCAATTTTACAAATATTTTTTGTTTTGAGATTTTTCATCAGAATGTCCAAAGTTTTCTTTTTGGGGGTTGGGGATAAAGGGTGATTTTTTTGTGACACAAGCTGACCATTTTTTGACCAGCTCTACTGATTGCTTACTTCCACATGCCATTTCTATCTTAGTTCTCATTCTTGCTCCTTTTGCCATGGTTTAGATATAAACGTTACTTCATCTAATGGTGGTAATAAGAAGAAAGGTACAAACCCTAACAAGCAAGGAAAGGCAGAGTTCTAGGATGCTTCCTTAACTGTACTCTCATCCTCATGCAGCACATTTCCGTTGACTGTTACTGTCATAAACAGATAGTTAAGGGTTAAGGTCTCTTTTACCTGTAAAGGGTTAACATGCAGTACCTGATGACCACCTGACCAGAGGACCAATCAGAGACAAGATAATTTCAAATCTCTGTGGAGGGAAGCCTTTGTCTGTGTTCTTTGTGTAAGTGTTCGTTCTCTTTTTGGATCTAAGAGAGGCCAGACATGTTTCCAAAGTCTCCTGGAGTAGTTCCTACTATTCAATAGTAAGTATGAATTAAAAAGTCTTATAATTTGATTTCTACATTTGCAATTGTGTGTTTGCTGAAGGAAATTCTTTATTTCTGTTTGCTGTTACTTTGCTTTTACTGAGAAAGAAGGGAGGGGGGATTCTCTCCAGAGATTGATAAGTTAGACCCTGTATTGTTCCATCTTGGTTACAGAGACAGTGACTTTCTTTTTATTCTTTAATAAATTCTTTTCTATTAAGGACTTGGTTGATCTTTCCTTGGGTGGATTCTCAGGGAAAGGGGAGGAGGGAAGCATCCCTCTGTAGTGGTTCCTGGTATCTCTCCTAGGAAAAGGGAGGGGGGAGGAAGCAGGGGGAATGGGTTATTTCTCCTAGGTGTAAGAACTCCATGGATTTGGGGCTCTTGGGATCCCCAAGGATTTTGGGGAAGGACTGTGTCCCAATCCACGTACCTGATTGGGTGGTGGCAGCTTTTACTAGATCTAAACTAGGATTTTTAGTTTAGAGGGAAACCAGTGCAGGTCCCCATTTTGGAACCCAACAGCTCTAAATGGGGGTGAGACCTATGACAGTTACTGACTCCACAGCATCACAAGGAATTTCTTTTGGCCGCCAGTGGATTAGGGAACACTTTACACAACACGTCTCCCTCCCACACAGAACATTCATCACAAACTCAGTAAACATTTAGGGTTGACGTATGAGACAGATCAAGTGTGTCATGTATTTGTGGAGGAAATATGAGGTCATAAATAATGGTTTTGTGTTTTGGTTTCCACCCTTAACTGTAGTGAATATTTTTGCAAGATTATAATGGAGTATGATTGCTGTCTCAGTACTAAACTGACAAAAGTTCTTTGAATTCATATTTGTTTAATTTATTGTAACAAACTTCCATCCTATTCTGTCAAATGCTTTCCTTCCTCCAGACTGATGGCTGTATAATCTTAGTGTTTTTATGGTTAATCAAGTTAATTAGATCTATAGCAGCCTGATTTTATGGTAGGACATAGGAAAGTCTATTTTTTATTAGCCTTGTTTGCTTTTTGGATAATCTCATACTTGGGAGAAAGATTCCAGCTTTTTTCTAAGATTTTAGTGAATATCTTACTGTCTGCTGCACTGATAAGTGAAAAGGGGTAATAACTATTGCAGCTCTGGGCATTTTTTCTAAGGCTTAAGTAACATGGTAATAAATAGTTTTCTCAAAGTATCAGGAAATATCTTGGCTTGGAAGGATTCATCATACATTCTGTGCTGTATTGGGCAAAGCATATCCCTGAGGGCTGTACAAAATCCAATTGACAAGGCATCAAGACTTGCTGTTCTCCACTAATGATAAATGTTACTGATCCCAGGACCTCAGTCGCCTGCATATTGCTTTCCAAACGGCTTTCATTTTTATAGAAGTGTTTCAAAGTCCTGATGGCCTTTTCATCACAAATCCATATAAAATGCTCTGAATTCTGTCTTCCTAATATTCAGCATCCTGTTGTGTGTGTTTATATCCATTACTTAATTATTACATTTGGTATCTGCTTATTTAAATCCCATGAAGGACTTTCCTTTCTTTTACCATAACTCCATTTCCGATACCTCTGCTTTAGCCTAAGAAGCCTAAAATTCTTGAGCTCCTTGGACCCTAATCAAAACCAGCCTATGATGAATTGCTATGACGATTACCTCCTATTTGCAGAGACCTGACTACTCTTCATTACCTGAAGGTTTACATTTGTGCTACAGTAGAATCCTGCTAAATACATACCCTTGTCTCTTGAATACATTCATTCATTTAGCAGGTTGCTGTCTCTAAAAGAGGATTGCTTATAGTGTTCTGTACCTGAAACAGTTTTGCTTTGATGTACATCAAATATAGAATCATAGATTATTAGGGTTGGAAGGGACCTCAGGAGATCATCTAGTCCAACACCCTGCTCAAAGCAGGAGCAATCGCCAACTAAATCCCCAAATGGCCCCCTCAAGGATTGAACTCACAACCCTGCATTTATATATTCAGTTACATATCCAGTTATCAAACTGGTATTTATTTTATGGTGCTTTAGGATTCTTTTCTCAAGTTCAGTACTCCATTGACATTCCTTTAGGGTGAAATTCACTGCTGTGCTGAGGGTTCACACAAGATCCTATGCAAAACTTCAGATCCACAGTAAAAATGTAAGTGGGGTTTAAGTGGTGCACAGGGATGAATTTCACCAGGGAAACGCAGTTCTTTACAGTGGGTTGGATTCTTTAGCAGTCCTTGTGAATTCCCTTAGTGTTGTATCTTGTCATAGGCTAAAATTAGTGCACAAATTGGAACAGCATCAATTATACTCTTGAATAATTTTGTGGCATCTGACTTATCTAAATCCCTCAAAAAAATTGCATTTGTGTAAGGTCCTCCTTTAATCAGAGCCAGCTCCAGGCACCAGCGGAGGAAGCACATGCCTGGGACGGCACATACTAAGGGGCCGCACTCCATCCATTCTTGGGGCAGCAGTCCGTCTGGCTTTTTTTTTTTTGGTTTGGGGCGGCAAAAATGATAGAGCCGGCCCTGACTTTAATCTCCACTTTCCTAATTAATATAACCTAGTTTTCCTATAGTTATAATGTATGGGACTTGATTTCCTTGGGCCTCTTCTGTGCCTTTTCAAATTATCTGAATTGTTTGTTTCTTATGATTTTATATTGCCACTTTAATATGGTGCCTAAAAATGTACACTTCAGTCCAAATTTTGTACAGTGCCACAATGATCTATTTTGATTTGGACTCTTTGTACAATCTAGTGTCCTTTTTGCTTTTCTGACTGCTGCTAGATATTGCACTGATGTTTCTAAGTTTCATCCATTATCACTGGGGTTTAGGGTGCTGAAATTAGTACCTTTGTGAACGTAATGGTACATTCTGGGGCTTAAAGCCTATCCTGAACTTTAAAGTGACTGATCAGCAGGAAACAGTAGAGGGGTCATTGGGCCCCAGAGATGGCTGTTCATACACAGTGTCTTGAGTAGCTTAGGGAAGTTGGCTTCCATGTCTGCTCTGAAGACACCTGACAGTGGGGGTGGGGTGAGGTGGGGGGAGTACCCAATCACCCTTGAAAAGGAGAATATGATGCTGGAAAGGGAGTTGCAGCCTGCAGGGCCTGTCACTACAGGTAAGAAGTAGAGATGTGGCTCTAAGACAAACATTCACAAACCTCAAAAAGAGTTTGGGTTTGAATCAGTTCAAGGGAGGGCTGAATACCAAGAGATGCAGAGTTATGCTTATTCCTTAGTCAGACTAAATATTTAACTGTATCATTGTTCTTTATCTTGATTGTTTTTAAGATTCATTATAAGTGTGTAAGCATTTGATTATGACCTCCAGCCTTAAGGGTCTCAAATGTGAGCAACAGCACCTTAGTGCTTTGTGTGACATTATCTGATCATGAGACTTACAAGAATGAATTTTGTGATTTCTCTTTCAATTAGCACTATTTCCAGTACTGCACTGGCATCATCAATTATGTTAGTGCTCAAATAAAATGTTTTGACATCATAAATTATATGCATTAAACGTCTGTTCTTAATTAATTAGTTTTATTCAAAAGAGGGGGAAAATCCATGCCTGCTACATGGAAAATAACAAAATGAGCAGGAAAAAATTAATTTCAAGATTGTGAAAGAAATGATAAATTATGGGAAGTTAAAAAAATGCAGAGGCTTAAAAATATTTGATATTATCCTTTTTAGCCATGCAATTAAAATAAAATAGTGCAAATAGGAAAGAGGTGGTCTTTACCTAATGCTTTATGAGGATCTTAAACCTCAGTAAATAGGTTAAGGATGGTATAATGGCAGAAGAGATGCACAGTATGGCCCAGATTCTATTTCCACTGAGCTAAGTGAGAGAAGGATGGAGCCCTAAAATATTTCTGAACACTTGTGTAATAGCAGTAGATTTCCACGTTGATGACATCCTCCTCAAAATCAATGATTAACTGTGTGTAAAGCATAACATTTGAATCTGCTGGAGCAGGACAAAGGCAGTACCAGTAATGACAATTTTTTTTGTATATAAACTAAATTTGCTTTAGTAGTTTTCACAGTCCCCTTTATTCATTTTCTGCAAGGGTCAGAGAAATTTTGTTTTCAAGTATATTAGCAGGAAGAGAAAGCATCATAAAATATACATTCCTGACAGAAGTGTTCTTGTGCTTATCTTGAAAGTTCTTGGAGGGATTGGTTATCATCCACTCAAGGAGAAAAAATGCCACGTGATTTAAGTGACTAATCTCACAGTGCAAATAGTGAAGAGCCCAGCCTACAGCAAATCAATATTTCTATCAAAATGAAATTTTGATGAAAAATAGACACCCCCACCCCAAAAAAATGTAATGAGAAATGTTTTCTAGTTTCTAATCATCTCTAGTAAAACTAATAGTCATGAGTGAAAATCATCCCTGTGCAGAAGGCTAGCACAAGGTCTAAACACCACGTACATCTTTAAGACTATTCCTCTTCCACATCTTTCCTTTTCCCACCTCCTTGCTCCTGAATTAAAAAAATAAACATGTAACTTACAGAGCTGGGCCAATTTTTCATCAGGTTCATTTGCTTGTCAATTGTGTCCTGATCCTCAACCTTTCATCTCTGAGTCTTTAGATTGTAAACACTTCGAAGCAGGGATTTTCTTTTTTCTTTGTTTGTACAGTGTCCCGCCCAATGCAGCCTTTTGCAGATGCCATTGCATAAATATTTAATAATAATAAGTTCCACTTAAGTCCTCAAAATACCTTATGAGGGAGTTAAGTGTTGTATAGACCTTGTGCTGGCCCATTGCCAGGGCCGGCTCCAGGCACCAGCTTATCAAGCAGGTGCTTGGGGCGGCAACTCAGGAGTGGGGCGGCACTTTCAGGGATTCGGCAGCAATTCGGCGGAGGGTCCCTCACTCCCGCTCAGAGTGAAGGACCTCCCGCTGAGTTGCCGCAGATCGCAATCATGGCTTTTTTTTGGGGGGGGCTGCTTGGGGCGGCAAAACCCCTGGAGCCGGCCCCGCCCATTGCAAAGGTATGAATTTCACCCATGATAGATAGTGAGAGCTCAATCCATAGGCTAAAAGATATGTTTGCAGTTTGCACAAATGTTTTCTCAAATAATTTCAAACAACAGAGACCTTAGTAAAAGCAGATTCAGTCTGATGATAATTCGTGAGCAAAGAATAGTGGCTATGTTCATTACATAAATGGTCTATTCTCAGTAGTTAAAGCGGGAAGCTTTAAAACACTCATTTCACTGCTGTACCCTGGAATCCTCCTATAAATTCCAATTGGCCCAGCTCCCATTTCAAACCCAATGTTATTTAATAGGAAAGAGTAGGGGAATGATTTGAGAACATCTTGAGACCAAACAAAATTCTTCAAAGAAAAGCCGATGAGACACTCAGAAATCTTTTAGTTTTTATTTATCAAATAGGCTGTGCAACAGTGGATTTATCCCTTCCTGTGAAAATGAAGGCTTACCCAGCACAGGTGAAAAGAAACAATGCTGCTGTCATACAGCAATATCTCAGTTATAACAGTGAGAAAAGATAATGATGAGGAAGAATAAAAGCAACAGGAATATATATACAATATATATTCCTTGATTTCACACACACGATAGTGAGCAGCTGCTGAGGGATTTGGCTAATAACACCATGATCCCTTCTGAAATTATCCCTGCTGCCACAAATGACCACCACAAAGAGGCAACGGTCCATGAAAGACAACTCCTGCCTCTACCAATCTGGGAGTCCTTCTCTGTGAATTCCAAGAGCAACCCAGCTGTGCCATGGGCTTCTATGCCTCCAACCTTTTTGGAGTGGTTTAAAAAACTAACACTGCAAGGTAATCTTGTAGAGTTCAGCACCACTTCTGGCCTCTTACCGTGGATTTTACCAGAGGAGGGGACTGATCTGGTGCCATATATTTTACAGATATTCTCTCATTCCTAGGTTACTAGCACCACATCTCACAACATCTGAGCAGGTAGGGTAGAGGCCAATTCACCAAGCCACCCCAGATGATTAATCCAAAAAAGAAAGGAGGAAAGCCTGAGCCTTTTTTGAAGGGAAAAAACCACTCCTTAAAACCTCAGTGGAACACACTCGTTAGTTCTTAAATCTGTGGCACTATCACTGGATGCATTCTGGAACTGATGGTTATTACAGAGACCATTCCTGTAAAATCAGGAACCTAATTTCACAACAATAACATTTTTAAGGTACAGCCTAAAATCCTGGCATGCATGCTGGAATCAGTTTTGTTCTTTTTTATTGCTGGTTTTATTTCAGACACTTTGAGATGCTGTTCAAAATCAGACTATTTTCTTCTAATGAAAGGAATAAGAAACAATAACTTTGTCACTTTTGTTGATCTGTTACCAGCAATCTTCTAATCTCAGTGGAAGGTAGCCATTATATATCTGTTGTGCTCACATTTATGATGGTACTTGGGCAAGGAACAGACTTTATTGTGCATCCAGACCTGTATGCAACATTTCTTAACCAATCTGCAGGGTAACCAAGGGTGTATGAGATGTATGCCATGTACATTTTGAAGCCAGAGCTGTTCCCAATAGGATATATTACAGACTAATACCTACTTGTGCTTCAGCTTTATTGCATGTAGTTTCTCTTCCGCCATTACTTTACCAGTGTATTGTCTTCAAATCATTTGAAATGCTTCAAAGCTATACATTGCAACTTTTTATTGAAAGTGACATGCTGCGGGGGGACCCAGCTACCTAGTATTCAAAATGAAAAGCTGGTGCTAGAGTCTCATTTTGGGCTGAATTCTGGCTTGTACTCTCCATGCTGACTGTCTGGCTGGACAGAGAGAAAGCAAGGAGTCGTCTTCTACCCACACTGGAATCAGTGAGAATGTTGCAGCAAGTGTTCTAAACACTCCCTAGTGTTCTAAAGCCACAAGGGGCGTGGTCAGCTAGAGAGAGGGCATAGCTAGCCTAACCAGACACCTGCAGTAGCATCAATTGCTACATAGCATATTCACCATAGCTCCCATTCAACTTTTCTGTCTGTATCTGCCACATGCCAGGAGAATGGCTTGGGATAAAACCTCTGTCTGGCTGCTAAATATCTGCTTGCCACATCCACCCAGCACAGTTCAGAGAGAATAAATCAATAAAATTGGCCATTTATGCACAATACACCTCTACCCCGATATAACGCGACCCGATATAACACAAATTCGGATATAACGTGGTAAAGCAGCGCTTCGGGGGGATGGGGCTGCGCGCACCAGCGGATCAAAGCAAGTTCGATATAATGCCATTTCATCTATAACGCGGTACGAATTTTTAGCTCCCGAGGCCAGAATTATATTGGGGTAGAGGTGTACTTTGTCTCTTTTTTGTATTTATTTGATGGCACCACTTAAAGAACATTAGATTGTTACCAATAAATATACTAGATTTTCTGTGTTCTGTGCTCTTTGTGCACATCTTTTTAAACAGTGCTCAGAGATACCTCAAAAAGCGTAGGCAATAAGGAATTGCTGCCACTGAGACAACTTATTGCCCATGCTAAATTCTGATACAATCTGATGCCATGTGCTATGCAGATTCTGTTCATATTGGGATGCAAGATTATACCTGAAGCAATGGCAAAAGCATTAAGGAAAACCTTCTGTTTTGTTTAAAGCTTCAGATACTATAGCTTTATGGTTGTGCAACAATGTATAATTGTATTGTTTATCTGTTAAGCACCAGCAGGCTATTGTACCTTTAGATACTGCCTGGGAGTGGAAAACAGGATCTGTATTGAAGGTCCTGATTTGGTCACCTTGATTGTTTTACGACAATATGTAACGCCCACAGCCAAAACTAACTTCCTGGTGTTTATTAGCACTTAATTTGGTCATGATTCATATGAAGCTTAAAGATACAGTCACAGAAAATTCACATATTTGCAGGTCAAACTTCTTTATTTTTATTTTATAGAGAAAGTAATTCAAGATAACTGTTCCCATCTAATACTTTTTAGAATAACTATTAAGGTTGCTCTTTCTATAGAAAGCAACATGGAACAACAAGATAAAGCAACACAGCTCTTACAGCATGGTGAAATATTTTAGAATATTATTCTTTACTATTTGTATTGTGATAGCACCTGTACCCTAACTAGTGTTCAGGGCCTTATCATGCTAGAGGCACTGAAGACACCTAATGAAAGGACAGTCCCTGACCCCAAAAGCTTACAAAGTATATGTTGAAAGACAGTAGGTGAATAAAACAGAGAAGCACAAGTTAACAGTGAGACAACTATGGCTATAAGAGTGGCTTCACCACATGAGCTGCTTAGCCATTGTCAAGTGCTTTGTGGGCATCATGGCATCGGTGAGATTTAAAACAGCATAATGTGGTGGCTTTGCAGATTTTATAGGGAGCAGCTCCCATGCATAAGGGTGGACATGGAAGAAAGGGTGAAGGTGCTTCAATAATATGGTGGTTTTATTCTCCAAGCAGGTAGTACTTCATTTTCACAAATATTTTCAGAGACCATGCAAAGAGCATCCCAAGATAGACAGGAATAGTGGACCCTTGTTTGTGCCCTAAGTGATGTCGGACTGGTTTTGCTTCTGTAACCTAGGCAGTAAAATCATTAGATATTCTGCGATAACACTAGTGCGTTGGTTTCTAAATTCCAAGGGAATTAAGCTAGAAGACTTTCCATGTAACTTGTATAGAAGGGCTGTATAATCTGCTTCTTGAAAGCAGGTGACATTACAGTACTTCATTGCTTCTGGCTATCATGCTTATTAGCAGTGGGCATGATCAAAAGGGAACCAAAAAAAGAGAGAAAGGAGAAACTCACAAAAAAGAGCCAGTTTCTGTTGATGAACAAACACAACAAAATGATATTTTTGACCACTTGGAAGCTCCTGGCTCCAGGCAACAGACACTCTCACAATTATCTACTTAGAGCACGGATAGGATTAATAATATTTGTAATCAGCACTTGATGAACAACATACAAATAATTTACAAGCTAAGTGCATGCTAGCAGAAAACATTTGGCAAATCGACTATAGGGTACATCCTCTAACAAGCAGGGCCAGAGCATGGAACACACAGATGATCTCCATGTGTCTTTAATAATGTTGACGGGTCTCTCAGATGGAGTGCATGATTCTGATAGATATGAACCCACAACAGTGGAAGAACCAGCAGAAAACTGGTGATAAATGTAGATGACAGGCTAAAACAACTGTGAAAATCCAACCTATCATTATCAACATTCCAAACAGCGCCCTGTTTGCAGGTAGCAAGGTTTCACCTCTCCCCTCCATCTCCCCCCCCTCCCCCAGACACACATCCCGTAACGTAAAAGGAATGCTAAGGGCTCCCAGCTCCACACTCGGCCCTTCACAGGATCAGGACCTAAGTCAGTAAGAACTATAGTTAGCTTTTCTCTTAAAAAGCAGCACAGATGCTGCTGTATTTGATCACATGCTTGCTGTGTGTTAAAAACAATAGAATCCTCTTCAGTTCTGGTCCTGTTTGTAATACTTCAGTTTAATGCAAAAAGATTTTCTTCAGTTCAGATGTTGAGCTATAAAAACAAGAACTGAAAAGGTACAACTTGAAAGTGCTGTTTGGCCTATTTTAAAAGGTTAGAGGACCTATGCTTTTCAGTGTTTCTTCTATATTTGTTTTCAGATGACATAAGTGCTCCACCAGGGTTTATCTTCTGGTACTTTATTGACAGGACTTGTCAGGCCACAAGGAGCTTCTTGTAGGTAAAAAGCATAGTTTGAGATCAAAGCATTATCTGATTCTTCTCATAATTCTTGTCAGCTAACCACCAGCTCTCAGAATGACCATCCGTGTGCAGTCAAGCGGTATATAAAAAAAAATGGCCTGGATAAATCCTTTTATGGGCCTTGTATTATTGGCAGATAATCTACACATAAAAACAATAGATGTTTTAAGAATAAATAGTTTAGCTAGACAATAAAATCACTTTTAGATGCCACAGTTTAATCATCAGGACTGCATTCCACGCACAATTCAAAAAGGTTTATACAATGAACTAATAATAAGGTACCAGCCAGGAATAGTTCCAACAAATAATGTGCCAGATTTCCAGCTCACTCCAGCAAAAAGGCCAACAGATTAGCTGGATCATCCTAGTTGAGGGTTTCCCCTGGCACAGGGTAGCCAGAGAATGATGCACTATAGCTGTCTGTGGCTGGAGGCTGACCACTTGAGGTACATCTGCACAGCAAACAAAAACAAAAACCCACAACCCACTGCAGCAAGTCTGAGCCCAGGTCAACTGACTCAGCCCTGTAGCGCAAGCTCTGTCCACTTAATAATAGCAGCGTAGCTCTGTCTTGGGCTGAAGTCCAGACTCTGAAACCCAGCAAGTAGGGAGGGTGTAAGAGTCTCAGCATCAGCCCAAGCGAGAACATCTACACCGCTATTTCTACCCACATAGTCCAACCCCAAGCCCTTGTTTTTACTATGTAGATGGACAATGGGGGAACATATCCACTCAGGGTAATTAAAACAGCTTCCCACCTACTTTAATCTATTCAGAGTCTGGGTATGGCATAGACGAGGCCTCAGAATCAGGAAATTGTGACCACCTCTATTGACCTCCTACTCCAAGATGCATCTGGCTTCCAGTGGGCAGATGTGATAATCTGGGCCACAATAACTGTGGTCTTGTCTACATGGTGCTTTAGTCTTCAACAGAGGGGTATACGTTTCTGTCCATATTTGCATGGCATGCACTTATTGGCATGTGCACAGTAAAAGTTTCCTTGTGCACAATAACATAGTCCCATTTCAAACTACATTAAAGTACAGTAGATAACTTTTAGTGTGCACCAGCAGGGAATACACAGGCCAGTTACAGCATGACACACTAGGACGGAGTCGAATTTTCACCCCTCCAGAGTGGGCTAAAGCACCATGTTGACAAGTCTTGTGAAATACAAAGAGTCAAGGTGAGTGAGGTAATGTCTTTTATTGGACCAACTTCTGTTGGTGACAGAGACAAACTTTTGAACTACACAGAGCTTTTCTTGAGGTCTAATATTCGGCACCACAATCCATATAGATTCAGCCTTTAAAGCCAGAGGGGACCATCGTGATAATCTAATCTGACCTCCTGCACATTGCAGGCCATAGAACCTCATACACACACCCCAACCGCTGTAATGGCCCAGAACCTCTAATGCAGTCTGACGTGATTTTCATAGGTTCTGAGTACTTGCAGCTCCCTTTGGCTTCAGTGAGAGCCATAGGTAATCACCACCTGTGAAAGTCAGACCACCTTTGTTAGGGTGGCTTCATATGGATTTAGGTGCCTTGCTTTAAGCTCCCAGAATTGAAACTGTGGGCCTAAACATCTATGAGGTAAAATCTTTAAGATTATAGAAATGACTGCCATATTGAAAAAGGAAATCCCTTTAAAAAATATATAACTACTAGAAATGAGTGGTAATTTTTAATTCTACAGGCAGATGAGTTCAAAAAGGGCTTTACAGAAAGCTTGTTAAAACAATTTATAAATCATGTTGAACTATAGTATCTGTGTAGAGTTTGCTACTTGTCTTATGCAATAGGATGATATATTGACTGCTTTTAAAGCAGTCAAGAAGCAGAGTGTCACTCAGTCACTTTATATGAGTCCATGCCCGCACTCCTTGTGTTACTGTAGAGCACTATCATTCTGAAGTTATGGCCTAAATATTTTTAATGTGTTGCTTTTTCCAAGGCTAAGACACTAAGCTAAAACAAAGCTCTGAGAGCTAGTCTGGATTTCCACAAGGTAAAGCAGAGTTTGACTCATGGTCTACGCTTCAAAGATTTTACAATTTAAGGTCTCATCATAGCATTGCTCTGCGCAGAAGTACCCAAATTAATTTCAGGAGGAGTTACTTATATGAAACTGAGGGTAGTTTTGAACCCTAAATAGGCTACATTCTACCTTGAATCTGATTAATTTAGCTAATTAAATTAAGAGAGACTCAGGCCTGTCAGTATCAGTCAGCTGCAGGGGGACACCTGCAGAGATCACATGGCGGAATCCGTGCCTATACCTAAACCTAAGTGTAAACTGGAATCTGACTGCATATTGAAATAGCAGTCAGTGTGCTTTAAGAAAACAAATCTATGGAATATAAATGTAAAAAACTACATTACAGTATTTTTATAGATGAAACTTTAACTACTACCCCAATGAGGATGATACTAGATCAAACCACCAAGAAAAGTAGTATATTCTCCATCTCTTCAAATCAAGACTGAATGCCTCTCTGGATTATATGCTTTTAGCCAAACATTAATTATGTTTTAGTCAAACACAAGTTATTGGGCTCAACACAAGTGTAACCAGGTGAAATTAATAGTCTATGATCTATAGGAGGTCAAACTGGATCATGTAACAGTCTCTTCTAGCCTTAAAGTCGTCAGTAATGATTATGGTTACAATGTTAACAAACCAAGCATCTCTCAAGTTTAAAAAAAGAGGAAGGATGGTGGTTACAGCACAGCACTAAGAAGACAGGATATTTGGGGTCTATTCTTAGCGCTCTCTTGACTTCAGGTGTGATTTGGGGCAAGTAATTTAATCTCTCTGCTGCAATTTCCTTATCTGTAGAAGAGGGAAATAACACTTATCCATCTCACAAAGATGACTGAAACATGACTAAAAGCCCAATCTAACGGCCACTGAAATCAATGAGACTTTCCATTGACTTAAATGAGTGCTGGATGAGACCCTCCACAAAAACAGCACCTTTTTACTCAGCATCTCTCATTGTTCCTGTGGGGTTCTATCTATTCCTCTGAGTGATAAATATAAGCTGTTGCTAATTTTATTCCTCTTAGCTCTGCAGAATCAAGAATGCTATGTGTGAGTGAGCTGGATTTTACTCCTTGTGTGTGTCATCAACAGCATATTTGGCATGGCTAAATCTGCCCTCAGCTGCACCTATGTTGTTGTGTTGCATGAACATAAATGAAGACAGAATTAAGCCTGCAGAATCTTTTTACAGGAAATGATGCATAAGCCAGAAAGAACCCAGGATGACTCTCAGCTCATAGACTGAGGTTAGAGCAAGCTGTTAGGAAAAAAGGTTTTTTTTCCCTCTTGGAAATTGATCAATTCTGATATAGAAGTAATTTGGGACAAGAACCCTAGAATTCCATGGTGCCACCTTTTCAGTGCCGAACAGCATTTTAACATCTCTGAAGTGTTTTGACATGCTCAGATAGCAGGCAGGCAGGAACAAAAGGGTTCCGCTCTCAGGAAATTGTCAAAGAGCTGTGGGATAAAATCCTAATTCCCACATTGAAATAAACTCCAAGGGTTCCATGCATTTAATCCAAGTATGCTGCTGCTCTTCAAATTCTGCAGTAGCTGGACATGGTCTTGGGGACTTATCTTCATTTTGGGAATTTGGATTCTGCCCTGTAGCTCTTTAGGAATTTCATGAGAGCCACCATCTGTTTATGAAGACGTGCTCACTTTCCCCAGTATTGAACCAATAATAATTAGAGACTGTATGCTCTGCCATGTCTCAACTTAGCTATGGAATAGTTAAAACACACATTTTCTAAAGTCTGAGCAATCCACATAAAAGACTTCAAAGCATGTACAGCCAGACTCAGCCTGTTCCTCTCCGATGCCATGCTGGGGCAGTGCAGATGTGCACTGAGAACCCATTGGGTATCTCTCTATAATGCCTATGTTTCCTCTCTCTTTGGTGTGCTGAGGAGACCTGAAAGAGAGGACTATCTCTCTATATGAAGAGGTGGGGTCTGCTGTATGAGGTCCATTGCTGTTTTTGCCATCCCTCATCCTTGTACAACAGAAATGCTTTAAGTCCCTCTATGCCCATTCAAGTTGCCTTAGTTGCTCAAACTTAAAAAAATGCAGAATCAATCAATCTATCTATCAGTGGTTCTCAGCCCATGGCCTCCTTGAGGCCCAGTCAGCACACAGCTGAGGCCCATCTGACATCCTCAGAGCCATACAGGTAGTGTATATATATAAAATATTGTGTGGATGCGGCCCACATAACACACAGATTGCTGCATATGCAGCCTACAATGGTAAATAGGTTGAGAACCATTGATTATATGTATCTATATTGCTGGAAGAGAGCATTACCTTAAAGAATCACATGGCTGGCTGAAAACGTTACTCAAGTACTTTTTTCCTTCAGCTCTATCCTTTGCTAACTTTTCCTCATGACACCTTTCTAATATCTATCGAGGCATTTCTAACATACCCATCTTGGTAGTATCTAGGTATTGGATCAAGAGTGTTAGTCTGTCAGTGACTTTGTACATACTGTAAAGGTTACATTAAGGAGCAATTCCTTTCTTTATTTGAAAAATAGCTAGTCCCTCCTTTCATTGTTAGTTTGATGATATGTTCTCCATCCTTTCAGGATGCAGAAACTGAAAGGAATTATCTGTTCTGTTATAGTTACTACTTACATCAAATCTTCCAGAGCTTCATTGGTCACAAATTATTTCACTGTAGGACTGTGTTCATGCTGCCACTCAGTGGTAGCAAAGAGGTAGGTAAGTTAGAAAAGTACATGTTAATATTTCAGGCCAATTTTTTGACATGGGCTCCTAAGACATACACCAACTGCATATGCCCATTTTCTGAGTGTCTGAACATTTCCCCACAAAAATCACATAGGGCTAAATGCGGTTCTGATTTACATGAGGCTTAGATCAGGAGTAACTCCACTGAAGTCTGTGAAATTACTCTAGATTTGCACTGGTGAATTTGGCCTCATGTATTTCTTTCAGGGATTAATTAACAAAGTTACAGCACACAATAAACAGAACAAACAGCACATCCTCCCATGGTTACACAGCAGGCATCTGAAACAAATTCTGCTCTCATTTTCGCTGGTGTAAATCCAGAGTTATCCCATTGGCTTCATTGGAGTTATTCAAGGCCTACACTGGTGTGTGAGAGAGCTGAATTAACTATTTGGGTTCTGCTGTAGGGGCCTCAGAACATTTTTTGTTTTTTTGTAAGTCTGACCCATCCAGCAAGTCAAGGGACCCTTAGAACTTTCACCTTCTGTTGAACTTATACATGTCTGTCAGGGCTGTATCAGCTTCAGTCACAGCCGCTGCTCCATTGCAGTGGCATATCTAGAAATCAAAATGCAACTGAAACTGTTGCTCTCAAGCAGAGAGGCAGCAGGCAGCTGGCAGGCATGTGTAATTAAATTCCTGGCACACGCTGTATGTTTTTATACTTTTCCTTTGGTCAGCAGATATTTAAGTGTGCAGATTCTCGAAACCTTCTGCATGGTCTTTTAAAGTGTCATTGCATATTTGCAGGTCACTGCACATTTTGACTGATGATTGTCCATTTAGGAATTTAATTCCTTAAATTGTTTCAAAAATTCCAATATCAAACTACAGATGACATTGGCAGCTCCTCAGTGATTTCAGTATTCTCCTTCCAAAACAAAGGAATACCAGCTGGGCTCTACATATAGCTGGAATGTTCCTACTCACTCCACAACTTGATAAGATGTGTGTTCAATCCCTCATCTACATCTGCCCTCCTTTGCAAAATTGTCATCTTCAGATCCACTGGAGAAGGAGAACAAGAATGCTAAAAGAGAATGAAAAACGAGCAATTGTGATTTTCCTAACAAATACACAATGACATCTAAAAGAACATGCAGAGGGTTTCAAGAATCTGCACACTTAAATATCTGCTGACCAAAAAAAAAAAAGTATAAAAACAGCCAACGCGTGCCAGGAATTTAGTTACACATGTCTGCCAGCTGCCTGGTGCCGCTCTGCTTGAGAGCAACAGTTTCAGTTGCCTTTCAGATTGTGGGTATGTTTTACTACAGCACTATTCTCCAACAGGAAGTCTCTCTGCACTCTGGTACTCCCATATGGTCAGTACATGGGATAAGGCTTTGATGAATTTTTCCCACTCCTTTAGCCATTACTCCCCTCCCCCATCAAAAAATGTCATTTTAGGTACATCCAGAATGTTACTTTTATTTTTTTCCATGTACCTGTACATTATACACTCTGTAGTTCCTATCACTATTGTTAAGCACTTTATAAACACCTTCAAAATATGCAATAAATCAACAAGTGGCTCCAGTAAAATCAGCCCATGTTAAAAATTTCCAAGCTCTGAGGGTGACCAATTAAAATAAATTAATCCAAAGATCAACTAAATAAAAAAGCCCTCTAAGATGCCCTGAATACAGCCAAATTTGGGTCCGGGTCATGGAAATTGAGTTCCAAATGTAAGGACCCTCCAGTCAGTCCTGGAAAGCTGAGTCCCAGGTAACAACAGTAACTGCACTCCAAGGATTTAATCTGAAAGGTGTTGTTTTCTCTTTCAGCTCATCTCTGTCTATCCATTCCGTCTGCATGCAACAGCTGCAGATAGAGAACTAGACACTCTTTAACCAGGTACTGCCTGAATAATGCATTAGCTGTCGAATCTCGGTGATATTCAAGTAATGTGTTATTTGATGCTCTGATCCCTAGGATTATGAGGCACAAGTTTACCCACATCATCACCTCCCAAACTGTTTGATCCAATAGAATAATCGTATGTCAAATACAAGAATGAGAGCACGAAAGCAACCAGAAAGGAATGGTTTGGTAGCTGTAACATTGAGGAAGGGAACATCTGGATGGATTGTGTCCAGTGTGGCAAATTGCCGGCACTATTATGATGGGTCTCGCGCTCTCTCTTCTTTGGGGGGGGGGTTCAAGGCACCATTTCTTGCCCCTGAATTGGAATATTAACTGCCCCACTAGTGTCCTAGAGGAGGGAAGTGGAGAGGGAGGGACCTGGGCCCGCCCTCTACTCCAGGTCCCAGCCCAGGGGCCCTGAGGATAGTGGTGAACCACTTGAACTGACGATTCCTTCCCCTGGGCTACTTCCCTCTCCTGCCCTACAGCTTGTTGGGGGGCTTCCTGCCCTCCCTCTGCACAAGCCAGGTGCCCCTTTACCTAGGCTCTTGGACTTCTTAGCCCACTGCAGCACTTCTCCAAACTGTCCTCTGCTTCCCTTCAAACTGTTCTCTGCTCCAATACCAATCCTCTCTGCTCCAACTCCCACACTGTCTGATTGAAGCAGGGGGTTTTTATCATGTGACTGACTGCAGGTGCTCTAATTGGCTTCAGGTGCTCTAATTAATCTATAGCAAACTTTCTTCCCCTTACAGGGAATAAGGCTCCCTTCTAGCCCTCTCCTGCTGCCCTCTGGCCATGCTGTATCACACCAGTAAATCATTCTGGCTCTACAGTAATGGGAGCAACATAAAGGATCAAATACTGGACTAGATGGGCCTTGGGTCTGGTCCATTATTGCAATTCCTATAGCCCTCAGTAAACAACCAGTTTACTGGGTGGGTCAGATTCTCCTCTGTGCTGCAGCTGGTTTGCACTGCACTGCTGGTGTAAAAGAGTCCTAAAGCTGATATTAACCAACCCCAGGAGAATCAGCCCAGTGAAGGGGGATCCTCCAATGACACAGAGCCAATATAGCAGCTCTTACAGGAGACTCATTCCAGCAGCCAGCATGGAGACAAGGCTAAGTTCCCAGAGCCCTAGCAATCTCCACTTGTTGTATCGGCAGCCTCTCAGTAACAGTGGCAGCTGGTATAAATTAAAACAGCCATCGGGCTGCTCTAACTGTTGCCAAAGAACTGTCCAACCACACAGCCAGCCCAGGACTGTGGAAGCGCAAAGGCAGTTTAAAGCCAGCTTTGTGCCACACCCCACATCCATTCCTGAGTTGCACTGTGCCATAGCTAAGGATCTGGACAAGTATGTAGCTACCCATAGCCATGGACAGAAAGGATTAGAAATAGCTGCACACTTTTACATACAGCACACATTGAAATTGGAAGTGCTGTATTTTCAAATACAGGATCCTAAGCTGTGAATGTTAATACAGAAGCAAACACACTGAAGGTGAAATCTACTCTGCCTGCATAGAGCCCTAGTATTCGGGTTCTACATTGTAGAGTGTGAAATGGATAGGGTCAGGGCAAAGCTGCTGTGCTGGTCCCTCTGGCTGCTATTCCAGCCTGCAGACTGCCAGAGCCCCTTTGTCTCAGATGTATGGGATACTGATGGGGCGGCTCTAGCTTTTTCGCCGCCTCAAGCACGGCAGGCAGGCTGCCTTTGGTGGCTTGCCTGTGGAAGGTCCCCGGTCCTGCGGACTCGGCGGCTTGCCTGCGGGAGGTCCACCGGTCCTGCAGATTTGGTGTACTCACCGCCGAATTGCCGCCGAATCCACGGGACCAGCAGACCTCCCGCAGGCAAGCCGCCGAAGGCTGCCTGACTGCCACCCTCGCAGGGACCGGCAGGGCACCCCCCACGGCTTGCCACTCCAGGCACGCGCTTGCCGCCTTGGTGCCTGGAGCTGCCGCTGGATACTGAGGCCACTTGATTGTGTAAAAGTTGATATATAGCCCTTCCACTGGCCCTTCCCCAGACTCTGTGAGGTCAGCTCAGAGACCCTTTCTGCAGCATAGAAGGAGTCCAAAGATACCCCTGTGCAGCTGCTCTGCCAGCTAACTCCCAGTGCAACCAACATGCACGGCTTAAGAGGTGGAGAGGACCTTGCATGATCCTCTGCACCAGGGCTGAATTTAAAACAAACAGTTACAAGTACAAAATGCATAACTGTACCTGCTAATGCAGTGTGTTTGCAGTCACTGATTCTGTATGTATCATGCATATTTTGCACACCAGCTATCCCTTTGCACCCATTCATTCATATTTTGAATACACCATTTAGAAGCCTATTTTGAGAGAGACCATTAGATCTTCAGAGGGAAAGGGGTGAAAAGGAAAGATTATGCTGGCCTCAAAACTTAATTACAACAAACAGGGTCAGATCCTCAGGTGTAAATCAGCATAGCTCCACTGAAGACACAGCTCAGCCCCTTTACACCACCTAAGATTCTGGCCCAAGGTTAGTAACAGTAACACATAACAAGTGCGATCATCTGACAATGTGGATTGAAGTGTCTGGTAGCACTAAACAAATAATTATGTTTAAACGCTCAGCTGCCCCACTAAGACTTGTAGGATGCCTGCATGCTCTTATCAATATTTTTTCAACAGCTGGAAAAAGCTTAATGCTCCAATATTTGTTTCATATGCCCTTATAGGCAGCTAGCTGGATGAGAGCCCACAAAAAAAACGACTCCTCTAAACTTCTCAGTGATAAGAGAAAAAATAAGAATCTGCTCCAACAACATTACTTTCCAATTCAGCCCAGAAAGCTAATATAACTCCAATGAACGGCCCACATCCATGAAGAACTATCTGTAGAATCGCCATGAAATGTACTGTTATATACAATGGCAATGGCTAAGTTTTCCAATAAATGTGTGACTCAAGTTGATACACTTTTAGTGCTATTTGCCACGTGTTCCTTTGACTTATTCCATGAGTTTATAAAGTGATCGATAGCCATGAATATGTTCTAAATTAAAAGGAGATTTTCATGGTTACTCCACCAATGATATGGGACTCCATGGATATATCTGTTAACTTAAAACTCGGTCAAGTAGATAGTTAATTATTACAGCAACTCACACAAGCCCTTTTTTCAGATGGATTTTCAAATAGTGCATTTCATGCATGAAGTTGGGGAACCAACAGTGTGCAAAAGTAGACTTATTTTCAGAAGTGTCATGTCAAGAGCAAGTAAAGCTAAGGAATTTGTGCTACCTGAATAGGACTTAATATTTGCCTTTATTTATATGAGCAATCTGCTCTTCAACAAATTCGGCAACAAGCTTTCATGCTCACAGTTGCACACTAATCAGCATCCCTCTGCTAATTAACAAGTGTTTCCCACAGAGAATGGGATACCACTCCTATTCACCTCCTCATTTGCACCATTTAATAGCTCTTTGTTCAAACAGTGCCCTTTGCAACCAAGCAGAAAATTGAAAGCAGACAATCAAATTACTGCTGAAATTAAAATAGGATTATTTTCTCCAAATCCATAATTTAATATCCCTCTTCAATATTTATTCCTCCAACACTGTTCAAAGCTAACCCTTTGCTTGCATGTCTCATTAACAGACATGCTTCTTATCTTCTTATCTTCTTCCATTCTTTGAAATACATCTAACGGAAATAGGAGATCGTTGGGATTCCTCTAGACAGAGTTTTAGAGCCACAAATTCCCAATTGCTGTACTATATTGCTCCTCAGAGGGTAGGACCTCAGACTCTGCAGGACCCCTGGAAGACCTACCATAAGAAATAAGTGTTCCTCCTTCCAGGTAGGTAGTCCAGAAAAGTTGTTACTACTCTCTTCATCTTTGAGTCTGAGAACCAAGCACTTAAAGCTCTAGTATAGGACTGATGTGTAGGGTGCATAGGCAGGGCAGACCATGTGCAGAGGCCCTCACAAATGCTGTGCCCCTTCACTGCAACCATAGATGTACACAGGTTCTGCTCAGATCAGGCTCTCTGAGGATGTCATGGAGAAATAAGAATTTGCACTTTAAAAATTACTGTTTCTTTAACTTCTGGTACTGCTGCATGTAATTTCTGTTGCATCCTCATAAGTTTTCAGATTTAAAACCATGCACAAACATCTCTGTAATTTAAGAGCATTTAGGGTAGCCAGTGGGTCTGAATTTTTTCTCTAAATAGAAAATCTGATTACCAGGACAAAGTACAACTGGTTATAAACTAATTTTACTTTATAATTTAAGGTATTTTGCTATTTCCCTCTAACTCTTATAATTTGGCAGTGGTGCATGTAGTATCATTTACTATAGATTTGATTCCTCAGTGAAATGAACTACATTATGGTGACAACTGTTTTTAAAATGTAAACATCATGCTAGCCTAGGTCTAGAAAAAAAAATCTCTGCCAGGTGCAACAGACTAATGCAATTTAATGTCAAAATTATATGTGCAGCACATCAAAACAATGGTTTGCTGACTTGTACGCCAATCTAGATGAAACACTACTTCAGCACTAGCAACATTTCCAGTGGCTTGTTGTTTTGAGAAGCTTCATCTTGCTGGACAGTGCAATTGATTCCGATACCATTTAAGTAAACTGCAAAGAGAGGGGGGAAGCGGGTGACTGAGTGGGGACACAGGGATGCATGGAGAGTGGGGTGCAGGGACACATGGGGACAGGAGGAGATGTGCCTGACTGAATGGGAGAAGCTAGGGGTCAGCCAGGGTCTGCATGAAGGAGGCTCCCTAACAATCCCTCCCTGCCCTCCAAAAAAACCTGTTCCATACTTCTCCCACCCACACCCAATAACTCTCGAGGTTCACTCCTAGGCTTCTTCTCAGCAATTACTTCCCTCTCCCTCAGTTCCTCCGTTACCCCTGACTCCCCCAAGCCTTTGCACTGCTTCTGAGGGCTGCAAGAAATACATGTCTGTATTGTAGTTTAAACGAATTAGTACTCAGAGTTCTGTGTTAATATGCCTAGTAAGGAATCTATTTGTCAAAAAAACATGTACTGAATTTTTTTCATTGTCTGTATTGTTAGAGACATACTTGCTGACAGGTATTTTGAAATAAATTACCAAAATAATACAATTACACCAGTTTAATTGTGTAATTTTGACAAATAAAATATGCAGAATTTTAAAATATTATGCGCAGCATTTTTAATTTTTTGGCGCAGAATTCTCCCAAGAATAGCACCTGCACTGTCAAGTCCAGTGCTGAATGTGCATGGATTTGAATGCTGTAATACTCCCAAGCAGCCTCTGTGTAGTCATGCTTGCCGCCATAGCAGCACAGTGCATTTCTGGATCCAGGCTGGCAGACAAATAACCCAGAAACAAAGCATGGGACAGAGACAGCGGAAACATGGGTTTTTAATTTTTTTTAACCTGGCTGGCTTCTGCACTACATCCCACAATTCACAGCAAAAGCAATCCCATGATGCACACTGCTCAACCACGAAGCAAAGGACCATGCAATGCCTCCCACTCCCCAAGAACTCTATTCCTTCGGTTCACAGCAAACTATGACCATGTGTTCACACAATGAGAACTGAAGACAAAACAGGCATTCTATGTGCACACTGTTGGTGCGACTTGTGTACTTCAAGTTACAGACATGCATTGAAAAGCTTTGCATTAATCCCTCCCGTATGATGTAGATGACCCTATAGCCTTACTTGCTTGTTTACCAAAGTGACCAAAAAGATGTGGTATTGCTAATTAGCATATCAGGTTATAGGCAGCAGCCACAGCATTGAAGAAATCTCCTTAGTGGAGGATGGGAAGCCAAATGAATTATGCAAAGCATTGCTGCAAATGAGCGCCTATAGCCAATGGAAGACAATTTAGTTTTCAACAGATAATTAGTGGAGCTGGTAGGCAGTTTTCAATACAACCCTAACTGTAAGCTAACAGAGTGCTGTTGTGAGGATTAATTGGTTAATATCTGTCAAGTGCTTTGAAGGTGCAAGAGCTATGCAAGTGCTAAGTAGTGTTATTTTAATACAAAGGGATCAGGCAGACATTTGCATTTTTCCTCACTAGTCAGCTACATATGATATGACCTGCTTTTCTTCACAACAAATGGAATTGACTGTATAAGTGCATGAGTTCAAAAATATAAGACTGGAATCAAATATTACGTCTAGTGAAATTTTTTCTATTGAAACTTCTTTGACGAAAAATTGGGTTTTTGACTAAACATTTTTCATGAAAAGTGTCTGCTTTGCATAGAAAATTTCAGTTTTCATACAAATATTTTGGCAAAATCAGTTTTCAGCCAAAATCTTTCAGGTTTTGGCTAAAAACTTGGAAATTTTGGTTAAAACAAAATTTTTCATTTTGTCAAAAATGTCAGACCAACTGTATGAAATATGTTGTTTATTAAGAGCTCGATATAGCAGACTACTCATGAGGAACCATGCAGTGCAGAACATCAAGTTTAATGGTCCTACAAAACCTAGGAAGTATGCACCACACTCTGGAACACCATCTACTGACACTATCTATTAGAAAATACACACATACAGATTCCTGTTGCAACACTTTCAACATTGTAATTTCCATAGTGTGCAAAGAAACAGACACAATAATCATCATACACAGCACCTAGCTCACTGTTGAAACTATATAGATAATATCATACCATCACAATAACAAAATAAGTATTATGTATTGTAAATATCAGTTTACTCAGAGGTTTTAAATCTCTCCTCACACATGTAACATAGATCATAGCATATCCAGAGGGCTTGAAGTAATTCATTTACCCAAGAAAACTAACTAATTAACTATCCTGAGGGAAAGAAGAGCGACCCAGAGACTTGTCCAGTAAACACAGAGTGTTAATAGCTAGCAGTACAGTGAACTGAGGTTAAAACCACTACAATTGGGTGGCTTAATGGGGAGCAGATTATTATTACAGTGAAGTTCAAAGGGTGTATAAAGGCTGTTAGGGTGATGGAAGGAACAGGGTGAATGCTAAGCTCTGGATTACAACCTACAGGTATAACTGGACTTTACTTAGAGTTGAGCCACAGACTGTGTTACATATGGGGTCACGAGACTCAGTCCACATTAGATCCAGGATCCTTCCAGCTCCCATTCTTTTATTTTATTTAGCATAACACCCTGTTTGTCTTATTTAGTTTACTAGCACCCGGTTATGTATGAATGCACTGTTGCTATCTCAGGTCCAGATTCTGAAATGCTTACTCACAAGAAGTAGCTCTTACTCATGTGCGAAGTCCTACTTACCTTCAGTGGAACTATCTGCATTAAAAAGTAGTACTCAGCATGAACAAGGATTGCAGAATCTGGGCTTAAATGAAGACTGGGAAATGTAAATATATATTTTAAACAGGGAAGTGTGATCAGAATGGAAGGAAGCTAAATACATTCTGATTGCTGAAGAGCTATTTCCATTAAGCAGTCACTCACAGCTATAAACATTGGGATCTATTTTGGGGGGAAAGAAATGTTTGCCATGGTTATCAATAGCTCATTCTTAGAGGAGGCGCTGAATTACTCATCTCCACCAGGACAGACTGTAAGGACAGGTGGAAAGGATCTCAATTTAACAACTCATCCAAAGGCCAGTAATGCTAAAGTCTAGTATCCTTTTAGTAGGGTGGGGCAGTCTTAGTTTTAGGAATGAGTCTAGTGTGGAACAGGGCCCCATAGCCTTTTGGCCCTGATGCAAGAATGGTACCCAATGAGCCATACAGATAATGGAAAAGACCATTATAGGCAATATGTTATCTAATAAGGAGGTATAAAAGTCTTTCTTAAAATTATTTCACTATTAGCACATCCATTTTTAAAGTATAAAACTTTACAGTGATAAATGATGGTTACTGAAATGGCTTCTATCCTGTTGTATTCAAAATATTTCTCTCATTAAAGTAAACTAAATTCCTCTTTTAGCACTGGAAGAGCAATATAAAGCATCCCTCTCCTGTGAAAGTAGTTTAATATTCTCGACCAGAGAAAGGCATTTCAAGTCGCACTTATTTCATTCTATATAAAACGTTATAAAATTTTCTAATACCAGTTTGCTCTACATACTCTATAATCTGTTCATTACTGGCTTATCGGCAGTTGGCTATCAAGTTACTTGCACCTATAACAAGGGAATACGCTTCTTAAGGACAGCTCAGCTCTACATCCTACTTGCCAACAATTGACCCTATGTATTAAAAACCTAATGTAACAGAATCCAATTTCCTTAATGTCAATCTGGATGAAATGTAGGAGCAAAGGAATTTGCATGACTGTGAAGATGAAACTATATATAAAAATCTTCATGGAAGTCAGTCTACATAATGCCCATGGGAGCAAGTAATGTTGGGGTTTTTTTAAAACCATTATTACCTGCATTGTGGCTATCATCTTGGCCATTACTCTTGAGAGACCTCAAAGGCTAAACAGAATTGGGCCAGGTCAATATTTGGAAGGGAAACCTCAAAGGAAATACAAGGACACTGTATAGTAACTTGAAGCTGACAACAGAAACCAGAAGTCCTTTCTTGCCAAAGAGTTAATAATGGTGACTTGTCCAGAGAAAGTCACAGGAGCGTCTAAGGTAAAGGGATCCCCCCGTAGATTCCTGCTCTGCATCTGTAAGTTCATCAAGTGAAGCAATGTCTGCACATTATTTAACATAATAAAATCCTCTAAAAAAACTATTAAAAGGAGCTTTTACTTACCTCCAGCTATAAATGTCACAAATCTAATGTCCAGTACCTAAGGCCAGAGCAAGAAGCCAGTGCTGCTAGATCCCATTGGGAAGCTGGGAATGCCCCTTTTCTAATAGTATAAAGCTCTAGCATGAAACCCTGGCCCAGTTGAAGTCATTGGAAGTTTTGCCATTCACTTCAGTGAAGCCAGGATTTCATGCTTGGTTTCTAGCCTTGCATGTTAATGGGCTTTGAAGAGATGACCTCTTTGTGTACAGTACAGAAAAGCCAGCACTGGAATGACTGGTTTTGAATTAGGGTAATTTTGAGGGGGAAGTACTACATTTGGGGGAAGAGGAGGGAAATGTTTCTGTGGAGGGCAATATTTTTTTAAATAGCAAGTGTTTCAAAAGTGGCAAGGATTAGGAAATATTAGAATAAATCCCAGGAATATGGATTGGCGGATGGAAGGCAGGTGAGTAGATCAAAAGTGCATGCTGAGTTTATCACATGGATATCACTGCCATGTGTATGGTGTATATAGGAACATACTGAGAGAGAAAGACACTATCAACCTGTGTGATTCTGATCGCTGGAATTACCCTATAAAGCCAACACAAAATTTATGAGGTGTTTCCCCACACTCAGTTTCCAAATCCTCTTGGTCCAGTACATCTTTCAAGTCTGAAATGCTAACTCTCGAATACATGTCCCTGCCTTTGCCCCCAGATAGAACTTCTACTGCACCCACTCTTGCATTCACACTTACACATCCCATATCTATTCTTATATGTTTGCAAAAACTGGACATGAGTATGCGCTGTCCCACAGGAATGACCATGACCCAGATAATAAGACAAAGGGTACACATTTCTCTGAAAGAGTGAGAGAAGGATAATCGGAGGGAGTGTTGTAAGTAGTTCAGCCTCAGGTCTATGAAACCTGGACCATATATAATCATCAGCTGATGTTAGATTCAGTAGAGCCAAACCCAAATTCCTCTTCATAGTCTCTCTAAAATTATAATAAGCACTTCTGACAATTAACAAGAAAGGGGAAGAGGAGGCAGGTTGCAGTGTCACTTTTTAATCTGCTTTTTTAAAATGACCAGCAATGACGATATCTACCATAGCAAAACAAGGGATTTTAATGCAATATTACAGAATAACTGGAGTGCTCAGCCTACAAAGGAAGCTATTGTCCCTTGGGATGAAAAAAATATTTCTAGTAGGCATTAAGGCACCAGATTCTGTTTTCAGACATATCACACCACTGACCACTTTCTCAACATAGATAGCAATAAATTAATAATTTTATATTCTAATCCTTGACTGCAGTAAAGGTTTAGTGTATATTCAATATCACACAAAGAAGAAAATGAGATTATTTTCTCCACTCCAGTGGCCGATGAACAAATTGATTATATTGCAACTACAGCTTGTTTACAATAAATGAAGACAAACTCATCCACATGCCTGGTAAAAGTTGCAAGGAACAACAATAGGGCTAACTATAGCATTGGTTACAATCATTTGATTTGATCTGACTGTAAGGTAGGGCATAGTCTGATTAATTACTCCAGCCCAGCATATAAAAGCCAAATAAATACCAGACACATTCCAAACTAGTGCTGCCATTAAATTAACTCTATCCCCATTGCTGCCAAAGGGAAGGAGCCCATTTATCACATTGAAACTTGAAGCTCATTTATTATAGCAAACATGAACTTTTATTAAATTATATGGTGGTATCCAAATACTCTCCTATTTTTGTATGGCAGTTTGTTTTTAAATATGTTAAGTCTTTCCTAACTCAGTTGGGATCTGAGAAGGTGGCATGCCACTGACATACCTGAAGTTTAGTTAAAGGGAGTAATAATCAGGCTTCCCTGAAATACATTATATATGCCGCCTTGATTAAGTGACAAAAGTATTTCGCTTTTTTTCATTCCAGTTACAAAGCAAACACTCTTTGTAATGGAGAGTTTTTATGTCATGTGTCTGGCTCAAATCTACCTACTGTGGTACAAAACTAGCAATCATTTTAATAAATATTTTGATGCTTTCAGAGGACATCTAATTGGCCTTCCACCATCCTTTGGTAGGCTGGCTAGCAAGTTTATTGCTTATGTGCCCATACTCCACACAGCAACTCTGAGTGGACAAAAGGCTTACCGTATTTTCCGGCGTATAAGATGACTTTTTATACTAAAAAAACAACCCCCAAAAATCGGGGGTCGTCTTATACGCCGGGTATAAACAGTGGGCAGCCCAGAGCCCTCTGATTCCCGGCCGCGGCTGGGATTTAAAAGGCTCTGGGCTCCCCCCCTCGGAAGGGGGGGTAGTCTTATACGGCAAGTATAGGCCAAAACCTATGTTTTAACTGTAAAATTAGGGGGTCGTCTTATACGCCCAGTCGCCTTATACGCCGGAAAATATGGTACCTGTTTTTCAGTTCTTCAACAACACTTGGAATTGCCCTGACGTTCCACTGCACCTTAATCCATTCACAGGGTCGGACATCCTGAACCATGGCACAGTATAGGGTGATTTCACTGATGGTCTCCTTAGATAAAAATAATAGGCTCAGATCATTGGCTGCCTATGCATGAGCTGCTGCCTGTCCTAGCCCTGGGGTTGCTCTGCATTTAACCATTATGCCAGCTGACCCTTGCAGAGATGAAAGTAGCAGAGTAGTCACTATGGTCACTGTACAACACTGGATTCCCCATCCAGTGGATGTTTAAATCTGACTTTTAGGCAATTTTACACCAGCAGAGTCTTTTCACTGATTTAAATGAGAGTTGGGTTGGGCCCTAAATGATCTGATCTAGCTGAGCGCTAGTCTTAGACCTTTTTTCTTTATTGTGTTCAAGAGTTCCTGCAGCACCTGTTTAATTTTTCATCATTAGAAATTATTAAAGAAATAGCAGCATACACAGATCTAAGCAAAGGTATAACCAAATGCCTGTAAGAGTTAAAAGACAGTAAGGGGAAGGCACAGACCTTCAGAATTCAATTGAATTCTGCTTTGATGTTTCTAGATGTATGACAGAGGCTATTAAGAGAGATTGTTTTCTCTGAAGTAAGTAAAGGATGAGGAAACGTCCTATTACCAGGCACACACATAACTCATTTCTAAGTGGATTGGCTCAGACTACATATATCAGTGCAGTAATTTATCATTTTATAAATCATTATTTAAACTCTGTGTGAATGATAAAGTACAACACAACATAGACACAGTGAAATAATTCAGCTCCTGGTGTCCAACCTACCTGTTTTTACCAAATGGGAATGTGTATTTGTAACTCCATTCAGAATATTAAAAAACCACACAAAATACAGAGTCAGCACGCATACTTATCTTATTTTCCTAAGTTATTATAAATTAATAGAATAAAAGATTGAACTCTCTTTAAAGATTTGTCAAAAAAAAATCCTGGAGTTCTCAAGCATTTTCCATAGCATGGACTACATCTTAATAAAGAGATTGTCTCTTGAACACTTCCCCTCCCCTTCTGGATTGTGTGGGCCATCTACCAGCAAATAGAGAACAGCCCTGTGGCAAATGCAATTGTTTCTTAGATGAAAGAGTAGAACCAGGGATGTATTTATGCATTTTAAGCCATCTTTCAATTAATGTAAGCAGGTGGAAATAAAGAGAGCCAAGCACCATGCAACCAGCAAGCTCTCCATAGATCAAGGTTAAGTAACTTCTGCCCTGCAAGTATCCTGAGAAAAAGAGACTCCATATACAGTAAAATGACCCCAGTCCTCTGGGATGATGTTGGGGGAATGCGTCAGCATGCATCCAGTAGTAGGGCTGAGTATACCTTCTTTTATAGAGCTTGCAAAGCTTCCAACATTGCCTATGGAAAGATCAGAACTACAGCCAATCTCCTTCATATATGATGCATTCTGGGCCAGATCCATAAAGGGACTGAAGTGCCTCTGCAATCCACAAAACACCTGTTTGCCTGCCACTTAACCATGTAGGTACTGAAAATTCTATTGTAAAAGTCCCCTAGGTGCTTGAGTTACTGCTTCTGGCACACACACTGCTGCCTCAGGCAGGCACCCAGACACCTCTCTCTCATGTAAGCCCCAGTATGATCCTCAAACCAGGGGAAGATAGGCATTGCCCCACCTATCTTCCTGGGGGCCCAATTGGGTAAGCATGCTCAGAGCACATCTAACTCCACACAAAACCACTTGGGGAAAAGGGGTGTGAGGGTCAGCTGCAGAATGGGGGTCTCTTGTATAACCTCTAGTTCATTAATTAGGGCACTCCCAGTGGGTGGGAGACTCCCAGTTCAGTTTTCCCTCTGCCTGAGAAGGGAACTGCACAGGTATCTCCCACCTCTCACATAAGTGCCCCAACCAATGGATGATGGCATATTCTGATATAGGTCTCTTTTGTTGAAGTTGTTCCCCTTCGTACTAAATAATTACACATTATTTAGGCCAGTCACTGAGAATATACTTGCACCAGTTTCTTGCCCAGTTCCACTAGATGCAGTGACCGAGGAATGAGTAGGCTGTACACCTTGGGGATGTTCTAATCCATATCCAGCTGATTATAGCTGCTTGGGAGCCATTTTGTCAGGTAGGGATTGCCAGAGCCCAGCAGCACTCTAAGCGCCCCTACTAGGGCTGCCAACTTTCTAATCACACAAAACCGAACTAGCCTTGCCCCTTCCCTGAGGCCCTGTCCCCCGCCCCACCCCTTCCCCAAGACCCCGCACCCTGCTCACGACATTTCCCCTCCTTCAGTGGCTCACTCTCCCCCACCCTCACTCACTTTCACTGGGCTGGAGCAGGGGGTTGGATACGGGAGGGGATGAGGGCTCTAACTGGGGTGTGTGGGCTCTGGGGTGTGACTAGAAATGAGGGGTTCAGAGTGTGGGAGGGGGTTTCAGGTGGGGGCAGGGAGTTGGGTTGCAGCAGGGGGTGAGGAATCTGGCGGGGGGATGTGGATTCTGGGGTGGGACTGGGGACGAGGGTTTTGGAGTGCAGGAGGGGGCTCCAGCCTGGGGGGTGGGGCCAAGGGATTCGGAGTGCAAAAGGGGGCTGTGGGTTCAGGCAGGGGTTTGGGCTGTGGGAGGAGGTGAGGGCTCTAACTGGGGGTGCAGGCTCCAGGGTGGGGCCAGAAATCAGAGGTTCAGGGTGTAGGAGGGGGCTGCAGGTTGAGGTAGGAGGTTGGGGTGAGGGCTCTGGACTGGGGATGTGGGGTTTGGGATGCAGAAGGGGGCTCCAGGTTGGGGCCGAGGGATTCAAAGAGCAGGCAGGGGCTGTGGATTGAGGCAGGGAGTTGGGAGGGCGGGGTGAGGGCTCTGGGCTGGGGGTACGATGAGGGTTTGGGGTGCAGGAGTGGGCTCCAGGTTTGGGGGGCTCAGGGCTGGAGCAGTGGGTTGGGGCATGGGCTTACCTCGGGTGGCTCCTGGTCAGGTAGGGACTAGGGCTAAAGCAGGCTAGTCCCTACCTGTCCTGGCACCATTCTGCACCCCTGAAGCAGCCGGCAGCTCTGGCTCCTAGGCAGGGCGGGGGCAGGAGGGTCCATGCACTGCTCTCACCCGCAGGCACCGCCCCTGCCCAGGTACCATTGGCCTCGTTTCCCTATCAATGAGAGTGCAGAAAGGGTGCTTGGGGCAGGGGCAGCATGCAGAGCCCCATGGCCTACAAGCTGGACCTGCTGGCTGCTTCCAGGGCACAGCGCAGTGCCAAGACAGGTAGGGACTAGCCTGCCTTAGCCCTGCAGCACCGCTGACCTGACTTTTAATGGCCCAGTCGGCAGTGCTGACTGGAGGCGTCAGGGTCCCTTTTTGACTGAGTGTTCCGGTCGAAAATTGGACACCTGGCAACTCTAGACCCTACATGCCTGTCAAACCTCCAACATGCCCCATACATAAGGAGTAATGAGGAACATGTCATAGCAGCAGCTATATCAGCCCTACAGCACTGAAGGCCAGTCTAAATCTGCTTAGAACTGCCAGAATAGCACAAAATAGACAAATTGTGCCAGGAGCTGGCCCCTCATATTCTTATGTCACACCCCAATGGCCTCCTCCCTCAGAGAGTCCCCAGGGAAGGCAGATCAGCATTGTATGTGGCTAACATTGTTGCAAGCATCGCAAAGCATTTAGGGAGGGTCAAAGGTGTGTGAGTGGGGAATGGAAGATTCCTTTACAGGAGTATGAGAGGCTGTGGATTGAGGCAGGGAGTTGGGGGGGCGGGGTGAGGGCTCTGGGCTGGGGGTACGATGAGGGTTTGGGGTGCAGGAGGGGGCTCCCGGTTTGGGGGGCTCAGGGCTGGAGCAGTGGGTTGGGGCATGGGCTTACCTCGGGTGGCTCCTGGTCAGCGATGCTGCAGGGCTAAAGCAGGCAGTCCCTACCTGTCCTGGCACCATTCTGCACCCCTGAAGCAGCCGGCAGCTCTGCCGGAGAGAAAGAAGAAAAGCAGAGAACGGGTTAACTCCACGCTCCTGCTAGGCCCAAAGATAAAATGCTCAAGGCCACAGCACACATCTGACTCTCAGCTGCCGGCCAAGAATGAGGGGGGCCTGGAATGGAACAGACACAGACCTGCAGAGCCAGCCCATAACAAGCAAGGCAAGTGAAGACCAGCACAGAGGAAAACAAAGAGAACAACAGAATCTAGCCGGTGTGTTTTGGGGAAAGCCGAGGAGACCACAGAAAGCTGGTTTGAACTGGCACAAAAAGCACCAGGAACAGAGGTTGTGGAATGGAACACCCCCAGCTCCATGCACTGGCTCCAGGGTCATTGGTGGAAATAAAATTCAGGACTCACTACTCCTCGGAACTTGGATTACATGAAAGTCTCCATTCGTGCCTTCCCGCTACTGCCACTGAGCAAGGGGGCTGGGAAGAGGGCCAAAGCTCTTACTGTTGTTGGCAGAAATGAAATGAGATCTAGTTGGCAAAGCTGAGCGAAAAGGGAAGCTTTTACAAAGAGACAGCTCTCATTGCCATTACCTCACCCACTCCCCTGCTCTCTAATGGCATCTCTTATGATAACTGCACCTCTTCCGTGCACCCTTAGAACTTTAGTCCCAGATATGAGGAGCAAAACAACATGACCTCAAACAACTTCTTCCTGTGAGGTGTGCCAAGGGGCAGAGCAAGGGGCTGTCCCACAGAAAGGCAAGCTGGCAAACATCTATATTGTTTCCCCATATCTGGGCACTGTGCTGCCTGGAGCAAGGGTAGGGGCAGTGACTTTCAAAGGAGTCACCAATGAACAGTATGAGAGAGGCACTGTGGCAGCCTTTAAAGCAGGGGTTCTCAAACTGGAGGTCAGGACCCCTCAGGGGGTCGCAAAGTTATTACGTGGGGGGTTGCAAGCTGTCAACCTCCACCCCAAATGCCACTTTGCCTCCAGCATTTATAATGGTGTTAAATATACAAAAAAGTGTTTTTAATTTATAAGGGGGGGGGGGTCACACTCAGAGGCTTGCTATGTGAAAGGGGTCACCAGTAAAAAAGCTTGAGAGCCACTGCTTCAAAGGCCTCCATTTCCTCAGTCAAGGTTACCAAGTTAGTGTCTTTACACTGATCAGCAAACATGACCCTCTTTCCATCTCCCTTCCTCAGCGGGAAGAGAGTAACACTCTCTTGCCAATTGTAAGGCCTGTAAATCTTGTCCTGGGGTATTACAGCAAATGGGATAACATGGTTTTTCCCACATTGGTCTGCACAGACCAGGGCATCACTGAGAAAAGTAATCAGCAAACCCAGCTGCTCTCCATACCTCCATTAGTGCAGACTAATAATAATACTTTAACTTTCCTTGTTTCTGCCACCCAAAAATCCCAAAGCACTTTACAAAAAACTATGCATTAAGCCTCACAAAATACCTTAGAGGTAAAACAGTCTGATTAGACCCATTCTTCAGCTCAGAAAATGAAGGTGCATTAAGAGGCTGGAATGAAATTTTTCAAAAGTTCTTAAGTAACTAAGAACAAGTCCCATTGAAATCCTACCCTAAGTACTAAGGTCACAGGAAATTTGCTGCAAAGCCAGGAATAGAACCCAAATCACCTGACTTCCAGTCCAATGTATTAGCCATAATATAATTATTTTCTTCATTCCTGCAGGTTTCATGGATCAATTGTGCTAACCAAAAAGTTAAAAAGGAAGGAGAAATAAATGTCTCTCAATGACTCAAAGTGGAAGACTGAAAAGAGAGAGCTAAACCATTTCTGCCCTTTAAGTTCTGAATTATGTTTGCTTTCTTCTTAATATTGTCTGTACATTGTGCTCCACGTGGAAAGGATATTCAGCTGCAACGCACAGTAAGTAATACATTACCAGAGCAAGAGGAGGAGTGAGGACACAGGGCTTATATATTCTAGAGCTGTAACTAGCTTTATGAAAACCTTGCTCGTTGCAAAAGCTAAGCACAACATTTTCAGATTATATTTGAAGTGAAATTGCACTGGACTCCCAATACATTCATTTCTAAAAGTCCAGGCAATATTTCTGGTACCAGCTTGAGGAATTTCCAGCCCCAGAGTATATAGTAAATGTGCCATACTTGATGGGTTGTTTTTCCAGTTAAATATTTTATAGTATATTATGACAGGGCATGACATTGTTTCTTCATTCCTTATTATACGTTTTAACTCCCCCCCCCCCCGCCAATCAATGAGGGAATTCCTTTCTTCATTTCTACAGAGAGGCATTAATCTCATATGCTTATGTTCATCTTTGATCTGGAAACTGTGCCTATCATTCATTTCTAATTATATTAACGTCATAAAATTTTACTTCTATTGCTTCTTTTTAATTGCCATGCAAATGACTAATTATGCAAAATCTAGAGAATCCAATTAAAAATGAAATTCTTGACATTAAGAGTGTTTACTTTGGCTGTGACTTAAGATTTTTCAATGTGCTAGTAGTATCTTAACATAATGCAGTTGGAATAACAATTTGAACCATGATTTAACAAAACACAAATATACTGCCAAGCAGCTACTACTTAAATAATCTTTGGAATAGAGATTAATTCAAACCAAGTCCCTGGGTCCAAACCAAGACCCTAAATCCAAATACCCCAAGTTGGTTTTATTGGTGAGGAAAGAATCAGGGTTTCATAATTTGACCAAACATCCAAACTTTTCTGTCACTGTAATTGACCAGTCTGGATTCAAACTCCCCTCCCCTCACTTCATCCAAACCGCCTGTGCATATGTAACAAGTCTAATTACTACAGCCCAGGTCCATTTCTATTTTGTAATAACCACTGCAGTTCTACATGGGATCCCACATTAGTGCTACTACAGTCACTCCCTGTTAATGATACACAGCATGCTATTACTAGCATGCTTTCATTCTATAGCATATGCCTTTGTCTCTGCAGTATTTTTCTTTCACAATGAATTTCTACCTTATAAATTATATAGTTGAAATCAAAGTTAATTGGCAATGAATACTTCAGTGTGTAGCCAATTACTTTAAATAAACATGTTTTGCCCAGAACGGCTGTTGATCATGTATATAGGAATTGTATGCAAAACCCATAAAACAAAACAAAAAAACCCACCCCAGACGATTGGCTGTGTTTGGGAATGATCTGTTTGCCAAGCACAGCAGTTTGCAGTGGCAAATAAAGCCTGTTTCAGAAGCTGTCAATAAAAATCGGAGCTGAAGATTTCAGGAACACAGAGGGAATAATTCATCCTCTAAATGAAGAAAGATCACCTTCACATTACAGAGTGGTAGCCGTGTTAGTCTGTATCAGCAAAAAAGAACGAGAAGTACTTGTGGCACCTTAGAGACTAACAAATTTATTCGAGCATAAGCTTTTGTGGGCTAAAATCCACTTCATTGGATACATGCAATGGAAAATACAGTAGGAAGATATGTATACACAGAGAACATGAAAAAATGGGTGTTGCCATACCAACATTACAGGAACTGCTTAACTTGTATTGCTTTGCATCCCTCTGTTTTAGAATAGTGAAACCAACTTCCTCATCTTCATTCCCATTGTATCTCAAAGATGTACAATAACCATTATTAAGATAAAAAGGTCCATTTATCTTATAGTGGCACTGCTCAGATGCTATGGTTTACAAGATCAGATCCAAATAAAGATCTAAAACCACACAAAACTGTCTGCAGTTCTGTTTTTTCAATACATAGAGGCTTATGTTAAAAACTATTATGGTTAGGGGAACTGGCCATGTGAAAAATATTTGCCTTTAGCTTCTATCATATATATTGTTACCAGTATTAAAGGACAATCTTGCTTTTCTTGGGAGTACAAGGCGGGTTTACATGGTGTGCAAAGAATGCAGATCTTGGCTCCAAGCCTCTAACTTATTTGTTATTTCTCACACCTACTATCTTATTTTTTTGTTTTAACATTTTATTCATTTCACAACAGAAATATACAAAACTAAGCAGAATAATGTTACAAACTGTCACGGGGCAGGAGATGTCTCTCTTTGCTTTCATTCTCTAGATTTGAAGCAGCGTTTTAAAAAATTGCATTTTGTTTAATTTAGATAAATCAGGACATTTCCCTAACACTGGAATATTGGGAAATAAATCTGTAATCAGAGCACAAATATTTCAGTTTGGGATAGTCCCTGAAAAATTGTGACTACCGTGGCATTTCCTCTAGCTTTTAGTTGTGAGTTGCGTGCCTGTTTTCCCCCCGTTGCAAGACTTACAGGGAAAAAAATCTCATGTAATTGTCTTGATTTACTGAAATTACAGAAAGATGGAGCCCTGTTTGGAATCCATATGGCTGCAGGCGATAAATGTATTGCATCACAGTGGGGCAAATCCTGCCTCCCATCACTACAGGTGAGCTTCAAAGAGCCCCAAATGCAGCAGAACTCATGAGGTCCCACTGTGCCATGGTGGGGAGTGAGCAGCATGACATAAGAGAAATGCAGTGTGTGGGGGAGTGGTTAACCCTGAACGCCTCAGGGATTTCCTGTCTATAACTGTTCGCATCAGACTAGGAAAAAGGCAGGGCCACATGGATCCCTCTGAATCCCACCCTCACAGAGGTGCAGGGACTATGGATCCTATTGCAATCCTGATACTGTAGTTTTGACTGCAGTAAGGAGGTGAATTCCATCCCTCTGACTGCCAGAGAACCTTCTACTCCATTGAATGAATCTCAACCCCATTCACTCAGGCTTATCATAGAATGGAGGATTGGACCGAAAGCTGCATACACATATATCAACTATAGAAATGCCATTCACAAGAATTAAGAGAAGTATGGAAAGACTTAGATTAACAAGAAGACAGTCAGAGGAAAGATGGACCTAGCTAAGTGAACTGATTATAAATAAGTCAGGTGTTTACAACATACATCATGCTGTGTTACCCTTGCTCATGTGTCTGACAACCTGGGTTATACTGTTAATTTACAATATTTTCTTAACAACAACAATTCTGTTTACATTTAATATAAAAATCAGTAACAACAAAGTGCATTTTAGAAATAGAGGTCTGTATGTTCTTCCTGCAGCGTACTATACAAATAGTAAAGGTCACTGTGTCCTTTCATCTATTTGATGTCAATCCTTTAAATTATATATATAATTTAAAGGATATATATATTCACGATAGCTATTCTGTAATTCATGCTAAATAAAAATCAAATCATTTTCACTTTAACAATTGGGGAAAAATTGTTAGCAGGCAAAACAGAAACAAAGAGGATAACAGATTGTTGCAGTGGCAAGGTTGATAGGGGCAATATATTATTCACTAATATATATGTTGAATAACATGAAGGCTCTGACTTCATCACACGAGACTATATGCATTCGCTTATAATGAAATTCCTCTTTAACTCACTCTTATTATTAACTGTGATCTTGCATTTCTGACATGCTGCAAGAGCTACATTAGACATAACAAAGGGGATATGTCAAAGGAAAAATGCCACAAGTCATGTTCTTCTCCACAGAGCTCTAGAAATATTTTATTTTTTAAACAATTATAATTTTATTTTTTCTTCCCCCTCCGTTCTGAAAAAGCACCAGGTACACTGAAAAAAATAAAGCATACAGGAGCTCCACAATGTATTTAAAGAAAAAACTGCATCAATTTTTTGTTCTTTTCTTCCCTGCCCCTTTTCTTCATTAGAATGCACAGCCATTCAGAGAGGGGAATTTCTTGCTTGCTTGTTCTCTCCCTGGAGGGCTGTTCCTTAACTGAAGGGTTATTCCTTAGCTGTTCTATTTATAGATCTGCTTCAACTGCTGTTGGGAACTCACCATTTGCTGTTCAGCACTTTATGCTCATATAACCTCCTGGGTATATAGCATTTTCATAAATTCTGTGAATGGCACAGAGATTGCTTCTAACATTCCATCTGCATTTTGATTTCTCCAGCAAAATCATCTCACATCACTGTTTTCCTTTCATGTTAAAAACAATTGTGGGCACCATCAATAATTTTATAACATAAATAGAAAGGAAGCAAACTAGCCTGTCATTCCAGAAGGCTTTTCATTGCAATCTTTTTATAGCATTACCAATATATAGCCTTGCATCATTACCAGTGAAACTACCAGTCTGTCTGATATATGTATCAGCAGCAGCACATGGCAAGGAATGAGATATTAAATTTATTCATGAAAAGCAACCTCTCTCACTCAATAACATTTCATCATCTTCTTAACAGGGGCCCTACATAGCCATGTAGAATAAATGTGCACTAACTACTTGGTTCACACCCTGGATGAAGCTTGTTGTTTTGATGCTATTGCAAGTCCATCCCAGATGCAGTGCACTGCTGGGTCTCTCCTGCCCTACTGAAGACAATGGTGAACAAATGCAGTTTCCCCCACCCTCAATACACTGCTCTGACAATATACATGGACCCGGAACTGTGCTGGGAGCGGCCAAGAGTGAATTCCCTGTGCGCTGTGCAGGGCCGCCGAGAGAATTCCGGGGGCCCGGGGTTTTCGGCGGTGGGGGGCCCCCGCTCAGGGGCGGCTCTAGACCCCAGCGCGCCAAGCAGGCGCGTGGGGCGGCCCTTTCCCTGGGGGGCGGCTTTTGGCTCCGGTTGAGCTCCCGCAGGTGCCGTGGTCCCGCGGTCCACTTGTCCCGGGCTCCACGGGAAGACGGGAAACACTCCAGGGGCCCCGTCTTGCAAATTGCCCCTCTTGCCCCCCCCTCTGGGCGGCCCTGGCGCTGTGTGTGGAAGAGGGCATGTCAGGGATAGGCGGAGGGATCTCTGTAGTGACGATACAGTGGGGATTCTGGGCTGCTCTGGATTGCAGAGCAACTTGTAGACAACCCTCAGGAGGCTACCATAAGCTGAAGCATCAAAGGGCTGCTCCAGCTTACTCTGGGGGCCATTTCGACTCTAACACCCCCACCCCACCCCCGTCCACCCGTGAGTTGTGTCTTCCGCCTTGTGCTTTCAGGAGAGCACAGCCCAGAATCTCAACCTGAAAGCGTTGCTATTGACTTCAAGGAGGGCAGGTTCAGATCCTAACATCAGTTGCTGGCGAAAAGACAGAATAATGGTGACACTAAAGGAAGTGGGACCATTTGAAAGGGCCTTCTCCTAGCCCTCTGGAGGTGTGATTCTCTAGTGTATACCAAAGCCTTAGGCAGAACCATTTGAGCCCATATCCCCCTGATCAACCTCTGAGTCCCACAACCCAGCAGGGAAGCAGGCATCAGAGCAGCCAGAGACACATTCAGTTGGCCAGTCAGAGGAGCTGTTGACCAGCTGTGGCAAGGAAGGAAAGGCTGCTTGAAGTGCTCTTGGGTCACACCAATGCAGGGGTAGCAATAGGGAATCAGCTTGGGAGGCACTGCCCTTCTCCCCCATCCCTCACCCCCATCTCCTCCTTATAGCTCCCTGACTGAAATGCTTCAGTTTGAAAATCACATGGCTCAGGGAACATATTGTCTATTAGTAAAATAGACATTTTCTTCTTAACATGCAGTTGCCCCCTAGGGCCATGAGTTCGAGCCACACAGCGCCGCAAGTGGCCCTCTGGTCACACTGGCCTATGTCAAATTAGCCACATCCCAAAACCATCACCTCCAGGGTCACTAATTGGCACCCTTGTTGACAACCTAAATCCATACACCAAGGATTGAATAAGCATGGAGACTAATCTACTCTCTCCTCTCAAATTGGTCCCTCTAGAGCAGGGCTGCACCATATTCTAAAGGTAGCGTGGGAAAACAGAGGACATCACGCTCCAGAACTGTCAATCCAGCACATTCCAACAGCACTAAACATTTTCAATTAAAAGAAAAAAAATACCAGTGATACAGGCCACTAATATAGGTCAATAATTCTTACTTGCATGGTGATAATCTCATCAGTATTTTGCACATACATGACACTACAATGCAAATATAATACAGGATCATGTCTATCTGCTGAACCATAGGGAGAGTTACAGAGTAACTACTCTCGGTCCTTCTAGGTGCCATTAAGAAACTACAAAACCATGTAATTAAACATTTTACCCAGTCAACTATGCAGTTTGCCATGGTAATTAAAGACAGTTTTCATGATGACAGTTCTGCCCAGGATAACTCTTCAGCAAAAAACAGCATGAAAATACCTTTTACCCACAGCAACTCTACTGAATTTGATAACTCTGAATTACCAGTTTCTTCCCTAGTTTACGCTTTGTGTGGTTCCATTGACTTCTGCAGTGATTTTCAGCCCATACAACCCAGAATTTGGCTTTTAGGCCAAGAGCTCAACTGTGCTCCCACTGAGTCAGTGGAGTTTTGTTACTCATTTCAACAGGAGCAGGCCCCTAAATCTGTTCACATAACTCACTGACTGCAGTGCACCTACTCACAAGCATTAGAAGAGCAGGATTTAGCATTCAATGTCTGTATAAAAATGAAACTTTCCTGAACATTACTTGCATTTAAAAAGAGAAGATTTACAAATATATCTACTACCATGGATTTTTCACTCTGCCTTGAAAGGACAGAAATATTTGTCATTTGGCATAAAAATACATTGCCACTAGAATACCAGGTATTTACCAGGTCCCAATCTTGCGCCCATAGGTCACCCTGCTGGCGGGATCAAGGCCTAACATGAACAGCAATTACTAATTTCTCCACCATTTTCCAGTGAATCCTTGTACTGTAGTTAAAGCAACTACAAGAGTTCAATGGAAATCTGACTTTTGTAACTTAACCTTTCTGCTTTTCAGCAGATTCATTATATTCTGTTTAAAGGCATAATGTACAAACTCACGTGAGTTTCATGATTCTTTATTGGAAATTATCAGAGGGGTAGCCGTGTTAGTCTGGATCTGTAAAAGCAACAAAGAATCCTGTGGCACCTTATAGACTAACAGACGTTCTGCAGCATGAGCTTTCGTGGGTGAATACCCACTTCTTCAGATGCAAGGGAAATTATGTTTACCTTTACCATTGATCCTTCAGCTGTGAAAATTCTGAGTGATCAGGTTATCCTAATACACAAACATCTTACCTGCTCTCTCACTTTATCCCTTCTAGACCTCACAGATGAACATGAATATGGAAAATTATTTTGCACTTTCTTCAGTCAGGAGACAGGGTTGTAATATTCAAACAGACTGGGAGATTTAAAAACACGTCTCCCATTAGTTTGAATGGAATTAAAATTTTAATATTTAAATCCCCTAGACTGTTTTAAAAATCTGAACCAGAAGCCAGGAACTATATACTTACTTCAAGTGACACCTTACAATCAAGTGAGACTTTATGTGATATTCCCAAACATAAGTAGGATATCCTACCGCTCTTCTGTTGCAACTGTAAAATCAGTTCACAGATGCAGTTCTCATGCAAACTAACAACTACTTACAGGCTCAGTCCTGGCCCCATTTACTTCACCAGGAAAAGGATCAGGCCCAAGGAGGACCTCATTGTCAACAGCAAGAAATGAATTAATTTCTAACCATTTCAAGTCTGGCTTTTATAGGTTCTTAATTAATGTACACACAATATATGTCTCTGAGGGCCTGACCCAAGGCCCAGTGAAACCAATGAAAAGAATGCCATTGACTTCAAAAGGCTTTGGGTAAGGCCCTTATTACAGTGATACGACAGGGTGAGTTCTGTGGGATGTCTTAAAATACAGACATCATGAATAATGTAGGATGCAAAAAAAGATCAGTTGGTGATACGATCACCAAATTCCCAAGATTGTCTTAGGATTCATTCATAAGTTTTCACAAATTTGATGTCCATAGATGCCCAATAAATGGTTTTCTATTTCAGTTGTTTTAATTGCATTTGAAAAAGAAAGCTGAGACATACATGTTAATTCATGGGTTTTAACAAGGCACTCAGGAGGCTGAGGCTGGGCATGGGGATAGCTCAGTGATTTGAGCATTGGCCTGCTAAACCCAGGGTTGTGAGTTCAATCCTTGAGGGGGCCACCTAGGGATCTGGGGCAAAATCAGCATTTGGTCCTGCTAATGAAGGCAGAGGGCTGGACTTGATGACCTTACAAGGTCCCTTCCAGTTCTAGGAGATAGGATATCACCATTAATTTATTTATTTTTATTTAGGCCTTAAAACTCTCTCCTAAGAGGTTCAACACTTTTTATACCTTCCTTTGTTGTTCCAGCTGAATTTAGCCTTCACAGATGATCATGCCATGCTGGCAACTTTAACCACCATGAGATAAGAAGATGGTCTGTCCAAGGGTTAGGACACTAGTCTGAGACAAGTGCCTACTCTGCCACAGACTTCCTGTGTGTCCAGAGGTAAGTTATTTAGCCTCTCTATGGCTCAGTTCTCCATGTGTAAAGTGGGGATAATAGTGCTGCCTGGGGATGTTATGAGGTGCTCAGATACCCTGGTAATAGGCATTTACCTGCCTAAGATAGCTATGCATATGCATTCACATAGTGACATCAATAGCTTTTCTGTAACTCCTTAAGGTCTTCTACAGGGTTAGAGCCAGCAGGAGAAAAGGGGCATCCCACAGGCAGTTGTTATTGTTTAATATATATATTGCACTAACACCATGAGATGCCAGTCAGGATTGGGGCCCTATTGTGTTATGTGCTGTACAAAGGCATACCTGACATAGTGCCCACTCCAAAGAGCTTTGCTTGATTGAAATGCTTCCCTTCCCAGACCCTCCCCTCAAAAAGCCATGAGGGAGGACAGGCATTCTGCCTGCAGAGCACCAGAGAGGAAACTAAATACCTATTTTTGAAGGCTTGGGATTTTGAATTGCATAGAAGTGCTCCATATTGCTAATAAGAACCCAGGAATGGCAAGTATACCATTTAATTTGTAAAATTAATATGTTAACTAGGATAGCTTAAGGCACAAAAACAAACCTGACACCTACGTCTAGCAGCAAGTTAGTTGTGACTTTTGTTTCAGTTATATTAAATATTATGAATATGACCAAAAGGGAAAAAATTATCTCCAGTGTAAAAACTTCTCTCTCTTTCCATACATGAGAGCCATGAAGCGCACACTAGAAAGCAGCAGTACAGTGATACTATACTATCTGAAGTATAGGAACAGATGCGTTAATTCTTTATCTAATACATTGAGGTGACACTGGCAGTGTCACATCCTGTTTAAGAACACACAAAGCAACCAGTGGGACTATGCAGTACTAATCATGTCTCAACAGCATTACCGGGCTATGAGTGGGGGCAAAAAAACAGCTGAAGAATGGTGGAGCAGTGCACATGAAGTGTCTAGTATAATGCAATGAATACAGTAAATTATACACACCCTCATGCAAGTATATGGTGATATATAAATATTTACAGTGATACCATAGCATATACATATTTCCCTCATATTTCTATGCTCTGCCATATGGTGCAAACTTGAGAAGAGCAGAAGAAGTAAAAAAGTTATCTTAGAACACCCGATTAACCTCCCTTACCTAACTTCACCAGTGCAATTCCACTGTATTTTTAAAATGATATGTTTGTCCCATCATCAACATCAGAACAATAGTGCTACTAAATAATTCCACAGGGGGTTCATCAATGCAAAAGTCCTCTCCACTCTACTTCTTGTCTCCCAAACTTCCTCCCTGCTCAAGCCTTATCTTAACCTCCATGACCGCACCACACAATTCTGCCCTTTACAATCCCATGCCCCTCCACAACCCTGCTGTCCCTGGCCACCACCCAGAGCGCCACTCATACTCCACAGCACCATTCCTCAATATGTTCCCATACTTCTACCACATTCGGCTATTAAATACTGACAGATATCGTATATCAACATGGGACTTAACTTTCTGAAAGCTGAATGAGACATAGAACCAGGAGGACTGGGGAGCAGGAAACATGGGAGCAATTTTGAGCATGCAGGAAATGGGGCTTTACAGCTCTCCAGGGTGAAAAATGCAGCTAGAGAGAACATTGGATCTCTGCAGGCTGAGTACAAAAGATTGTCCACCTATTGTCACTGGCATCAATGTTGGCACTTAAAAAAAAATTGGAAATGTCCACACAAAAACCTTGATTAACTTTGAGTTAAGATTGCCAGACTGAATATCCCATGAAAGCAGACTGTAAGAGCAAGAAAATAAGTTATTGAAATCATTCAATACCTCTACACTCCACTCACTAGTTCCCCCTTCACCATCTCAGCGACCTACCTCTTACTACATATATCCCACAAATCTCTACTCTATGCTGAAAAACGAACAAGCATCCTTAAATTGTGATGGTCATTGGTTACACAGTATGTCCATGTATTTTGATTAATAATATAGGGTCAGTGAGACTTTAATAAATTACATGGTACATAATTGACAGGGGGAAATATCATGAGCTTCTCTTAGTAGCTTTTGTACATGGTTTGGTTTTAGTGTGGTGGTAAGTCAGGTTTAATGTCAGACTGCAAATAATAATGGAGATAAATTGTCCCAAACATTACAAAAAATCTGAATGGGTGATTTATGTTACTGACTATTCTACATCTGGTAATTTGTGTGTAGAAATTACAGCATTGAAATGTGGGTGTGAGAGTATGATATTTGGTAAGGCTGTCCTGGGTTTTAAAGAAGATATGTGAGTAGTAGAAGGGAAGAAGCAGAAGATGAGAAGAACAACTGATGAGTGGAGTGTGGTTGAGCTGATGAATGAGTTAACTGCTTGTTTTCTTGCACTTTAAAGTCTGCATTGGTGTGGTATGCATGCAAGCAACCTTAACTCGGAGTTGAATGTGTGTTTTTAGGAGGAAATATGAATAAAATTAATGGTCTCATAGAAATAAGATCTTTATATCCCCTATACATGAAAAAATAGTAAAGGCTGATTTAAAAGTGTGGAACTCTAGCAAAAGCACATTCAGACTTGAAGTATAAGAAAAGATGGTGCAATAGTTAAAAGAAAATCACTTTTTTACCTAAGTCACAGGTGTGCTGATTTATACACTGAGGAATTACACTAATGGTCCTACAAAATCCACATAGATTAAGATTCATGAGTTAAGTTTGCTGGATCTTTTATGCTACACTGTGTTTGGTGTGTGTGTGGGGGGGGTAAATAATTTTCCCCTTTGAATGGAAGAAATAACTTAAAAGATGGTATTTTAGGCTGGCAGTTTGTCTAGTGACCTGGAACCTCTCTTCAGAACAAAAATTAAAGAAATACTTTCTCCAGGGTAAAATTTCTGCAGCTTCTTTTTGACATCAGGTTGAGCATATATTTAAATGAGCTAGCAAAGGACATTTAAATCATCTAAGGTCTGATGGGGTATTCATTGTTCTGTTCATTCCCATTCCCAAATCTCAAAATAATATAGAAAATGGAGTGCTGTGTATTGTAACTGGACAGATCATAACTGGAATTTCAGATCTGAACCTCTTCAAATCACAGGAGGGGAGGGTTTAGATTAAAATCCCTCATTCTGACCCAGACCCCTACTGTTTTAGTTCTAGAAGAGTTTTCTGTTTCCTGTTAAGAAGCTGCTGAATTTTCATGAAAGCAGCTGATCCTGTGAGATTTCCAACAGCTAGTGCAAAAAAACTAATATTTTTCCCTGTCAAAATGAGTCCAAACGTCAATTCAAACTCTAGTCTTTTTTTAAGGCTAGAATCCAGACCTAAATCCCTAGACTAATCATAATCCCAATCCAGATAAAAAAAATCTCTCTTCAGTAAATCTTTACTTACTGATGTAAGTGGCACAAACTTTATTTTGTAAAGAGATTTTCAGAATGATAATGAAAAATATCCAGGGATCTAAACATATTACAAACATTAATTAATTCCTCATACCAACCCTGACATGGGTGGTGGGGATTTAAGAGAATTGCTTCACCCAACCTTGAAATGAAATCATTTAATTTGAAATACACTAGAATACCTCTTAGGAAAGGAATTAAAAGTTAATACTTTAGCCAATTGGAACTGCATGGGAAATGTAAGTAGGCAGAACTTAATTGCCTAAGCTGGAATTTGGTCAAAACACAGTGGTTAATAACCCTTCTTTGACAAAAAAACACTGTGGGATTTTAATGATCCAAATGGCTAGTAAATCCTGGCTCCATTTAAGTAATTGAAAAATTCCTCTGACTTCTATGTGGCCAGGATTTCATCCTCTGATTTATAGCTCATCCAAAATACTTTTTCCTTAACTTCAAGTTTTTGTTTTGTTCTGCCCCCCACCTCCAAGAGTTATTTGTTTTTTCCTCACAATCCAAAATAAATTAACACAAAAATATTGATAATCGGAAATAGCTAGAGAATTAACATAGCAAAAGTTCATCAGAAACAAAAGAAATGGTTATAAACATGGTAGGAAGACAAAAGGGGACTCAATTCACACGAGAGATGAGAATTCACATGAGAGATGGTCCTTTTTAAAAGCTTACAACATATTTACTGGCTATGTAAAGCTTTACAAGGAAATTAGGAACTAATTGCTAACCACAGAAGCATATGTTCTCCCAATTGACACTGGGGTCATTCGATAGTTCTCCTATGCCATGCCAGAACTGACTAAATGGAGAAAGCACTCACCTGGTACTGGGAGATGGGCTAATTTGTAATGTGGGTAAAGTGTAACAATTACTTCTTCATATGAAAATGATTGTAATAAAATGTGGTGATTTATGTAATCCATTGGAATTCTTTGAGCATGTCAACAAAGTCATGGATAAAGGAGAACTGTATGAAATATCTTATTTGGATTTTCAAAAATCTTTTGATTAATTTCATCACAAGCAGCTCTAAGAGGTCTGGGGTGAAAAGTAAAGTCAATGGAAAAGAAACCAGCTAAGAGACTGCAAACAAATAGTAGGTATGAATGGTTAATTTTCCCACAAGGCTATATGTGAACAATAGGGTGATCAGAGTTTTTAATACTAGTACCAATGTTGTTTCATAATTATCTAGAAAGGGGAGAAAAAAGTGAAGTGGAAAAAGTTACAGACAAATTTATCTAGGTTAGTCAAGATTAGACAAGAATGAGCAACTTCACAGGGATCTGGGAAGTCTAAATAAATGGGCTCAAGACAATGGATGAAATTCCTTGTTGACAAATATAAAATAATATACATATGAGCTACTCACCCACATTGATATGTTGTATATTAACTGTAACTGCCCAAAAGAATGTTAGGTGCCATTACATACAGTTCAATGAAAACCTGTGCTCAGGGTGCACCAATGGGGGGTAGGGTGGGGCGGGAACCACACACACCAATCCTCAAATGTATTGAATACATATAAAAAGAATGGGATAGAAGAGAATACTAAAAATAGAACATTATCATAAAAGTCCACGGTACACCTTCACTTGGAATGCTGAGTTCAGTTCTGGCTGCCCCACCTCAGAACATAAATCAGAAGTAAAATGGGTCCAGAAATTATTAGAGACCAGTAAACACTTCAGAACCAAGAGAGATTCAACCGTTTGGGTCTGTTTTGTTTAGACAAGATGACAACTAGGAGGCAAGATAATAGAGATACAAAACCATGGTGGCACATGAGAGTGTGTAAGTCAGGTGCCCCCATTTGCCTTTTCTCATAACAAAAAACAAAGGCAACATATTTTTATACCGTTAAGGGGGATTTAAAAAAAAATACACAACATAAAATTAACCTGTGGCGCTTGCTGCCACAAGATTTTATTGAAACCAACAGCTTAGCAGGATTCAAAAAAGGAGTAAAACATTTATATGGATAATGAGAACATCCAGTTTTAAATTAATTAGGATTTTTTAAAATCAGGACTATAAATTCTCATGATTCAGGACCACCCGATAAGTACTTTTATACCTATTCTGTAAGTCTGAGATTTAGGCACAGAGGTCCAGTTCCTGGCCACTAGTAGCCCTTTTATTTCTCTGGAGTAGCACAGCTCTATGCCATCCTCCCTTGTAGCTCCATAGCCTAGAGGGTATGACAAGGTCTGTTACTAGATAAGTTAGAGCTAGGTTGACCAGATAGCAAGTATGAAAAATCGGGACGGGGTGGGGGGTAATAGGAGCCTATATAAGAAAAAGCCCCAAATATCAGGACTGTCCCACCCTAGTTAGAACAGAGGTCCCCAAACTGGTGACATGCCTCCCTAGGGGGGCACAGAGGAACATTCAGGAGGGCGGGGGGCTCTTTCAGGGCCGGAACAGGGTAACTACCTCACTACAGGGGACCATTGAGTTACAGGAACCCTGAGGTTGGTGTAATTTGTGTCAAGAGCCAAACTGGCCTCTGGCCCAGGAGAACCGAGAGAGTGTATGCATGTGCATAATATTAAAAAAAAAAAAGGATATATAGCCAACTCCAGTCCCCTTCCCCTTGGATCACTACTACATAGAACTTGGCCATATTAGAGAAATTAATCCAGAGAGTCTAAGGCACACATTTTCAACTGTCTTATCATTAAGGGTGCCCCAGGTTTTTTGGACACCTAGGATCAAGTTTTCTTGAATGCCTACTACCTGCAGCTCACACCAATTTTATTCAAGAAAGGTAGACTTAAGTGTGAGCTACAACTGCTCAGTTTTTTGGTTTTTTTTTTAGCCCTAAGTGCCTCAATTTGGGCTCCCCAAAACTAAGGTGCCTGATATTAGTGGATATTTGAAAACTTGGGCCAGCGAGTTAGTAGCACAGGTGGCAACAGAAACCAACAACCCTGAGTCCTAGACCCCTGCTCTAATCTTTAGACACACTCCCTCTCTGTTAAAGAAGAGGACTTCACCATACCAGAGTTTCTGATTCCACCTCAACCCTTATGGAAACAAAGAATCAGGGCTTATCCTTGCCTAATCCTAATATTAGGTAATAAGATGTCAAAGATACAATTTACAACTTCAGAGAAAATTCAAAGCATGATTTATTTAGTTCAATAAGGTTTTTTTTCTTTTTTTTTTTTTTAAATTGATTAGAAGCAGAGTACAAAACTGCAGGGCTTAAATAATCAGAGATGACTGATAGAGCATACATTAACTTTTTGTTCCAGGTTGTTTCAGAGCTGGGGCTGGGGGGCGCGAATGTACAGGGCCCACCAGTAATGGCTTGTGTTCAATATTCAGAATTTGCATTTTGTGAGCAACTTGCTGGTACTGTAACTCAGTACCAATCCTCTTTGCTCTTTAATATCATTAACATATTATATCTTCAATGGAAATTCCTTCCCTCCTTGCTTACAAAGGTGTGCTGCACAACCAGATGCCTTGCACTACATGGATTGCTCTATTAATTGATATTTTCTTTAATGATGCCATGCTCTAACTGTTAATGCACAATCCTGCTGCTGTGCTTCCTAAAGCAGGCAATAATAATACGTCAGTGATTCTATTCACTTATGAATACTACAGCTTCAAACACCACTTCGCACAGAAATTATTTTCTTATACAGCATTTTATTAAAGCCCACGTTGACCACTGCCCCCCTGTTCACCCAGGCTGGGCTCTGTGATCAGACCACAAAAATTCAGAGCCCTTCCATGCAAAGAAAATATCTTTAGATCATGAATTCTGGGATCTGGAGAGTGCAGAATTGTAAATTAACATGCAACATACTCCTTAATGTAACCTCCCTGAATACAGGCCTCATAACACTATGGAAACAATGAAAGAAACATAACTGCAATAACTTAAAAAAAAAAAGTGATGCCAGCCATTGTACAACCTGCAAGAGAAAAGGCTCAAAGGAGGTTGGATGTTTACAGAAGTATCACTTTACATTCATCTATACAAGAAATATGGTCAAGGGTTCTTCAAAACAAACTGCTGGATAACCTCATTGGACCTATATGGTCACCGTTTTGATCATAGCACAGTTCTTTGTTAGTAATCTGGGCTGGTTGATCATTACAAGGAAAATCCAGGAAAGACTTCCAAACTCTTTAAGTTTGTGGTACAGTTAGCCCTTATCAAGGATAAGGCCCCATTATGCTAGGAGACACGTAATAAAGAAGATGGTCCCCATTTGTAGTGGAGTACTTGGTGGGCTGGGTGGCCTAGTGGTTAGCGTCCACTCAGCTGTGGAAGGGGGCTAGTGGTAGAGGAACCCCGGCCTGCCCACTCCACCAGGCTCCGACCCAGGGAGGAAGCGTTGACCCCTGAGAAGTGAGGAGGGTTGTGGACCCTCTGTGTTACCCGCTTGGTGTCACTTCTTACCATTGCTCTCTTCACTTCAGGTCCCAGATAAGGAGAAAGAAAGTATAAAAGGGAAACCAAAGCATCAGTCCCAACCAGGCTGAGCATGCAGTCCTTGGTGTCTCAGGGAGGTGTCTCCGACTCCTTTTGCAGGAGCCTGCCAGGTAGGTCTGAACTCCTCCCCAGCCTCCCCCTTCTGAACTTGGTTGCTCCCTTTTCAGCCGTGACTCCAGTTGGTGCATGCTCTGCTGGGTTAGAGCTAGCTGGTTCATATCATTGGTTGTTCATAAGATTGATGTTCATAAAATCAAAGTTCTACTGTAAAGCAATCAGACATCAGTAGAAAAGTTAAAGTCTCAGGTCACCCCTTGCCTAACAAATGCTAGAAGACGATGATTTGTAAGCATCACCGCAGTGGTAGATTTTAAGGAGTGATTTAAAAGAGAATATGGTTTTACAAACTTTGACAAGTTTTCCCATGCATGGGGGCGATAAGGTATAGCTGTTTTTGAGTGATGAGTAGAAAAGTGGGTGTTCAAGACTGGCATTATTATTATTGACAAAGTAAATAAAATGAGCAGGGCTAACTCGTGAAGAACGCTTGCATTTAATGGTATGGAGGATGTGGAGCCAATGGCAGGGAGCAAAGAGGGAGCATCTTGGTCACCATCATGATTTTTGAAGGGTCTTAAGAAAATATGGATGACATAGAAACATTAGCCAACAATTCCATAATTATGTTATTGGCCAATAGCCCATCCTCTTGGCATTACAGAAACTATTCAGCTGGAGTGAATCAATAATCTCTCCTCACACCCCCGCAATCAGTATTTTGCTTCTCATTGCAACAGTGTTAGATGAGGCAACTTGGCCCATACCCATAAGGGGTTTTAGGCACTTAAGTCCCAGATTTAGACATTGCTGTGATCCACAAAACCCGTGCTTGGATGCTGCCCAACCCTGTATGTGCCTACATTTCCACTGTAAAAGTTCTTTAGACAACTATGTATCTGTCTCTGGGTACAAGCACTGGTGCTTTATGCCAGGTGCCTATCTCATACCTATGCCCCAATGTAATCCACATGGCAGGGGACAATAGGTGGAGGCCCAATCTGGTAGGCATTGTCAAAGCACACCTACTGACATGGGTCCCATTTACAAATCGAGGAGGTGGTGGTGGTGGTGGTGGTCCCTCTCTTATAACATTTAGCCCAGAGGTTAGGGCACACTCCTGAGAGGTGGAAGCCCCCTGTTCAAATCCTCTTTCAGGAGATGGGCTCCTGGCTCTGAGTTACAAGCAGAGATAAGTGATGAACTCTGTGAGAGGGGTGGGTTTTAGGACACACCTGCTCATCAACATCTCCCAGTGACTAGTTTAGGCAGCTCCCTGCATAGTGTGCTGGCTCTTAGGCACTTGTACATCCCATTCTTATCTCCTCCATTCATTGTAGAGGGAGCCTAGGTGCCTAACCCAGGCTTTGTCACTCATTGTTCCGGTGATTTTCAAGGCACCTCAAAGATACATATTGCAACACCTAAATCCCTTTGTGGATCTAGGCCTTTGTGACCTTCCCCTGGAGCCTGTTCAGGCAAACTGTTTAGTCCATTTTGTTTGCATGCAGTAAAGGTGTTGGAAACCCTTATTAAGGGAACTGCTTTTTCCAGGTGACTGGGCAATTGACTTGTAGTGGATTCAGAAAAAGCCCTGCACATAATGACATAATTTTGTAAAGGCCTCTGTGCACTTTGCCTTAACAATTACCATTTCAGTGACTGTGGCACACAGCATCCAGCACCACACAACAGCATGTTGAACCAAACATCAGGCTCAATGGTGCAGCAGTTAATACAGTACCAACATTTATTTCTCTTCTGATAAGAAGGCTTAAATAAAGATGTTAAGTCATATATATATATATATATATATATATATATATATATATATATATATATATATATATATATATATAAAAGCTGGTCATTTAAATAATGTGGAAGCAACCCAGCACTGGATTTTTGTACAAATATCCAGGTGTCATAACAGAAGTTCTTTCAACTCTGTTTTATGAACCTGGAACTATGAGTCCAGTCAAAATGATCCAGCCAACACAGACCAAATTTCATGTTTTTGTTGCTGAATATTTGCAATCAGCTGCTCAAGAACCTATGGGTATGTCTACACAGCAATCAGGAGATATGACTGCAGCACATGTTGGCAGGCCTGAGCTAGCTTTGATTTGGGTTCACAGTTGGTCCTGGAAAGTTTTGGCTCATCAGCTACACAATCACTATTAGAGAAGCTAGCTTGCCAAAAAATAGCAGTGAACCTGTGGCAGCCTGGGTGGTAGCTCAGGTTCGCTGCCTGTCTACAAGCCCACCCAGGACCCTCGGTACATACTTAGGTGGCTAGCCCATGCTACCTCACTACTATTTTGATCTACCTAGCTAGATCAAATCTAGTGCAGGTATGCCTACAGATGCTGCAGTCACACCTCCCAAAAGCCTGAGCTGAAGGGATTTTCACCCAGAAGTAGAAAAATGATGCATGGAATATAATTCAATAATTTTGATTGAATGAATATGCATGGTTGAGGTTTGGGGGAGGGAAGGTGTGGGGGAGGTATGAACTAGCCCTATGTTGTATCAACCAGGCAAGGTACTAACAAACTTCAACAGGACTTTATTTTTAAAGTGGAAACCTCTTTACCAAGCTGCTACTGCACCCTCTGAAACTCTCACTCAGCCTCCTCAACTGCTTCCCCCTCCTTCCTGTTTCCTGTCCTTTCAGACTCCAAACAGCCAGTGCTACAAGTTCTAATAATCACAAGCAGCATCTAAACACCACACTCTACTAATCCTCCTGTCATAAAAATAAAGGGAAGGGTAACCACCTTTCTGTATACAGTACTATAAAATCCCTCCTGGCCAGAGGCACAAAATCCTTTTACCTGTAAAGGGTTAAGAAGCTCAGGTAACCTAGCTGGCACCTGACCAAAAGGACCAATAAGGGGGCAAGATACTTTCAAATCTGGGGGTCGGGGAGAGACTTTGTTTTGTCTGTTCTTTGTCTGCAGGGCCAGTGCAAGGATATTTTGCACCCTCGGCAAAACTTCCACCTTGCGTGTCCCGTCCCCTCCCCCTGCACATCGGTTCATTGAGGGGCAAATCCCAACGAGCCTTTACAGACCCCAGGTGCCAGCCTGCCCAGGGGCTGCTCCCCAGACTAAGTTCCCTCCTCCCCGCCCCCTCAACTCGCCTGGAGAGTGCACAGCCCTCCCCACCCCACCCCGTCGGCCCCCGCCCCAAGTCCACTCACTGGCTTTGCTGGGCTTGGGCTGCTGCAGCAGCTCGGCAGGGAGGACCCACCTTCTGGAAGCACCAGAGAGCCAGAGCATCCCGCTTGCAGGGGTGGAGAGCCTCAGCCATGGAGGAGCTAGCAGGGAGCAGCGGCGCCCACGCCCCTCCTGCCCAGGCTGCGGCCTGGTGCCCCCCTCCTGGGGGCTCCTGCAGCAGATGCATGTGAGCAGAGGCCCCCATGCACCCCCCGGCACCCCCCTCGCCACGCTCGGGCTCTGCGGCTCCCGGGAGTGTGAGCCGCCGCCACCACTGCCCCTCCCAGAGCAGGCTCAGGGCCCCGCACCCCGGTGGCGGCACACATGCCCGGAAGCCATAGAGCCCGAGCGCGGGGAGTGGGGAGCTGGGGGGGCGCATGGGGGCCGGCGCCCGCATGCATGTGCTGCAGCCTGCAGAAGCCCCCGGGGGAGCGCCAGGCCACAGCCTGGGAAGGAGGGGTGGGGGGCATGTCTGCTCCCCGCTAGCAGTGCCACTGCTTTTGCAGAGCTGCTGCCCCCCTGCGCCGCACCACACCGGCTCCTCCATGACTGGGGCTCGCCACCCCGCAAGCCACCGCTCGGGCTCTCCAGTGCCTCTGGAAGGTGGCTCCTCCCTGCCGAGCCAGAGCACCGCTTTTTAGCACCCCCAGGCCCGTCCTTAGGATTTCTGGGGCCCTATCAGGGGCGGCTCTAGGCACCAGCAAAACAAGCTGGTGCCTAGGGCGGCAAAATCTAGGGGGCGTCCCCTGCTGCCGGGGGGGGGCGGGAGGCTGGATCGGCGGACCTGCCGCAGTCATGCCTGCGGGATGTCCACCGGAGCCCCAGGACGACCGGACCTGCCGCAGGCATGACTGCGGAGGGGGCGCTCGTCCCGCGGCTCGGCTGGACCTCCCGCAGGCATGACTGCGGCAGCTCCGCCGGACCCCGCGAACCCTCCGCAGCCGCGGGAGGTCCAGCCGAGCTGCGCGACCGGCGGTCCCTCTGCGGTCATGCCCGCGGGAGGTCCGCTGCTCCCGCGGCTCCGGGGCGCCTCCCGCGCATGACTGCTTGGGGCGGCCAAACAGGTAGAGCCGCCCCTGGGCCCTATATAGTATTATTAAACTGGTGCCCCTATGCCCCACGGCAGCCTGAGCTTGCAGCCTGGCGGGGAGATGGGGGGCGGAGGGACAAGGCAGAAAGAATAACAAGACGCCCGGCCTACCTCACAGTGGCAGAGAGTCACTGTTCCCCGCAGAGACCCCTGTACTCTCTCCCTCACGCAGAATGGACGTGCAGAAGGTACCTAATTAAAAGCACTAAACTTGAGAATAAAAAATGTCAGTCACAGGTTTTTTGATATGCCCTGAAGTTTGTCAGACATTTATTTGCAAAAACTTTGTAGTAAGGGTGAGTAAGCGGTCTTGCTGAATACAACATTAAATATTATGGAATACATGATGCAGCTCTTCTCTGTTTTACATTTTCTTAATCAGTATTTCTAAGCTTATTTTATATTTTAAATGTACTCTTAAGCCTTCATAAAGTAATCATTCCAGATTAACTCACTAAAACAGACATTATTTTAAATTAATCAGTCACAGAGGTTTACTGTGTTCATAACAATGTTCATTGCTTTTAGAAAAAGGGAACACTAATTTACTATGTGAGATCCGATCTTTTGGGTCCGATCTTATTCAATCTATTTATCACTGACCTTGGAACCAAAAGTAGGAGTGGGCTGATAAAGTTTGCGGATGACACGAAGTTGGGAGGTACTGCCAATTCGGAGAAGGATCGGGATATCCTCCAGGGAGATTTGGATGACCTTGTAAACTGGAGTATTAGTAATAGGATGAAATTCAATAGTGAGAAGTGTAAGGTTATGCATTTAGGGATGACTAACAGAAATTTTAGTTATAAGCTGGGGACGCACCAGTTGGAAGTAACGGAAGAGGAGAAGGACCTCGGAGTCCTGGTTGATCGCAGGATGACTATGAGTCGGCAATGTGATGTGGCCGTTAAAAAAGCTAATTCGGTCTTGGGATGCATTAGGCGAGGTATTTCTAGTAGAGATAAGGAGGTGCTAGTCCCGTTATACAAGGCGTTAGTGAGACCTCATTTGGAGTACTGTGTGCAGTTTTGGTCTCCCATGTTTAAGAAGGATGAATTCAAACTGGAACGGGTACAAAGAAGGGCCACTAGAATGATCCGAGGAATGGAAAGCCTGTCGTATGAAAGGAGACTTGAGGAGCTCGGTTTGTTTTCCTTAACCAAAAGAAGGTTGAGAGGAGATATGATTGCTCTCTTTAAATATATCAGAGGGATAAATACCAGGGAGGGAGAGGAATTATTTCAGCTCAGTACTAATGTGGACACGAGAGCAAATGGATATAAATTGGCAGTCGGGAAGTTTAGGCTTGAAATTAGACGAAGGTTTCTAACCATCAGGGGAGTGAAATTCTGGAACAGCCTACTGAGGGAAACAGTGGGGGCAAAGGACCTCTCTGGCTTTAAGATTAAGCTTGATAAGTTTATGGAGGGAATGGTTTGATAGGATAACGTGATTTAGTCAATAGGTCAATAACGTGCGACCACTGGTAATTAATGCCGAGGGTCAATGTTGGGATATTGAAAGTCTTTTTCCTGAGTGTCTGGCTGGGGAGTCTTGCCCGCATGCTCGGGGTTCAGCTGATCGCCATATTTGGGGTCGGGAAGGAATTTTCCTCCAGGGTAGATTGGCAGTGGCCCTGGAGGTTTTTCGCCTTCCTCCGCAGCATGGGGCAGGGGTCGCTTGCTGGAGGATTATCTGCTACTTGAAGTCTTTAAATCAGGATTTGGGGACTTCAACAGCTGAGTCAAGGGAGAGAATTATTTCAGGAGTGGGTGGGTCAGCTTTTGTGGCCTGCATCTTGCGGGAGGTCAGACTAGATGATCATAATGATCCCTTCTGATCTTAAGTTCTATGATTCTATGATCTCCATAACAACACACGTTTATGAAATTCCACCAACTTTAAGAAATATGTTTCCAAAGATTTTAGGCATAACAAATGATTTTATATCTTACTAAGGTACTGATTTTGCTGGAAGGTTCTCTTAAAACTAGTTCATCAGATAGTCAGAAGTAAAGAAAGGGAAACTCTTTGTCCAGCTATCTGGAAGCAAAGGGCTGTTGTCCCTTTAAGGGCTCTCTTCAAGGGCGGGGGGGCAGTGAAGGGAGAAATGGGTGGACAGAAAGGATAGGAAGACTTTGGAAGTAAGTTTTTTTACTATAGTAATTAAAATGTGTATTTTAGATAAGAGTGGTCTTTTGAAGAATTTATTTTAAAAAACACATGTCTGAAGATCCAAGCATTTAAGGCTAAAGATGATTGTGCATCTAAAAATCTATGCAAGGATTTTTTAGAGATGTGATTTTATAATCTTCACCAACTCACTAATGAAATATTTTTAAAGCAAATTTTAAACTAAGGTCCTGTAGAGTAACATGTTCTGAGTAAATATTACAGCCATGCTCAACTGTTTTTGTCAGTACATTCAGAAACTGACAGTATATACCTGGGGGTTGGCAAATACCTGTTAAATGGCTTCATTACCCCTTGAATGGCTCTTTAACAGTTTCAGTGTTGTGCTAATAGGTCTTGCAGGCTGGAGGCTTTTTCTCTTTTAACTACTAGATCCCCTTCCCAGAGCCTGCAAGAAGGGTCTGAACTGGGATAGGAAAAGGAGGAGTGTGGACACTAAGACCCAGTGGTGCCCCAAATTTTCAGGTGTCCTACCCAGCTGCCTATGCCTAAGAACTGCCCTGGGTGCCCCCAACCACTTGGCCGTAGGCAACTGCCTAGTTTGCCTAGTGGTTGCACCGGCCCTGTTTGTCTGTCTGTTCTGTATGCTTGCCGGAGACAGATCAAGAAGGCAAACAATCCAACTCAATTAGAATTAGTAAGTAATAATAAGGGAATGCATTGGCTTACTTTTATTTTGGCTTGTGATTTTCCTTGTCTAGAGGGAGGTTTTGTCTAAAGGGAGGTTTATCCCTGGATTTGTAACTTTAAGGTTTTGCCTAAAGGGGAGATCCTCTGTGTTCTTGAGTCTTTTGTTATTCTATAAAGTACTTACCATCCTGATTTTACAGAGGTAATTCTTTTACCTTTTCTTTAATTAAAATTCTTTTAAGAACCTGATTGATATTTGGGTCTGTGTTCACCTGTACCAATTTCTGAGGATATTATTCTCAAGCCTCCCCAGGAAAGGGGATGTAGGGGCTTGGGGAATGATTCTCAAGCCTGCCCAGGGAAAGGGGTATAGGGGTTTGGGGGGATATTTGGGGAAGGTAGGGCTCCAAGTGGCCCTCCCTAAATGTTTGTTTAAATCACTTGGTGGTGGCAGCGTTACTTAATCCAAGGAATAGGGGAGTTTTTAACATAAGATGGTAGAAATAAACTTAGGGAGTCTTCATGCGGGTCCCCATGTCTGTACCCTAAAGTTCAGAGTGGGGAGGGAACCCTGACACCTCCACATGCAGGGCTGTCTCTAGGCATACGCAGCATATGCAGCTGTATAGGGCACCCAAAAATTTGGGGCACCATTCCCCTTGCTGGCCACGGCTGGAATCCTCTCTTCTCCGGCCCCTCTCCCCGCCCCTAACCCTGCCCCCTTCCTCCCTCACTGCTCTGCCGCCCCAGCACCAGGGAGCCCAGAGCAGCACAGCCAGTCACTGGCAACCCAGCCCACCACAGAGTCCCTCCCTGGACCCTGCCTGCCTGTGTCATCGGTCTCCAGCGGGGGCCGGGACTGGAGGAGCAAAACTTCCACATGATTAACCAGGGGAACTTAAAGTGACAGCTCTCTCTCTCTCTCACGCACACACATACACTCTGCCTCTCACGAGTCACAGTCCTCCAATACAGATTGAGACTGTGTCTGTGTGTGTGTGACACACTCCCCAACACACACACTGTCACACAGACCCCAAACACACAGTCTCTCACACACACACAGAGAGACTCTCTCACACACACACTTGTATTATTGTTATTACTGCTTGGTACTTCCTGTCAAAATGCTCATGGTGATCCAGGAGTGGCAAGGGGGTGCAAGAGGGCCATGGGCTCTGGCAAGATGAAGTCCCCATGTGACAGTACAAAGCCTGTCTTGAGTCACTGCCGCAGCGTCTGCTACGTACGAAGCTCAGTGTGTGTCAGCAATGGGGGGGCTCTGGGGATCTGTGGGCAGGGGGTGGTGACTGTGCCCCCTCTACACACTAGCGTCAGCGGCACTGGCTGGGGACCACCTTCAGTGGCGCATAGGGGCACCAGTTTAATAATACTGCATAGGGCCCCATAAATCCTAAGAACAGCCCTGTCCACATGCCAGCTATTCCACAGTGTAGCAGCCAAACATCCTGTCACCCACTTTCCACTTGCTCCTGTTATTTTCTTTCCCGTCATAAGAAAGAAGGGAGGTGCAGGATGAACCCAGAAGAAATCAGGGTGTATTACTATAAAATAGAAATCACTTTAAAACTACAACAGGCAGAAAAGCAGAAGCTGACACACCAGCAAGAGGGAGCAGTAGTCCTAGGGCAGCTTTAACCTGGCACTAGTCTTCAATTAATAAGCATAGTGAGGCTGACAAACCAAAAATCTGGGGGACCAACTACAAACCCAGATACAATGGAGAAGTTACATTCTGTAAATACAGTACTCTCTGCACTTTGGGGATTTATGTGCTGCCATGTAAGATAGTCATCAGAATTTTTAAATCTCTTTGTTGGGAGATTTACTGTCTGATTAACAATTCTGGCAGGCTTTCAAGAAGTTTGGATATGAACTAAAAGCAGGTTTTTTGAATTAGCTATGTTTGGTTTGAGACCATCAGTAATTCAATACCTGCACAAGTCCACTTAAAAGATTTTAAACAATCCAATTGCTAGGCTTAGAAAACTCTCAAGCTGGAACTCCATCGGATAAGATCAGTACAGTGCAATTTTATGCGTGAATAAGTTCAAGTGACAGTTTACACTTTAATTATGTTTGCAAAATGGATCATTTTTCAAAGAATTTTACAGCTAATGCATCTAATATTTGATTTCTCAGAGTCAGAGAGTGTAATATCACATTTAAAAGAATCTCGTGTCTCTGGCCTTTTAGATGACAGAAATCAGTGGCAATTGCAACTAAAGCCTCCAGAATGACTTTCACAGAATGTGTTGGCTCTTTCTGCATCTGTGTTCAGGAAATAGCTTCTTTGGCACAATCCTTTGTCATATGGGCTACAGGGAGATTAATTTGGGGAATAGGACTAAACCTAACTATCAGAGTGCGTGCCTGCCTTGGGTAAGTTTGTAAGCATTTTGTTGCAGTGATACAGTTCCAGTGGGGATACCAACAGTAGACAGGGCATAGTTATGCTTAATCACTGGCTTATGCTATACAATGGCTAAAAACACCTGTGCCCTAATTACACTACAGCTCTAAACATTTATAGCTGTGGTGGAGCTGTACTAGTGCTGCAAAAGGCTTAAGAATTTCTCAGGGCAGATACCCCCTCACTTAAAAGTTTTCCTAGTGTTTACAGTGCTTGGAATACAAGAGGGCCAACAGAAAAGCAGCACTTTACAGATCTGTGTTTAGAGCTAAAAGTCTAGATAATAAGACATAACAAAGCACTTCTCTTCCATAGGTCTCAGAGTGCATTACAAACTTAAGTCTATTTTCAAGAGAGAGAAAAGATGCAGGACAACAGGAAAGGGGAAAGAAGGGAATTAAAAGTGACATTAAAATATTACTTTGTACCAATGCCACTTCTTGAGGGTGCAGGAACCAGATTCTTACACAGCCACAGTTTTCTTACTCCCTAAGCTGGCTGAACCCAGAGATTTTATGAAGCTGATGCACTTAGACTCTGCGGGGAGGTGGTGGAACTTTTGTGAGAGCCTCACTTGGTGTAAATTAGCATCATTCCATTGATTTCAATGAAGTGCTGCTGATTGACAACAGCTGAGGCTCTAACCCACCATCTCTAATAGGAACAAAAGTCTGCTCAGTTATTTAATACCACCTGTTACAGTTATAGAGCTATAACTATGTAATGGTACAAAGTTAGGATTCCTGACCAGTAACAATGACTGGAGTGCAGATAAGTCCTGTGTCCTCAGATCATGATGAGCGTTTAGTACCAAAATGCTGTCTGATCAAACTCATTATTATGTTTTATCATTTCCAACTGTATCATCTGCAGTCACATCAAATGGAAAATTCCTACTGCATTGCTGTAAGTTCAGAGATCCAGCTTTTTCTGACTTTCTGGGTATGGTGCTTGGCTTATCTTTGTATGAAAGCTTTTGCATGGGAGGGATCTTGGATGGGGTTTGGAGGTTCTTTTTTCCCTAAAGGGGGCAGGTGGAGGGGAAAGAAAGAGAGACTTTTTGGGTACCTAACCAAGCTGCATGCTGTTTTTGTTTCATACAAATAGGTCCCTATGCCCATGCAGAGCTCCTTGCAGGATCAGAGCCCTATTAATTTGCATTATTTTAAAGAGACAGGGAGGCAGAGAAAGATAATGTTGATCACATGCAGGACCAATGTTTATGCAGAAATATTCAATATCTCACATTTTCCAGTCATAGAAAGGCAAAAAGAATGCAAATCTTCTTATCCATATTACAATCTGGTTTTAAAAGTTTTACCACTCATCTATTTATCTGTGATCTTGTATGCAGAATAATCCTTGTGCACAATTCCCTATACACATGTAGTTTCTTGAGTTACAGCCATTTCTTTCTACACACAAAAGGGCCTCATTCTTATTTATACTAAGACCCCTTTATACAAGTCTGGCAATGTAAATGTACCTTAAAGCGGACATAAATTAAAGCTGCACTCACTTTAAGGCATCTTTACATTGCCAGACTAGTGTAAAGGGATTCTAATATAACGATAATCAGGTTCAAAATCTGAGAGCTATTTTATTTCTTTAAGCTTTTCTTTTTCACAAAACTGTGTCAAATCTGTAATATTCTGTACTTTTTTGTCCTAAATTACTATCGCAGCATAAGTGATGCAATTGCTATTTTATAGTTTATTTTACTTTGTATTATGCCAGTGTGACCTACTGCTTATTTGAAGATATTGGCAAAAATAACTAGGAAAGTGGTGCAGGGAAGAGTGGTCTTATGGTTAAAGAACTGGGCTAGAATTTGGGAGATCTTGGCTCATTTCCAGCTCTGCCACAGACTTCCTGTATAACCCTGAGTAGGTCACTTAATCTCTCTGTGGTTCAGCTCCCCACCTCTAATATGGGGGAAATACTTACTTTCTACCACCCTTTGATAATTTTGTCTGTTTAGGATTGCGAGCTGTGAATAACATAAAACTTTGTGTTACTTATTGTTCTAAACTAGAGGAGATTATAAAGCATGAGACTGCATCTCACTAAGTGTCTAGAGCTTTATTAATTACACTTAAGAATGTGGGTGTACTCAGCGGCTACGCAAATAACCTGCTGCCCTAGACAAAACTTCAGCATGCTACCATACCTCCTACAGAGCTCATCTGCCTTAACCCTCTAGCTCAGCCACTGCAGTCTCCCTGCCAACTGCAGATTAACAAATGGTCTTGCAACACTGCCATGGAAAAGAGGTGTGCAATGGAATCCCCTCCCCCCAAGAGCCCACTGGAATCCAGAGCCATTCATCACCAGTTCAGGCCTGCACACCTCTCATCAGGAAGGACCTCTCATCTTGAGTCACTTACCTCCCATACTCTCGAGTGCACAGCCTAGCCCATCAACATGAGTGTACTTAATTTGGAGTAGAGTCAGTATATAACTTATTTGCAGGGATGTGCGCCGCAGGCTACTCTGAGTTAAAACAATTGCTCCATATGCAAGAGCATGAGCCAAGGAGGCAGCCAGGGCTGGAGCTAGGACTGAGCAGGGCCGAGAGCGATCACAGTTTGGGGGCTCTCCCACTAGGGTGACCAGGTGTCCGGTTTTCGACTGGAACACCTGGTCAAAAGGGACCTTGGCAGCTCCGGTCAGCACCACCGACCGGGCCATTAAAAATCCAATCAGTGGTGCTGTGGCGCTAAGGCAGGCTAGTCCCTACCTGTCCTGGGGAACCACACTGCACCCTGGAAGTGGCCAACAGGTCCGGCTCCTAGGCAGGGGGGCCACGGGGCTCCGCATGCTGTCCAAGCACTGGCTCCGCATTCCCATTGGCTGGGAACCACTGGCTCCACATTCCCACTGGCTGGGGCAGTGCCAGTGGCCACAGCAGCATGCACCGTGGAGCCTCCTCCCCTCCCCCCCCAGGAGCTAGACCTGCTAGCTGCTTCCAGGGCGCAGCACGAAGCTGCCCAAGGTAAGCCTGTGCCCCAACTCCTAGACCTAAGCCCCTACCCCAGCCCTGAGCCCCCACCCCAGACCCTCATCCCCAGTCCCACCCCAAAGCCCACACCCCCAGCCCAGAGCCCGTATCCCCTCCTGCACCCTAACACCCAGCCCTGAGCCCCCCCCCAACACAGAGCCCACACTTGCAGCCCAGAGCCCTTACCCCCCGCACCCTAACCACCTGCCCCAACCCAGAGCCCCCTCCCATGTTCTGGATCCCTCTCCTGCACCCCAAATGCCTCAGCCCCATCCCAGAGCCCACACCCCCAGCTGGAGCCCTCACTGCCTATTGCTCCCTAACTCCCTGCACCAGCCCTGAGCCCCCTCCTTTACCCTGAATCCCTCATTTCTGTCCCCACCCCACAACCTGCATCCCCATTTAGAGCCCTCACCCCTTCCCACACGCCAACCCCCGCCCAGTGAAAGTAAATGAGGGTGGGGGAGAGTGAGCCACTGAGGAAAGGGGAAATGTAGTAAGCGGGGGTGGGGCCTCTGGGAAGAGGTGGGGAAGGGGAAGGGGAGGGGCCTTGGTGAAGGGGCAGGGCTAGGATGTTTGGTTTTGTGAGATTAGAAAGTTGGCAACCCTATCTCCCATATGAGAGTGGAGCTGAAAGGTGATCCCCTTATGGCCTGTTCGCAGAACCAGTTCACTAACAGGGAACTGGTGAGTTAGGCTCTGACTTCAGTGGGGTCAGGATTTGGCACTGAATGGCATTGCACTGCACAGCCTCTCCTCCCAACTCCTTGACTCCCACCTTTTCCCCTGGTAGCCATTTGACTTTCCCTCCCAGACCCCCTACCCCCCACTAGGCTCTTGGCTTCCTGGGCATGTATACCCTACCCTTGCTCTCTGGTTGCTATATGCGCATCTGTACTGGAGACCCCTGTACTCTGCCCCAGCCAACCACCCAGTCAGCTCAGCTGGGCACCAGCTCAGCATGGGGCTCAGGGAAGGACAAAGCGGCACTCAGCACATTGGTGACCAGTACACACATTCACAGGCTCTAATGACCCAGCCGCCTTCCCCCTCCCTATCCCCCCACCACATGGGAACAACATGGGGTCTCTACAGCATTCATTAGCTGTGTCTAGTCCTCTCTCCCACCAAACATCTGCTGTGCTGCATGAACCATTCACCTGCAAGCAAGAGTGGCTGATTGACCAGATCCCTGGGTCATCCCCAGGCTTGAACAGAGAGAAGTGAGCAGCTTTCACAGCCAGAAGTGACTCAGAGGAAAAGGCATTTAAAATTGGGAGGACTGAAAGCACTTCAGCACGGGAGGGCTGAAAAGGTCTTCTGCCACACACCACAAACCAAGTACTAGAACAGCTCCAGGTGATGAGGCTGCTCAGGATATGCACCATAAATCCAAGGTCAAAAATGTGTAGCTTCAGTGTCCATATGGATGTGGCTACTCGGAGAAAGGCGTATGTGTGGCTCTGCACTGTGAACTCTGGTGGTGGACTTAGCTAACTCATGGACGCATGCATGCAAACCAGGACCTGGGTACGTACCCAATGTAGACATAATCATAAGGATTTCTATCTACTGATGGTATAGGTACACAGACTTACCTTTTGTACATGCCTAAGAAACAAATGGAGCAGCCACAGCTGACATTTGTAATTTCTATAGTACTAAGCCCCTCCACTCTCACACATTAGTCCAGTGGATCAACAGTTTATACATAGTACAAGAAACTCACCTCCCCAGCAGATACATTTCTCCATTTCAAAGAGCTGAGTTTTCTTTCTAACATGTTGACTGGCTATAATTCTCTCTTGTAAGAGGCCAGTGGATTGACATTTGGAGTGTTGGGTTGGATTACCCTTACATAACACTGTCATCAAGCTAAAGCTCTAAAAGATTCTCTAACTTTTCTGTTATCTCCAACTGTAGCTCAGAGCAATAGTCCTTCTGTCAGATTAATTTACTTTGTGCCTAGGTCGTCAAAACTGAAAAAATAATCAATATGAAAGAAAACCAATATGATACTTTCCAGGTGATAATGGCTTAGGTTTTCCCTGCCTTTTTTCACAGAATTGTTATTTTACTGTGTATTAAAGATCTATAATAGTGTGGTTAATAAAGCTCCTCCTCCCCCCACTCTCCTTTACACTAGTTGAAGTCTGGAGTAACACCACTGCAGCCCATGGACATGGTAATGGATAAAGCTACCATGACCACTCACCACTGTCTAGTCCTCAATATCCCGCAACAGTACTACTTTCTCCAAATCCATTTCAGCTACTGTAGTACATTTAAATCAGAAACAACAATAAAACAATGTGGAGTTCACAATTCTTAAATAAACTCCACTTGATCTATGCAGTTCTGGAAAACAGAAGGATGTCTTAAATACAGACAGACAGAGGGGAGGAATGAGTTAAATACTAAACCATTTGCAAGACCCAGTTTATTGACTGAAATGTAATGACTCCTCCAGTATGACGTGGCAAAAATGCAGTATTTATTCATTTATTATTATTATTATATTAACTGCACTGTGATTTTAGCCGGTAAGGATACATTATAATGATTCCTTGCTGTAACTTTAAAAATGTTTAGTCAGTTTGATCAGTATTTTCTTCTTATTAAGGTTTTCAGAAACTGCACCCACAGAGACAGAGACCTTTACAATTAATGTTCACAGACCTCTTGAGAGACATTATGTTTTTCCAAAAGTAATTTTTAAAGCACAGCAAGCCCTTGGGAAACTATTGTTTGGAAGATTAGAGTAACCAGCATACCATTACAGAGAGTTTCATTTTGCCAGAAGTCTGAGTCTCCAAGACAATCAATAGCTGTTTTCTCATGTGCTTGTTTTATTATTATTTTCCAATAGACAATCCATCTGTTTTTAGTATTTTTCTTACTTTTATTCTTTGGGACTTGTAAAATTTTCCAGATATGAACTGTTACTTTTCTAGTTTAGCCAAAAATCTGAAGATATTGGTTAGGACATATAACTTTATCAAGTTGAAATTCACTCACCACTCTCAAAGCCTGAATATTTGGACTCTATACACATATAGTGCAGGGGAGCTGAGTAGGTGAAATACGCCTCCCTAACTCAAAGCCAGCATGCAGAGCTGCCACACTGGCCACTCTAACCCAGTGGCACCTACTGCAGCCTGTGGGCTGAAATAATGGTCACACACCTTCTGAGTCAGTTGTATGGATTACTAAGGCCACTAGTCACCCACCCCCAATGAGTCCTCTGCATTGACCTATGACCAGAACAGAGACCCTTCCTGAGGGAGTGGGTGGCACCCTACTGTGGGCAGACTCCCCCACACAGCCTCTATGTAGGTGCTTAAATGGTGCAAAAAACCTTCCACCAGTCATCTGTTCCCAAGCTAAATTTCATCCTCACTGCATACACAAAACAAAGGTTTCTGAAATCTATATATACTCATAAATACATAGATCCCTACGGGGGAAAAGGTTGTTACTAAGGGAGCCTCAATTCACAGCTAAGCAGGCAATTGCAAATTAAAATATCAAGTAAAGATTACCTGTCATAGTATATTCTGTACTGCTGGATGCACATGAAGAAAACTCTTATACAATTATTGAATGTTCACCTGGAGTAGTCATTGAGTGATTACCTAGTGATGGAGGTCTGGACTTGTATATAATACCACACATAACTTTTGCTTGATTAATAAGCACAAAGTGCATTTAGTAAAAAATACCTATAACAGTAAACAATGTAAAGAAAACTATGATTTCCATTTAAAAGCATCTACACACTTTTTATACTGGAAAAAACAATGATTTTGTTTGTAAAAGAGAGAATTTCACCATGGCACTGCACTTCCTGCTCATTCATTTCTAGTCAGAGTCCCACACCAGACGGGACAAATCATTCCTTCAGCAAGAAAGGCTGATCTGAAGAGGTCAATTTCTATGAGATCAACACATCAGGGATGGGAAATCAGGCAAGATACCCTGACACAATGAACACAGGCATGACCCTCTCATATGACCTGAGATCCACAAACAAATCAACAGCTGTAGGCCTGCTACCCATACCATGATTCCTCTTGCAGACTGCTCCTGCTTTCTCAACTAAACAAATGATATACTCCCCAAGGGACACAAGTAAAATTAAGTAGTGGAGTTGGGTAGAAAAGCATCCATTTTATTCAGATGTCACCAAAGCAGTACCTCCATATCTCAAGTCATCAAAATGATTGCATGGCCTATATTATGACAATAGTTGAGTCATAGTAATGGTGTGTTACCTGGGTTGCCCATACTGGCAGCAATTTTAGATACTAGATTAATGTTCAGAAAAGTTAAGAATTTGGCCAAACGTTCATTCAATTTTAGGTGAACTGAAGGCAAAAACCAAGCCTTTTTTAATGTTTGACACATTTGGGAAAAGGAATTGGACGTGCCAAACTGGCATCAGAAAAGCTATACTTGCAATATTTCTGGTCATAACAAGAGCAGGAAAACCTGTTCTAAGACTACAGCCCAATTCTGACAGCTACAAGATGTGAAGTACAGAAAGTAAATAGCCAACACAACAGGGTAAATTCACCTAATTGCCAGTGAATTTGGCTCAAGATGAAGGGAAAACAAAGGTTTATTCAAAAGTCCAAAACTGAATATTTGGACTGTGCATGTACTAAAACACCAGGGTTTATAAACAAGAGAAACAACACTGATAATTCATTATCAGGGCTGTTAGTACTGCCTATTATTAAGGTTGCCCAACACTTCACATCATAAAACACTTTTTTTCAGGTCCTTATAACTTCACCAAACTTTAAGCATTTCAGCTGCAATTTTCCTTGCTGGGTGTCTGCCTCAGACTAAATTTTTTGCAAATTTTCAGCAAAAACAATTCAGCCATATGAGAATGAGGTGAGATAAAAACATGTTTGGCCTTGTTAAAAACTTCTGGCAACCATTTCTTTGATATGCTCTAACACCTCCAAGCTTTGGAGCAGGTACTTTAGTGACAGGGAAGTAGCCGTTGTGTCAAAGATGTGCCTTTTGCCATCCCCATGAAAATCCACCCAAACCTGGCCAAGTAATAGGTTCATCGGTAGAATTAGAATCTCTTGATAAACCAGACCTCTACCACTTGAGGTAATATTATTTAGGTTGCAAAGTCAACTCAGTTGTGTGTCTCAGCCTAAGTTTTGGGGGCAATTTCAGCAGAAACTACTCAGTTGTTTCTGAGAATAAGGCTAGGGGAAAATACATTGTTTTGATCACGTTAAAAAATTCTGGTGACCTTTTCTTTGTGTGTAATTATTTATTGACAAAATTATTACAAAGCCCCTAAAAACACAAGACAGAAAAAAAAGCCTTCATAAATACTCCCCACTTTAGTCTTTCAGGAAGAAGAGATTTATAAGGACTATGGGCCAGATCCTCAAACAAAGTAGGGGTCTAATTCCCATTGATTTCAGTGTTAGTTAGGCACTTAAAAACCCCTGACAATCTGGGCCTACAACTTTCCATTAGACTGTTCAGGATATCCTGGCTTTTCTCTTTCTCTCTTACCATCACCTGAGAGAGTCAAAGTAGCCACACATCCTTCTTGTTTGACTTCCAGCTCCAGATTTGCTGGACCACATGACTGTCATAAAAAGATGCCTGAAATGTTCATCCTTTAGTTGTCATAGAGATATCACACAAACATGTTCAAGTCCCACTCTTTCCAGAAGAGCATATTTACATCAGAAATATCTACTGTGTGTGTGATGATTTCTTCATCTACCATCACTAAGCCTCAGAACTGGCCAAAAAGCTGATTGCAGACATTTTATGTTTCTTACTAATATAAGAGAAATCTTAATACTGACACATATCCCTGAGAGAAACAGCTAATGCATGGGTCTAGTAAAGTTAACTCACTTTCATTACATACATACAAAGCTTTGATTAATGAATGTTCCATTGCCAACATTTTACAAGCATGGAAAAATTATTTTCAAACCTCATTTAATAAATCATGCTTATTGAAAGCTGTTTAATTTTATTCCTGGTTGCCATGACTACAATATTTCAGATAATTATATTTTCTGGTGTCAGAACTGTTCTATGCTGCCAAACCTATAAAAGCAGCTGGATTTGTGAATTTTGTAACAAAGCTGTACCAACCATATATTCATAGAAGGAGAGGTTATGCAGAAACAGTTTACAAAGCTACGTCAGACTTGTTCTGACTTCATCTGTTAGGAGCAAATGGGATAGTCCTCACATAGCAATTTATAACAAATAACCAAGTCATAGCAACAGGGTGCCAGTTTCACTTAATGAAGTCTATAAGTCTCCAAATGAAACCTCCCAGCCAAGCATGATTAATAATTATTCATGAAAGACAGCAATCAGCATAAGAAATGTAAAGGAACATGGTCAAGATATTTTTAAATACTAGCATTAGATTTACTTGGTAGGGGAGGTACTGTAATTTCAAAATCCTTGCCAAATTACTGTAATTCACTGTCTACAGAATAATTGCAGCAAAATGGCTTACTCCTAATCGCCACCTTCTACACGCTCATACACGATTTGCTCACAGTGTAGAAGTTGCTCATCCTCCGGAATTGCACTTTTGAAAGATACTTGAGCATTTGTTCACAGTGAAGCTAGCAGGTGAGCCAGCACTCTGATTATTTAGGCACCAGTCAGTTCCCTTGCAGAAAGCTGATTGGGGATATGCAGCTAATTAGCTGATCAGGCTGGGAGGGCCGATAAACCAATAAGCCGTCAACTGAGGGGTGTAAAAGATGACAGAAAGAAAGTGAGGCGAGAGGGCCTGGGCTAGGGGAGCCCAGTATGCTCTGAGATCTTATGGGAGGCAGAGTTATGTTCCTCCCTGGTCCTATGAGAAAGGGCCAAAGGGTGAGAAACACTGTAAATACTTTGCTGCACAGATTATATGAGCGTTGGTAAAAGGAATGCACTGACTGAGAAGTTTCTGGGGCATCAGAGGCCAGGGACAGACAGCATGCCTTTTTACACAGCGCACTCTGAGAGAACAGCGATAGCTCAGAGGCTCTCACTCCTACAGAAATTCTTGCCTTATTAAACTTTAAAAGACAACAACACTAAACAGTTATATGCAGCTTTGTGTCTTCTTCATCCTAACTAGAGAGAGGGGAGGCACATTTTGACTCCTGAAGGGACTCAGAAAGAAAACGAGCAATAGTGGGGATGTAGGGGAAAACTGCAGGAGCCTATGCATATCTCAAACTCCCACTGCAAATTTACTCTTAAGGGTGAGGGTAAAATAGCAGATACCTCCTTAAAAGTCATGCACATTCTTTCTCTGCTCATTCAACAGTCCTAATGCAGCTTTGACGTGGGAATAGTTCATGCATTCCTGGCTCACGCAGCATCTTGCCAATACATTCATATCTTCCTTCCTTCTATGGTGCACAACTCAGACTGTGTAGCCCTGACCCACTAATGGACACCATCTTGCCACCTTGAACAACACATAGTCTTCTGGTTAATGGGGAGGGAGGGGGAAGCAAAGAGAAACAAGAACCAACAAGGAAGCAAAGCACAAGAAATTGCAAAAAATATATACAAAATTGAAACCAAAAGACATACCCACAAAAGGAAAAAATGAGATGAGAAAGAAAGAAAGAAAAAACAGATGAGAGCAAATAGGAGAAAAAAGACTTGAGAGAATGTGGTAATGTGCTGGGACATGCAAAAGAAAGTGGTTGGACCCACATCTCATTTATCACAAACAGGAACTGTCCACAACCACACACAAAAAAAGTGAACCATTACATTAAATAACGGATGCTCACAGACCCTTTGTGAAGTACATAATATTACCCCCATTTTACAAATGGTAGAGAAGTTAAATATCTTTTCTTTGATCGCAGAAGAAGAGCTTAATGGGATTAAAAGACACGAGTTCCATGCTCAGACCATTAAACCATGCACTTCTTTCTCACTCATTTACTACACAGTTCTCTCAGCATTATGATAATGTCACTGAGGACACCAACCCTGGTGCTGGCAAGGAAACAAGGAAACATATTGACCTGTGATCCCCAAGAAACAACAGGAAAAATAAATAGTTCTTGACACACGGAAAAAAGGCAAAGCCAGCTGGGAAAGCAATGTTCTTTTCCAGATTCCAGGAAGGTGTTATAAGGAGCAGGGAGTAATAAATAAAAAGAAAAACTATTTAACAAGTGTATTTAAAGGTTCCCTCAGTAGCTCTGCAGTGTTCACCCTGGCTATTTTTCAAATGAGAACACTTGGCCTCAAAATTTTATTGTAAAAATATAATTTATGAAAATAAAAACTGAATCAAAACTACCCTGATGAAAAAAGTATGTTACAGAAATACCTTTATCCACTTTTACTGTAATCATTACTTGTACACCCCCAGATGTGATTTGTCGACTGCTTTTAGTATTCAGGAGTGAGAAGGGCAGGTGTAACTAATCTATTGCTCAGGCTCTCCCTAGTAATATTTCCAAAATCCTTGTTAAAACTGCAGTGACAAAGTGGTAATTACTTGGGTGAGTACAGATTGAATGAACCCCGGGCCAGCCGCTGTGCAAAATTCACAGATGCATTGAAACACCAGGAGTGAAATTGAATTTGCAATGAAGTGCAGCTTTTACCCAAAAGCAACAAAAATGCTGCTTCTAATTTTCATTAAATCAGATTTATTGAAATATCATTAACGTTGGTAGGATCCAGCATTGATACACATTCAAATAACTTCCACGTATTGGTAGAAAGCCACAACTTAAATCACCAGGATACAAACCTGTAAAAGATGAGGATTAAAAAAGTCCTCAAGGGATGAGTAATAGAACACTAAACCTTCCACTGTCGGGTCAGCAGCCTTAATCCGGACATACACACCCCCAAACCAGGAGTGGCAGAATTTATTACTGTCTGATGGCTTTTTTGTGGACTGCTGTATGAAATATGAACAGATAGTCTCAGCCCAGACCCTAGTGAACATGTTTGTGCATTACAAGTCCCCTTCACAATTAACACTAATTGGCTATTGTTATTGGTAATCTCTACAGAAAAGGGCTCAAGACTGCCATGAAGTCTGAACCACCCTGACATACCTAACAGTAGTCCTGTGACATGTTGGACACCCCTTTTGGGGTGCAACCTGATGTACTGGGATTTCACTGAGCCTCTCTTACTCAACCAGCCAGGATTCCCTCTCCCCGCTTTGCTGAATTAGGCTCTCTGGCCACACACACACACACACACACACACACACGTAAGGCCACACACTGCTGCAGTCTCAGACTGAAGTCAGCTCTGTGTGAGAGGACTCCCCCCACTCACATGCACACCATTTTTTGGGAGATAATCCCAAAATAATACTGTCTTGCACTATATAGAAAAATCTGCACAGCACAAGCTCATAAAAATCCCCCTCTTCCTCAGTGTGAAGAGAGATGTGCACAATCCCCCCCACCCCGCATTAGAAATTACATAACTGGGTTTTATTATAAACAATAAATAAGTTTATTAACTACAAAAGGTAAATTTTAAGTGGTTAAAGGGATAGCAAACAGAACAAAGCAGATTACCTTAATAAATAAACAAAAGAGGCAGACTGGCGTTTAACACTGCCCAGGTCCAGTAGAGCCTCCCCTCCCTCACTTTTCATTTTAAATTCTAGTGGGATCCACATACCTCCCTTGCTAGGCTTCCAATAGAGAGGGGCACTGTCCATTTAGTCCACCCAATTCTTTCTTTGGGGGCTGCAAGGTGAGGTCACACCAGTATCCCTAATCCAGTCTGGGGATGTCTTCTGAAGGGGATAGCTGGGCCAAAGCCTTCTACTCCTTGGGCATACTTGTTCCCCATTCACAGTGCCACCCCGCTCTCGCAGTGATCTCTCCATTCACAGCAAGCTGCAGCATGAGGTTTCAGCTACCATACTCCCTCCCCTCCCTTTCCTGTTGATAGCAACCAAGGGAATGCTGGGAAATGTAGTTCTTTCCCTGCTCTAGGGCTGGCTCTATAGGCAGGGAGCTAACCGAGGAACTACAGCTCCCAGGGCCCCCTGTTGGTTCTCAGCTCCCAGGCTGGATCCCTGCCGGCTGCCACCCCTGCAAATAGGCTGCCCCAAGCAGCTGCTTGCTTTGCTGGTGCCTAGAGCTACCCCTGGTAGGGAGAGTGAGGACCCCTCATGTTGTCATTGTCCCTTTTTATATCTTCCTGCTGGAAAGCTTTTTGCTGTGACCTGGGTCAAACAATTCCTATTGTATAGAGCTATCTGACCTGAGTCAAACAGTTCCCATTGTGTAAAGCTATCTCTGAGAGGTTTCTGTTGCACACAGTTCCTGGGGAATCCTTATGCTTGTATGCATTTCTTCAATAAACCACTAACATTGTTTGGCCTCATCCAACGTAGCACATTTGAAATATGGAGACATGATCAATATTCCCAGCTTCAGATACAAAAATGATACATGCATACAAATTGGATAAACATATTCAGTAACCTATCCAATGATTTCATACAAGACCCATCTTGCATAAAGTGTATCTTATTTATACCATATTCATATCATAATCATATTTCCATAAAGAATATGGGGTGTAATATCACAAGTCCCTTCAGCTCCAGGCCGAAATATATTCATGGGGTGGTACGTGAAAGCTAACTCACACTGTAACTGAAAGCCCATTATACAGGCTGAAACACAAGAGCACACTTTCTAAATCAAATAAGCTTACAATCAGACTAGATACACCCCCTAAATGAGAAAAAGAACCTCTCTATTCAGATGCTCCCAGACCAGAGCTATTAGCTCAGATACTACAGGAAAAATAAAGGATCCACCTCTTTCATGGCGCTGGTGATTAAGCCTTGCCTCCCCAGCCCAGACCTCCAGGGCTTTCTGCCCTGGTCATTTCTGCCCCTTCCTGAAATATATCATCCAGAGCCAGTGTAACGCTGATAGACCCTGGTTATCAATGGGCGGGATCACACGTGGGACCTCTGGAGCTTAGTGCATGAGCCTCTACTGCATGAGCTAAAAGCCAACTGGCTGTAGAGCTGGTCGGTCTGTGCTCCCTCCCTCAATGCCACTAGATGGGACAGAACAACACACCCAGGAGGTGTGTAGGGTACACAAACACTAGACAAAAGCAGACTGAGGGTACGTCTACACTACTTGCTGGATCAGCGGGTAGCAATCAATCTATCGGGGATCAATTTATCGTGTCTCATCTAGACACAATAAATCGATCCCCAAACGCTCTGCCGTCGACTCCGGAACTCCACTAGGGCGAGAGGCAGAAGTGGAGTCGACGGGATACGCAGCCGTCGATCCTGTGCCGTGAGGATGGTAGGTAAGCCAATCTAAGATACATTGACTTCAGCTACGCTATTCTCGTAGCTGAAGTTGCGTATCTTAGATCAATCCCTCCCCCCCGCAGCATAGACCAGGCCTAAGTAATTGCTTAGGGCCCCAAGCAGATCAGGGGGCCCCCCATTTGCTTTTTATCATAAGAACTTGCCTGTTTCAGTATTGTGGGAAGGGGCAAAAAATATTCCTGCTTAGGGCTCCCAATGGGCTAGCACAAGCTCTGATACTATCTGTCTGGGTCCATCATAGTCCAATCAGCTAGGCAGCCCAGCTAACACAGCAAATGTTGACCAATCACAATTTACCCACACTTTTTTTTATAATTAAAGAAAGTCATAAACTGCTTGTGGAATATCCATGACCAGGAAGAGAGACTAAATTTGTCTGATAAATTATCCATTGTATGAATGGATGAATGAATTATTCATTCAGCACTAGCTATCAATCTGGAACCTTTACAAGCACTAAATTGCACTATAAAAATCCTACAATGTTACAGATTCCAAAGTACTGCCAGTACTAGTGATTTAGGCCATGGCCCACACATTTGCCATCACTGTGCTCATTTATGATCAAACTAATGCACATATCAAGATGCCTCAATTCATGTAAAATTCATTAAGTAGGACTAATTTGTCTATTTCAGTGATAGTACCACTATCAGTCCAGAAGCAAAACAATTTCAAATGGACTACTGCAATCCTCTGAAGCCAGTAGATATTTTATTTCTCATTCACCAGACCACCCTTTGAAATCAACATGTGGAGAAATACAGAAAAATAGCAGTAATTGATCAAACACATGAAAGAGTTCAGTCAAGTACTGGATACCCATTTAGAACATTCCATTAATATATCTCATCAATAATAAAATGAAATAGGCTGCTTTGCTCCACTACATGCCAAAAGAAAATTAAACTATATTTTACATCAGTCACTCAAACTACACAGTTGAACAACAGCAATAACATTAATTATGTTTTACTCCAAAACTCTTCTACCTCCAATCCTGATAAAGGTACTTTCTGTAGGTTTGATACCTGTACTTTCCTGAATTAGTTACTAGAGGATTAACAAGTGGTTCACTTTTTCTGAACTATCTTCTTATCAGTGCTTAATTTGTAATGAAAGAGGTGCTGGGGCTCAAGCAATTTTTTTACATTTATAACTCATGCAGCAAGCCCAGAGATGCCGGGGCTATGAACTGCCAAGCCTGGAGGGTCAGCCCTGGCAAAAATTAAGCACTGCTTCTCATCCATCTTGGTAACATATTGTGTTATTCATGTGCATATTGAGGGCTGTTCTAGAAAGTAAAAGCTCAGTAGATAAATGTAATGCACATGAGGTTATCAGAAGTGGAACGCACAGAGGGTGAAGGGAAAGGATAAAAATGTGTTGCTCATTATAATGTTAAAGAATTTCTAGAACTTGGATATTACTTTTATTGTTCCCTAGACTCATTAAAGATCACAGAAAATTGAGACAAACTGTACACACTGTATTCACCACTGACAACCACATTCCTGAACAGGCTATCAATGTTCCTTCATGCATTTTTTGGAGAAAATGAGACAATATTCCTATTATATTGTGAAAGATTTTCCAAGGAAAGTGATTAAAAGCCTCATTTGTTTGAGTCATTTCAAAGTGAACTGAACGAAGAACTGGAAAATATACAATAGGCAACAACTTTGCACTAGTAAATTATGGAGACAATGACCTTATACGTCTGTTTCATCTCTCACATCTAAAGGGTATGTCTACACTGGAACTAGAAGATGTGATTCCCTGCTCAGGGAGAGAGATCCATGTTAGTTCTGATCAAGCTAGCACAGAAAAAAATAGAATGTAGCTGTGGCAACGTGAGTGGCAGGAGAGGCTAAGTGAGAACGAACCTAGTAGTGTTTTGGACAGGCACATAGCTGGGGCAGCTAGCCCCTCCCAATATTCACGCTGCAATGGCCATTTTTAGCATGCGAGTTCAATCACAGATGGGGCAGGTATGTCTCCTCAAATTGGTAATCACACCTCCACCTTCAAGTGTAAACATACCCCCAGTCAACCTAGAAGTACACATGGATCATTCTCCCTTCAACTCTTCTTGCTCTTTTAAATATATAGCATCACAATTTTTAAGTACCTAGCTTCCAACAGTTAGCATGTGGGTTCCCATTCCCAGCCTTCATAGCACAAATGAGACCTTCTCCAAATGCTTTGCTGCTTCTGAATACACTTTTTGTTTCCACTCTGATACTCGCACAAAGCTGAAATCTGCAGATTCAGTTCACTACTACCATCCGTGAGTCTAGTTGCTCTGCTCATTTATAGTCCTCTAGGTATCACAACCCAAACTGAGCTATGTCCAGAGGCTGATCCTGATTGGTGATCTGGAATTACAACTTTAAGGCTAAGAAGAAACCCAATATTCTCACATATCACAGGGAGTCAATTAAAAAAAAACAGTACTGTGAAATGTACTGAAAAACAATCTTAATCTCTTTGGCAGCATTATGTGTGAAAAAAAATCTAGGATTACACCTGAAATGTAATCACTTCCTAACTTGTTCTTATGACCAAAATTTTTAACTTGTGCCAGCAATTATTAATGTGTCTAGTTATGTGAGTGCAATTCTTGCTGATGCAAATAACAGCATCTAGATGTTTAACTGCTTGGCCTGTGTAAACTACCATGAAGTTAGATCTACATTCTATTATATACACTCACAAAACTGAGTTGCACTCACAAAACTGTGGCCACCAAAGAACTGCAAGTGCAATTGCACCAATGACTGTTTGATAATGTGGCCCTTAAATTTTGTTTGTATTTAGAGAATTAATCCCTTTTGAGATGGCAATGGACTACAGAGCTTTTACAGTAAAATGGAAGAACTCCTAGTGTTCAGGATTTTCCTCATATTCCTTCGTTGTCACCAGAATCCAGAGAGGGCCAAATTCTGTTCGCATTCATATCTGTAAGATACCATTGACTTTATTGATGTTGCATATTATACCCGTTGCTATTCTATTATATTTAACTGAGTAAAGCTTTTTGGAATACACATTATAAGATCATCAGTGATCTACAACCCATCCTGGACAACGATCCCTCGCTTTCACAGGCCTTGGGAGGCAGGCCAGACCTTGCCCACAGACAACCCGCCAACCTTAAGCATATTCTCACCAGCAACCACACACCGCACCATAGTAACTCTAAATCAGAAACCAATCCATGCAACAAACCTCGATGCCAACTCTGCCCAAATATTTACACCAGCAACACCATCACAGGACCTAACCAGATCAGCCACAACATCACTGGTTCATTCACTTGCATGTCCACCAATGTAATATATGCCAGCAATGCCCCTCTGCTATGTACATCGGCCAAACTGGACAATCCCTACATAAAAGGATAAATAGACACAAATCAGATATTAGGAATGGAAATATACAAAAACCTGTAGGAGAACACTTCAATCTCCCTGGCCACACAATAGCAGATTTAAAGGTAGCCATAGCAAAAAAACTTCAGGACCAGACTCCAAAGAGAAACTGCTGAACTTCAGTTCATTTGCAAATTTGACACCATCATCTCAGGATTAAATAAAGACTGTGAATGGCTAGCCAAATACAAAAGCAGTTTCTCCTCCCTTGGTGTTCACATCTCAACTGCTAGAAGAGGGCCTCATCCTCCCTGATTGAACTAACCTCGTTATCTCTAGACTGATTTTTGTCTGCATATTTATACCTGCCTCTGGAAATTTCTACCAGATGCGTCTGACAAAGTGGGTATTCACCCACGAAAGCTTATGCTCCAATACGTCTGCTAGTCTATAAGGTGCCACAGGACTCTTTGTCGCTTTTTACATTATAAGATATACACTTTACTTTAAAAGAGGCGTTTTACAATATATTAAAATCAAATCTTTACTATATCATCCACCTAGTATGTGCTAAAGAGTATTTCTGCAGCTATGCAAACATTTTAAAGAGTAAAAAATTCTCAGGTTTGTTACCAGTTCTCTTTCTGACTGGAAGTATATATATCTATACTAAATTAATGTTTATTAGACTTTGTCTTCCATAGTTGGGTTGGTAAAACAGTCCCAAGGGTGCATTTTCTTCTGGTATGAAACATAATGTTTGAATTACTGAAAGCAATGGAATTTCACAGATGAGAGCAGAACATGGGTCTTCATCTTCCTTCACTCCAGACTTTCCACTAAAATATAAACCCTAATGCAATTTTCTCTCTCCTTTTAAAGTAGACTTCTTCTGACGTGTCAACTCATTGATTATTATGATTTGTACTGAAGTAATGTACCCAGGCCCTGATCAGGATCAGTGTGAGGCACCGTCCCTGCCCAGAAGAGATAACTGTCTCATTTAAGACAAGACACAACAAGTGAGCATTCCAAAGAATTCTAGGTAATGGAGGAGAAGGGGGAGGGGGAAAAATCAATGGGAACATGCAGCTACGTAAACTAGCTATGTACATAATTCAATGTTGTGAGTAATGTAAAGGTCTGAATTTTAAAATGAGCTAACTAAGTAAAATCTATATTAGCAGGAATATTATTCCCATTCTTCTCCAAAAGACTTCAGCACCTGTGCTGAAATCCTGGTCCCACTAACATCAATAAAATCAGGATTTCAACCTTAGGGCAAGAGACATCATCAAGTTCAGTCTGGAAAGGTTCATTGTTCTTCCTTCCTTTTTCACTTTTCTTTTTAAGATTTTAAGAAGACACTTTGATCCAGCTACTCTGTCACACATCCAAAACCTATTTGTGTTGGTGAAAACCCTCTTCTGTGCTCTACAGTTGTAGCCTTACTAACAGTTTCAGCCCACTGACAACACTGAATATCCAGCATCCAGTGATCCTTCTTCTGTTCTCTCAGTCTGGCCTTTTCACTGGTCAGAAATTCCTAACCGCTCAGGAAGATGTCATTACTGTGATGAGAAACTTCAACCCCTGTTTTCCAGACAACAGCGGTACCCATAGTAACTACTGGTATGAGCATTTGGGAGTCCAGATCCCACCCTCCTTTCCTACTGCCATTTCTACAGATCCCTAACAGGTGTTAAAGCCAATTTAGTTCTGTAAGCTACACTTTATATTGTAGATACTCATGCTCTTTTTATATTCATTGTTAATTTGACTCTGATGAATTAAATGGCAACATTTAGTTAGTAGAAAGTCAGACTAAAAATATCCATTAAAGATAGAAAATATAAAAAAGTGTAAATAAAACAACAAGATTTTAATAACAAATAAGAACATGCACTGAGAAAATTGGCCTGATTCTCCTATCACATATATCAATCCTACACAGGCATAGCTCCACTGGTTTCAGGCGCATTACTCCTGATTTATGTGTGTCTAAATGAGATCATAACCAAGGCCACTACACAATACTGGGAGTGAAAATCTTGGGGTCACTCCTGCACCTATCCCTTCTTCATGATAGTTTAGTGCAGTGGTTCCAACTTGTTCCACCGCTTATGCAGGGAAAGCCCCTGGCGGGCTGGGCCAGTTTGTTTACCTGTCACGTCCACAGGTTCAGCCGATCGTGGCTCCCGGTGGCCGCGGTTCGCTACTCCAGGCCAATGGGAGCTGCTGGAAGTGGGGTGGCCTGAGGGATGTACTGGCCGCCGCTTCTAGCGGCTCCCATTGGCCTGGAGCAGCGAACTGCAGCCACTAGGAGCCGCAATCAGCCGAACTTGCGGACGCGGTAGGTAGACAAACAGGCCCGCCAGGGGCTTTTTCTGCACAAGTGATGGAACAAGTTTGGGAACCACTGGTTTAGTATATGGCTGCCACATTTATTTTAAAAAAAGAAAAATAAGTTACTTACCTGAAGACTGGTTTCAGTCATATTGTCATGATATAAAGCTTTCTTGGTGTAGATGCCAGAAAGAGTGAACATGCACTGTATAAGTGTAGTGTGTCTCTCCTATCCAAGAGCTCTGCTTGGTGCAAGGGGAAAGGCAGTCCATGTGCCAGTTATGGTTTCCTGATTCCCATGACCAGAATGCACCAGCAATATTTACAGCAGCTGCAAGGTTACTTTTCATTACACCAGTAAAAGATATGCTCTCCACCCCACCTCTGACATGCTCCAGATCCCAGGAGAGATAGGATGAGTCAAAGGCTCAGGGCTCAGCAATGGTACAGCTCCACCAGCACAGAGTTCCCGTCCAGGTGAATTCTCTGACAGACATTTCCTGCAGATTACAGCTCCTTTGCCTCACCTGAATGGCACAAACAGGCTATCACTCACTGAGAATCTGGTCAGATTTTCATCCTAAACATTTTTCCCATTGGAAACTGATGTTGTGATGGGGTGTTTGCCCCACACTTGCCTGGAAAGGGGTAATGCAGAGTGAAAAGGGAGCTGACACAGCAGAAGGGATTCCGGTAATCCCCTGACTGAGTGAGGGAACCCAATTGAGGATGAACAATCTGGGCTGGGACTATAAAGACAGGAAATTGGAAGCAGAGGGGGTGATCAGGAAAGTCTGCAGTCACTCCCTGGGAGAAAGGAGGAGTGTTTGGTGGCTATAGGGAAAGGTAGCCTACAGTTACTCCCTGAGAGGAGGGAGCTAGGAGGCTGGCAAACCCAGAAAGGGGGAAGTACCAGATGGTAAGGAAAGGGCTCAGGGAAAGGCAGTCATGTCTCAAAGGGAACAGACCTTACTTGAGGGTCCTTGAGCAGGAGGAACCCAGAGAGGAGGGCAAGCCTGGGTTCCCCTACCAGCAACTGAGGAAGTGGCATCTTGGGGCAGTGAGAGGAAAGACTACCTGAGACTGTTAGGGAGAGGGACTTGGATACCCTAGAAAGTGGAAACAGGCTAGTGACCTGGATGGAGAGCTGAGTCACAAAGAGGCAGCAACAGCAGCTCATGGAGTGAAAGAGAGGCAAAAAATGGTGGGCATCTGTGGGATGAGGTGTTGACCTCATGAGCTATTCCTAGAGTGACCAGGGGGAGCCACCATCACTGATGTTTTGTCAAAAGCTGATGTTTTCTGTGGGGGGATGTCAATTTCAACAAGAGTTTGATTTTCTGTTCTAGAGAATAAAAAGTCATTTTGAAATTAGTCTCTCCTAGACAAAGTGAGTGAGGTAATATCTTGTACTGGAGAAACCGCTGTTAGTGAAATACATGTTTTTGAGCTACACGGAGCTCTTCTGTCACACTTAAGGGTGCATTCCAGACCAGTGAAGGGTTGTCACCTCTTGCGCTGTGGTTAACCTTGAGTGCCTCACAATGCTTTGCTATTGTAGCTCTCTGCCTGGGATTCTGACAGTTGGCAACAAACATGCATCCTGAGCATCTGTGTGCTATGTAACCAGCCCTGGTTCAACAACTCTGACCCCAGTGGCCTGTCTACAGCCCTACAATGACTTCCATCAGCCTTAGTTACAACCAGTAAGGAGACCCCAACACACTCCCAGTCCCAAATTTCCCCAAATCATGTTCCCTGAACTGTCCAACCATCTCCTGTACCACCCAGAGAAATAAGAAGGTCCGTTTGTCCCTCTAAAGACACTAAATGTACAGCTAAGCACTTTAAGTGGCATTAACTAACAGTAACACAACCCTGTTGGTTTAAATTAGAATTAAAGCTAGTTTATTAACAAAAGAAAATAGGATTTTAAGTGAGATCAAGTATGAGATAGAGATTGAAATGGTTACAGACAAATAAAAGTGAAATACTTTCTAATGACTAAAAACTTAACATAGCAAGATACAGATTCTGTTCAAGATGGCTTTTTCTCACTCACAGTTTTTCAGCAAGATTGCTGAAGGAGAGCTCTGTGTAGCTCAAAAACTTCTCTCTCACCAACCTAAGTTGGTCCAATAAAATATTACCTGATCCACTTTGCCTCTCTGATATCTTGGAACCAACACAGCTACAACACTGCAAAAAGCATTGTTTTGAAAATACATTGTTTCCAAATGTTTTGAAACAAAAAGTCATTCAATATGTGAAATTGTTGTGTTCAAAAAGGTCTAGAGTTTTTGAAAGCTTTCATTCCCTGAGATTTTTTTTTGATAGTCTGACTTCCCAATCCACTCCATAATGGAGATCAATTTTGAAGTGTCAAAATTTCCTTCAGGATAAAAATTCTGTTTCCCCAGCCAGCTCTATTCAGCATATTTTACAAATAACAGATTTATCCTCAGACATTTAAGAGATTTATATGATAAGTATCTTGATCACCTAGTTTATATATTAAAAATTGGGACACAGAAAAATTACTGTAGGTTGTTTTCCCAAAGTCACACAAAGTATCTGAGAGCCAAAAATAGAGCCCAGGTATTCTGTGCTTTAACCACAAGACAAGCCTTCCATCTTACTTCCAGTGCTACTTTTACAAGTTGCTATTCCTGTTTTTGCCAAGAGAAATACAATTCTGCCACTCCATTTGCATCCATGCCTAACTATGCTGAATCCCAGAAAGTGATGTCATCATGATTTGTCCCCAACACAAACAAAGCGGCAGAAAAGGAAACCTGTTCCTCCTCCTGTTCCACAGATGTCAAACAGAAGCTTCAACTGAATGTATCGGATTCTGGTTGTTGGCTGCAAGTGCACATTTTATTAACAAAAAGAACGTTTGCTCTCTTTATAGCTTTATCTCTCTTGCTTTATCGATCCACATGCCACACTTCCTCTGAATGTGCCTGTGCACAGATAAATGAATGGTGGTTTTGCCACTACTTTGGCAAGCCATTTATATTGCCAAAGGTTAAATTACTGTTCAAAACAGTCTGTTCTTTGATCTGGAGTAATACCTTCCAACAAAGAAACTTATATCTGATTTTTCATATTCTTCTTGGTTTTGTATTTTTCATATTTAATTCATGATTTCGGCTTACATTTCACATTTTCATGCCACCATTCTACTAGTTATATAGAAATACTATCCTCTTCCAACCTTACCCCCAATTTTTAGCTACATAAGTGTGAACCTTAACCCTCATCCACATTCATGGGATAATGTGCCCTGTGAGCATATATATTGCAATAACTCACTAACTAGTGGCCCTCCAGCTATGCTGTTTTAGGACATATACACAATTCACAATTAATTTAGCACAAAACACACATTTTCACTATCAAAAGTATGTGGGGTACATATATACCCCTGTAGCGGGGTGGTTACCCAGCTCCTGCCCTGAAGGGCTTAAAACAGCCCTGGGAGAGGGCTGTGGCAGGGGAAAGGCTGGGCTGATTGGAAAGCAGCCACAGTTGTGGCTGGTTTAATGAGGGCGGCCCAGCTGGCCCTTATAAAAAGTTTGTAAGCCGGAGGCCCAAGAGAAGGCTCTTTTTCCAGGCTGGAAGACAGCAGGGCCTGGCTGCCTGCAGGAAGGGTACTGGGAGTGAAGCAGGGCTGGGGAGAGCCAGGGGAGCTCCAGGCTGGCAACTCCCCAGGCTTCAGGGCCTGGTCCAAGGCCCATAGAGGTACTGGGAGGCAGAGGAAGGCAGCAGGTCTGAACCCCCTTGCCTATGATGAGTGGCTTTTACACTGCAGTCTGCCCCAGGGAGCAGGAGCTTGGTTGATGACTGGCAGTAGCCCAGACTGAGGCAAGGTGGGGATTGGAGGGTGGGGGTTTCCTGCAGAGGGGAGACCCATAGAGACCGGTGGGGTATTGCCAGGGGGCAGCCCCAGGGTAAAGGGGCACCGGGATCTGGGAGGGACATGGGGTCAGCGACAAGCGGGACACCAGCCTGCAGAGGGCGCCCAGGCTGAAAGAGAACTAATTCCCTGAGACAACCAGCTGGAGGAGCCTCAGGGGTGAGTCCTGCACGTTTACAACCCCAAACACGTTGCACTGTTATTCTGTATTTTTAGTAGTTCAATTATACACATATTTGCATCTAGTGAGAATGTTGTATTGTAATAATTAGCATATGTCAACTGATAATGTATTGCAGTGACAGTAGTTGCTGCCTACTGTCACCCCAAGGTATAAATTACTCCAGGGATGTTGGACCCTTCAAATCTAGGCTTGATAGGTACCTCCACATAGAGTGAACTGATTCTGGCTCTCTCTGCTTAACAGTCTTGAAGGGATTTTCTGTCTAGATATTGTACTCCAAACACTGCAGACTCAGGAGGCTTTCTATATTGCAGAATTCAAGATGGCAAATAAATGGACCTGATATTCCACTTCTGACCTTCAAAAAATGATTTGCGACTCTGAAAGTGAGTTGTTGTGTGATGACAATGTATTAAAAATAGTAACTTTGACAGATCATGTTGAGAGTAGCTCTGAGAAGGAAGACCATGTTTGCATTGATTGTTCATCAATTTAGTCTTCCGACAACGAGGAGTCTGTGTTCAGTCCAGTAGAAAACTGGAAGAAGTGTAGTTGGGGATAACTTCACCATTATTCAGCTTGCTGAAGATCTACTCAATGAAAACATGACCTATGTTGGAACAGTCCAATTAAACAAGCCAGAGATACCTAGTGAGATGCAGCCGCATTGCAGAAGAGAATTGTTATCAGTGTTTGAGTTTGCTAGGCTACTCACCCTATGTTCCAAAGAAAGGCAAGTTGGTATTAAAGCTATCAACAATGCATGACTTCAAGGTTCTGGAAGGTGACAAACCAAGAAACCACATATAATTCTCTACTACAATGACACTAAAAGTTGTGTTGATAATATGGACCATCTTGCAAGAATATACTCCTGCAGGTGCAAGATAAATAGGTGGCCAATGGTTCTTTTCCTCAACATGTTTGAGGTTACTGGCATTGCAAGTTTCTTCATTTGGGTCAGCAACAATCCTGACCAAACACTCGACCAAGACAAAAAAAGCACTTGTTCTTTGTCAATCTAAGAGATCAACTCGTAGATGCACATATAAAGAGAAAAATCTTTGATATCCATCATCTTACCATGCCCATCAAAGCAGCACTCTTGTTCCTTGGCCACCATTGAAAACCTGCCACCACAGGAGCACCTAGCAAACTCAGCAGTGGATGCTGCTACATTTGTCCAAGGTCAGGTGATTGCAAGAGCCACAAGCAATGTGGAGAATGCAGTGAATTTGTGTGTGCTGATCACTCCACTTCTAAAATTTTAAATTGTTCTTAGCTTCTAAATTCATCTGGGAGACAAGAGTCCCCCACATCACTGTTAATGTAACTTTTTTGATGACACTGGATTTTAAAGAACTTTTTTGTCCTAAAACATTAGAGACTTGTTCTTGGTTTATGAATGCATTTGAGATGCAAACTTCCCTCACAACAGTTACTGTAACTTTCTTGACACTGGATGGGTTTGGACAAGATTTAAAAAGTTGGAGTGCTTAAGTGTGAAGGCTGTTAGTCTACGAGCCTCCTGAGAACAGAATGCCTCTTCATTTCCAGTACTTCTTGGATAAAACTGGATCAGAAACATACCGTACCCATAACAGCTTTTTTTAATCTATCTGTAGAACTTCCACTTTTAATACTAGCAGCGCTATTACTTGGTAGGATGGGCAATGACTGGCCTGGGGCAGTATCTAGCAGTCAAAAGGAGAGAGGATTCAGAGATGATTCAGAGGGGAAGATCTTTAAATACAATACATCACTGTCCTTGTCAGCTGATAGCTACACTTCTCAGAGTTTACACCCCCACATGCACAGGCAAGTACCATGTCCCAGCTGATGTCAATCCTGCTAAGGGAGACCTGCCCCCTCTGGATGCAAGTAGCACTTCACAGGCAGGAGCCCAGCCAAACTATAGATCAGCGAGATGGCGCCATTATTATAAATGGGAGTAGTCAAGTCAAATAGTTGACAGTGTCCTTGTGGCAGAAGTGCCATCTCTGAATGCCCCCATCCTGGGATGGCACTGCAGCAGCTCTGCCTAAGTTTGCCCTCCCAACAAAATCTTCAGGCATTTATGTGGCTTAGCCCTCCAGCCAAGTCATTGAGGGCACGTCTACACTGCAAAAGACGACCCATAGCAGTAAGTCTCCGATCCCAGACAGTAGACATTCCGGCTTGGGCTGGAGCTCAGGCTCTGAAACCCAGAAAGGGGAGCGGTGGGCTCAGTGCCCAAGCTCCAGGGCTGTTTTGTGTTTTTTGCCATGGAGACATACCTTGAGAAATTCAACCCTTTCAAGGGTAACAGAATCCCCAAGTCAAAGTCCAACACAAACCAAAAAAATCTTCTGTCCCGCTGAGCTCAGCTTTCAGCCCCTTCCTTTTAGGAAGACTCCAGCTGTAGCAAATTGCTTATCAGGAACCTGTTGGCAGGCGTTAAGGCAATAAAGCTGACAGTTCGTGTCAGATCTATGCTTCTGCAGGGAGGCTTTTGTAGGCCAGTTTTCAGTCAACTCCTAGCCCTAGCCAGGCTACTTCCAGCATGGAAGCTGCCAATCTGCTTTCCTTTAGTTAGCACCTAGGTGTAGCAGGACAGGACTGATTAGAGTAATTGCAGCTCATTAACCACTTCCTAGCTAGTGTGGGATTCATATACCCCATCAAAGTCCTCCAACGCTAGAGTAGGATTTTCAAAAGCACTCAGCATTTGTCAGCAAAATTATCATTGATTTTGATAGGAGCAAAATTAGACCAACACTGAGCACTTTTGAAAATCCCACTTTTAAATTCCAGTATCTATCAGGCTCACAAATGACTGACAGCAATCAGTGCCTGGATATTATTTATTAATAGGCTGACTAGTCACTAAAATATAACTGTTTTCTATATGACCTACTGCATATCTGTGTTCCAAACACTTATTATGCCAGTAACTTTTTACTATGAAAATAGTCCCTTCTGAATTCAATGGAACCACTGGTGTATAAAGTTATTACATGGATAAGTGTTTGCATGGTTGGGCCCTTAAACAGCATTATTCTCCACAGGCTTATCACCTCAGTTATGTAAATAATTTCACACATACAATAATTGCCAATTTTATGGTAATTTCTAGCCTGTTGATCTTACAATAATTATTTAAATTTAATATGTAGACATGGCTATATTTACTATGTAACTGAAAGTTGTCCATACCTACTAGACTACTGTATCAGGGTTACCCCATCAACGTGTCACAGATAATTAGCTTTTCACAATATGCTACAATAATGAAATGTGGCATGAAAGTATGTGAATTTACTTCATGTAAATAATTTTCAGAAGCCAAAATGTCCTTGTTCTTTGCTTAAAATGGCTCATGAAGTTGTCCTTGACTTGCCAAGCATTTGAGGATCAATCATGTTTCATGGTTTGGTAAACTTTCACATTTCTGCAGGAAAGCAAGTTTTCAGTGAAGATATATTCTTGTTTCAGTGGTGGTTTGCCACACCTACAATTTTGTTCACAATGTGTGGTATTAATCCATAACAATTTATCTTTATCATGCAGAAATGCTTCAAGATATAGTAACCCATTAATCCTGATTTCACACTGACAAACAATATTACACACAAAGCCAGCTTCAGCAAACAAGGAACATTACATTACAAATCTTTTTATTATTGTTATTGTTGTTGTTATTACTATTTATTATATGCCTTTATCGTTGAAGTTAGTCTGGTTAGAACCCTGCTCTTCTGACAAGATTGTTTCATTATAAACAGAATATTTTAAAATCCAATGGAATGCTCCAGATTAATCAAGATCATAATCAATCATTATTAGAACTTGAATCTTAACAAATTAATAGTCTTCTTCCTTCATCTACTTTTAAATGTTAATATGCACAGTTCAACTTCTAATTTTTGCTAGTTAAAGTAAACAACTGTTTCATATTCATCTTAAGTGTCTTCAGTTATATTTCCCTGTGATAATTTATTTGTGTGTGGTTCAAGCTCATCTTTAGTGAGCAACAGTGATCTATATATTACTCACGCATATAGGAGATGAGCTTGTACCACAAGTGTGAATCTAAACAACTCTGAACTTTGGGGAAGTTCATCCTTAGCTAGGACCCACCTCAAATACTGTGTATCAATTTTCATAAATACTGAAAATCAGAAATGAACCTTGGAAGAGAACTGTTTGTCACAATTTGAGCTACTGTACACAAGAAAAGGAAGGTCACTAACTGTAAAAGTCAAGGCAGCCCCTGATGTACCCCAAGCCTACTCCTCTTTGGATTTTGTAAGCTAAAATAAGGACCTTAAATTGGATACAGAAGCCAATTAAAAGCAAGTACACTTTGATTTAGGGACTTTATTTACATTTGTGTCTAGTACAATGCCAAGCAATAGGGTCATGCAAAGAGGAGTTTAAATAGTTCCAGGGAACCACGCCCAGGCCCAGCCCCATCAGGAGCCCATAAAGGATGCTTTAAAAAAAAAACCACACCTCTTTTCTTCCATCATGGTTCCCTAGACTTTTTTGTAACTGCTCCCTTCCCTTAAGCTAGACTGACCTTCCCTTGACCTTATCCATGTTCCTGAACTCTGACTCATTAGTTTCACTTGATACAGCTTTGAGTTTCACAAAGATATTATGACCTTTCTCTGAGTTTCACAGGGATATTAGTTAGCTCTGCAGTAGCAGGTGAAAGTCATTCCCAACCTAGCAATTCATTCATAAAGAGATTGGTGGGTGAATTTATGGTCAACCATGATTTCTGCCAAAATATCACAAGAGTGGTACTTCAAAGCACAAGCTGCAGCAGGCCTGTGAAAAATAAGATCAGAAAAGTGTGACTGCTCTACAAAGTTTCTTGAAATATGTTAAGTTCAACCATGTTCCTGGTGAACAATCAGTGGTCAGTTCTGCTACTCTCACTTCTGAGCCTTCCTTAGCTAGTGAGGATGTTGATTTGGAATTGTCAGGCTTCAGAGCCCCCGACTCTGGAACTGAGGTAAGCGCTGGATTGTTGGGTGCCAGAATCTGATTCCAGCACAAATCTTTGCATTGAATTGTTGGGTCCCAGAGTCTCTGATTCTAGGTCAGAACGTTGCCCCTTTTTGTTGCTAGTGCCACTATTAAAGACATGGTTGCAGAAAGTAGTTTATTGAAAATGTGGGGCAGAATTTTGTCACAGACAAGAAGACTTTCCTAGCAAATGCAAAGGAAAGCAATTATTAAAATCATGGCTCTTTGTCAAAACTCCTAATGAGGAGTTATACCAGTGATCCTGGTTGATGTACTATTCAATTCTTGCCTTCTTATTCTGCTTTGCTTGTTTGCTTTTCCAGCCAAATTCCTCATCTTTCTTTTGTGAACTGTAAAGCTAGGTTCATCAACTTTTTCCACATTAGCAAGCAAATATGCTGACATGAACATTCAAAGGAACACCTGGGGCAACCACTTACTGGATAGAGATTGCATAACCGTTGGAAAAGGGTCACACAACTGACAAAAATATGCAACCCTGCTTTCAGATGCAGAAGGACGTGTAGCACAATATTCTGCATTGTGTCTTGGGTATTTTGCTGTATTTAAGTGAAGTGTTTAGCTTTGAGAGGTTCAGATGAGAAATTTTATAATCCTCCATGGTAATTGTGGGGGGGGTTACTTGAATTGCTTGAAAGGTACGATAGTGTGTTGCAACATCATGTGGAACCTATTAAGACTGGTATTGCAAATGTGACATGCTTATCAAACTAAATTCAAAATGAATATATCAGTCAGATCACAAGAATAGTACAGCAAACTATTTTCAACAACATTAGGAAAGCTAAATATCTCTCTGTGATATGATTGAACTTCAGACCTCTTCCAAATGGAACAAATATCCCAGGTGTTCAAATATGTTGAGGTTTCAAATGATGGAATGAAGGTTGTTGAGAGCTTTGTTTATTTCATTGATAGCCACAGTAAAACAAGGGAGAGTATGACAGAGGTTAATTTTAGAGAAGCTAAAAAAGTCATTTCAGTTATAATTGGTTTCAGGGGACAAAGCTATGACAAAGCTAATATGGCTGCAGCATACAAAGGTGTTCAAAATCAAAATCAAACTAAGTAGATAAATCAGTACATGTCTTTTATCTCATGGGCTCCCTGCTCAATGAACGTGTTGGAGGCACAATGGATGTTCTATTTTTTGAACTTGTTCACAGATTATGCACTCTGTTTTCTACTTCTACTAGTTGTTGGGATGTTTTGAAAAGGCATTAGTATTGCATTAAAATGCCAAAGCATGACAAGATGGTCAGCAAGGGTAGAGGCAATCTGTCCACTATGATATCAGGTTCAGGGTATGCTTGATGTTTTAGATGAGATCAAGGTTTCTCACAATCTTACAACAGAACTTAAGTCAGAAGCCGATAGCTTGCAAACATTTCAGAGTGTTCATGTCTAGTTTTGGCCAAGATGTAGTATACTACATCTTATAAAAAATCAATGTTGTGAGCAAAAAATTGCAGAGTCTGTATCTTGACATTCAGATGGCTCAGTTTACTTGGTGGCCTTCGAGTGGATTGACTGGAATTATGGAGATGCATGCAAGGAAGCTGCTGTTTATCAGGCTGAAACATTTGGAATATCAACACAGTTCAAAGAGTAACAATTTCAAAGGAGGAAAACAATGTGAGGCAAACTTGCACAGGAAAAAGGTTCATCAGATCCCCAAAAACATTTTAAATGGGAGGTTTTCAACCCCAAATGAGACACAATATCAACACAATTAGAGGATAGGATGCGTAAATTTCATGGAGTTGGAAAGAGTTTTGGTTTTGTGGGTTTTTTTGTTTTGATGGGTGAGAAACTGAAGTCTCAGCAGCGAAGAGCTAATGAGGCATTCTTAAAATGTAGTTAGCAGCCACCCTGAGGATTTAACTCTGGGGTATGTCTACATGGGGATAAAAGCTCTGTGGTATGACCACCGCTGGCCTAGGTCAGCTGACCCAGGCTTGTAGGGCTCAGGCTGCAGGACTAAAAATTGCTGGGCAAACATTCAGGCTAGGACTGGAGCCCAAGCTCCAGGACTCTCCACCCTCACAAGTCCTAGAGCTCGAGCTCCAGACTGAGCCCAAATGTTTACACAACAATTTTTCAGCCCTAGAGCCTGAGCCTAGCAAGCCCAATTCAGCTGACCTGGTCCAGTTGCAGGGTTTTTTTTATCCCCATGTAGACATACACAATAAGATTGAGCTCTTCACCAGTTTTTTCAACTAAGGCTTTAAGGATGACTTAGAAGTGAAGATGCCTATTGATCTCCTTAACTACATTCAAAAAAACTCTTCAGATGTGAGTTTTCTTGACATAGAAACAGCAGTGCATATTCGTTTTTGCTGTCTTCCTTTAACCATGGCTGTTAGTGAAAGGAGATTCAGCAATATAAAATTAATCAAGAACTATCTAAGAGCATTCATGGGGCAGGAAAGGTTAAGTGATTAGGGGTAGTTATTTCTATAGGAACACGGAAACAAAGCAGATAGATTGGGATGAGCTAATTATTGCTTCGACAAAGGTTAGGAGAATGTCCCTTTGCAAGAGTACTTGGCAGTGAATGCATTTTTGGCATGGTGGGGAGGTTTTTTGGTCGGGGCGGAGTTTTTTTTTTTGTTTTTTTGCAGCTGGGTGGCAGATTTGAGTCTTCAAAATGGGCCAGAACACCCTTGGCACAGCACTGCCAAGCATGCTATTGGTGCTTATCAAATAGCAATGATGGTGATAATGGAGCACAGGTGTTGTGCTCTCAGTGAAAAGCACCACTATGTAGGCAAGCAGCTGTGTTTTGTCATAGCCAGACTGAAATTCCTGTATGTGCTTTACACTTTAAGACAATACAGAAACTACAGGTAGTGCAAAACATAGCTGCTTGCCTGCATAGTGGTGCTTTTCCCTGAGAACTGATCCCTGCGGGACCCCACTCAATATGCCCTTCTAGCTTGACTCTGAACCACTGATGATTACTCTCTGGAAACGGTTTCCAACCAGTTCTGCACCCACCTTATAGTAGCTCCATCTAGGTTGTATTTTGCTAGTTTATGAGCCGGTCATGTGAGACAGTTTTGTTACATATCTTAATCAATGATTTAGAAAATGGTATAGAAAGTACACTTGTAATGTTTGAAGACGATACCAAGTTGGGAGGGGTTGTGAGTGCTTTGGAGGATGGGATTACAATTCAAAATGATCTGGACAAACTGGAGAAATGGCCTGAAGTAAATAAGATGAAATTCAATAAGGACAAATGCAAAATACTCTACTTAGGAAGGAACAATCAGTTTTACACATACAAAATAGGAAATAACTGCCTAGGAAGGAGTACTGCAGAAAGGGATCTGAGGGTCCTAGTTGATCACAAGCTAAATATGATTCAACAGTATAACACTGTTGCAATAAATGCAAACATCATTCTGGATGTATTAGCAGGAATGCTGTAAGCAAGACACATTCTTCCGCTCTGATTTAGACCTCAACTGGAAAAAGGTGGACAAATTGGAGAAAGTCCAGAGAAGAGCAAAATGATTAAAGGTCTAGAAAATATGATCTGTGAGGGAAGATTGTGTTTAAACTTTTTTTTTTTAATCTGGAGAAGAGAAGACTTGCAGGAGGGGAGGACAAAAGTTTTCAAGTACATAAAAGGTTGTTACAAGGAAGTGGGAGAAAACTTGTTCTCTTTAACCTCTGAAGATAGAACAAGAAGCAATGGGCTTAAATTGCAATAAGGGAAGTTTAGCTTGGACTGTAGGAAAAATTTCCTAACTGTCAGGGTGGTTAAGCATTGGAATAAATTGCCTAGAAAGGTTGTGGAATCTCCATCATTGGAGATTTTTAAGAGCAGGTTAGACAAACACCTATTGGGAATGGTCTAGATAGTATTTAGTTCTGCCATGAGTGCAGGGGACTGGACTAGATAACCTCTCGAGATCCCTTCCAGCCCTTTTCTTCTATGATTCTATAAGCATTCCCCAAGAGTGTATGAATAGCCACCCAATGCTACACTCCAGGTGCTCTCAGAGAGAAACAAAATAGTTGCTCAAGCACAACACCATCAATTCTATGATGCACATTAACTTGATGTCACATGATTTTTTTTCTTGAGCAAGGGCTGAAAAATTGCTTCTTTTAGAGAACATGACATATTGCTCTTTCACACAGAGATGTTGACAATATCCCCAGTAAATTTTATTACCAAAGAAGGGTAGTCTTCCAAAACCTCATGAGTAACACTAGGTGAAACTCACACAAGAAGACTACATGTTTGTCCTTCTCAGAAATGTTCCTGTGGTAAATAGCTCTTTCTGAATTCAAACAATCTTACCCTCAAAGCTAATTGAAAATTCCACAGTTTTGCTATTGTCCTATGCACAGCAGTTAACAAGTCAATTGATTATATGTCATAGCTATATAAACACACAACTCATCCTGCCTTGAGTGCAGGGGACTGAACTAGATGACCTGTTGAGGTCCCTTTCCGGTCCTACACTTCTATGATAGTAATTGACAGGTAAGTACGTAGAAATGCAATAGGCCAGGTCTTTTGGCTACACTGGTAGTTCTGCTTCAGAGCATAAGCCTCCAGGCAGCTTGAAAGTTATACATTTTTGTGGAGTGGCAGGAGGAGAGAGAAGATAAGAAAGCCAGGAAATTACGTGAAAAATGGCTTTTACAAGACATGGATTTTTTTTTGCCAGATCATAAAAGAAATTGTGTTATTGCATTTGCACCCACACCTAATGATGCAGAATCCCAGCAAACGATAGTATCACAGTTCACAAGCAGGATATTCATAGAGGCAGAATAGCCAAGCTCTTCATCCTTCTGTTCCCCAGATGCAGAAGTTCTAAATCTAAACATACCTGCTATCAGTTCAGAGGGCACATACTTCTGCTTTCTTTACAGTTTTATCTGTCTTGCTGATCTTGATTCACATTACACACGTCTCTACAGGGATCTACAAATGAACACACGTTAAAGATTGGGTTCTTGTTCATGTGAACATATTTGTGTCTTATCACAACTTGATGTGCATTTTCCAGCAAAGTGTTATACTTCAGTGGATATCAGCAAATAACAGATGTGGTTCTTTTTCCACATGCACCCCATTATGTATATGATTACATTATTTATCAGGGTTGGTTTTGACTTTTCACCATCATTTATACATTACACATTAATGGAATTGGAAAATTACAGAAAAAAGGTATCTGTATGTTAGGGTTCCTGTTTGCTTTATCTGCACTTTTGCAGATTCCTTACTGGTTTCTAATGACCTCATAATTAGCTTGGAAGGATAAATAAATGACTCCATAACTAGATCATATGACTCCATACTTGCAGATAGTTCAACCAAAATGCTAAGAGTTGAGTTAGACATGCAGGAAATTGCTATGATTTAATGAACAGTGCAATATTTTATTAAAAATTGCATGTATATGAAACTGGACACAATAACTGGAAAATAGCTACAAATTTCCTCTTACAATTCAGTACAGTGTGATCTAAAAGTTAAGCAACTTAGCACTTGCAACTTGCTAATCATGGATCACACTTCACTTTCTGCATTGTGGTTCACTCTGTACATCTAAACCATAATAACTATTATTTCCAGCCTCAGAATGCCAAGGTAGATATTGCTGTCCCCTCATAAAAGGAATTAGGAGTGGAGAGTGCTTTGCATTGGAGTCTAGATATTTGACAACATTATGCTAATAGGCAGCCTATGCTGTCTGCTGCCTCCATTAACCATAAGTGGAAGGATTGTAAAAGAAGCCTTAAGAGATGTAAAAATAGCAACTTGGATGAACATATACCATAAGGAGAGACCACTCAATGCCATTTCCGATTAGCATCATGTTCAGATCATCAGTACTGTCAATTTGGATGCAAGAATAATGATCTCAACAACACTCTCACCTGTGAACAATTTTCTGCGTTAGAAACTTTCCTCCCATCTGTTCTAAATTTGTTCCTCGTTATTTTCCACTTCTGCTGCCTTGTCTTGTTTAAATTAGGCCACTTATATAGATTAAAACAGCAGAGATCCATAAAAGTGCCAGGTCTCAAAGAGTCTTCCCTCTACTTCCTATTGTCAAAGACGTCCTTGATCAGACTTCCTCCCAGGGGCGCTGTTTTAATCTGTTTTTATGAGAAATGAGGCTGAACCATTATCCAAATTCCCTCCAACTTTGGCAGTGGTAGTTGAACTCTGGACCTAAAACCAGACCTACATTTTACAATTGGGCTCTTCCATTTGATAATGGATCAAATTGGAATCCCAAGCCCATGAACCCTGAATTGGGTTCTGAATCTCAGGCAAATTTGGCCTTAATCTATTAATCTCCATTTCTCATCTAGTGTCACTTTCTCTTTGGATTGCTGGGGCTTGTCTTAGAAGCAGGGACATTTTGTGTAATTCAGAGGTGGTCAACCTGTGGCTCCGGAGCCACATGCAGCTCTTCAGACGTTAATAAGCAGCTCCTTGTATAGGCACCGACTCTGGGGCTGGGAGCTACAGGCACCAACTTTCCAATATGCCGGCAGGTGCTCACTGCTCAATCCTTGGCTTTACCACAGGCCCTGCCCTCATGCCACCCTTTCTGCCCCCTCCCCTGAGCCTGCTATGCCCTCACTCCTCCACCTCCCCTCACAGAGCCTCCTTCCCCCCCTGAAACAGCTGATCAGGAGGGGAGGGAAGGGGAGGCACTGATCTGTGGGGCTGCCAGTGGCTCCTTTTTATATTCTCCTACGAAAGGCCATAGAATGAATTAAGAAAAATCCCCTCCTGCTTCCAATGTCATGTTTATATCGTACCAGAAATACAGACCCTGATTCTCTACCACTCTGAACTTTGTGCACTCATTTGCATCAAAGTGAGGGCAATTTGGGTACAAAGTGCAACCATTCTGATTTGGTAGTATTTTTACACCCTCTTTGTGCTGGTGTAAGTAGCAGGGAAACAAATTGTCTGGCCCCACATCAGTCATTTCATAGACAGTGTACATTTTATTTCTTTACCAAAATGGGTTGTTTAAAAGCAGCTCTGAATACCAGCAGGTGCAAAGGTGTGATGGGTTCCGAGGAGACATCCTCATTGTCTGACTCTCAGACTTTGCTCTAGCACTTCCATTTCCATGAGGACACAAGGCAGGTTTCACAATTATTATTTTTTTGCCCCACTCCTAAAATACAGTAAATTAAAAAAGGGCACATTCCTACTCTTGTACCGATTTTAGTTTTGAATGAAGAGTTGACAGCCTATTCTTCCTCCAAAACATATGTAACATTACTTTTTGTTTAATTATGTACATGCACTAAGGAAATACTATCACCTCAACTTCCAAAGGTGGAAATTTAATTCAAGTTTTTGTCCCAAAGCTTAGAACACCTGGGGCCCATTCATATTATTTATGAGCAATGACATGGTGAGTTTAAGGACTGGGTTTTTTGTTTTGTTTTTTTGTTTGTTTGTTTTTTGTTTTGTTTTTTTAAATCAAGCCTTCCCTTTTGTACCCACAAATATTTCAGGCACAATTTTGTGGGCATAAATTAAGGCAGAGAGCAGACCAGTTAACTGATTTCTGGGCATACAACTGTGCCTGTGATTATTTCTGGGTACAAAATGGCAGGCCCTAAATGTTTTTAAAATGCCTTGACATTTGATAATGATGATGAATTTGCTCCATTTATGTTCATTTTGATACTGTCTGTAACATACACTGCTGAGTTTTAGCCTTCTTTGGTTTCATGAATGTGATGAGCTCAATAGAACTCTTTGGAAACACTTATGGTTTTGCTAGTTATGAGTTTTTGGAGATCTTCCCGTCAGAAAGCTACATGTGCCTAAAATAAGCTAAACACAGAAATTGGAAAGGACCTATTGGACCTATCCCTGCCAGTTCAGGATTGTTCTCTAGTATATGCTATAATTACACAGAAATAGCTGACCAATTTATCATCACTCTCTCTTGCACTTCCTAGCCAGCTGCAGTAGTACAAGAATCCTGACCAGCAATAGCACCAAATAGCCACATATTAATGAATATCTACTGCAAGGGCCTACTTCAACACTGCACTGCTTCAGTTGTGTGCTTGTGTAATTTTACCAATTTCAATGCAGTTCACTAGTGTAAATACAAACGTAAAGTAGCAGTGAATCAGTCCCTAATTTTTAACCATGGAGAGCAGGTAATACCAGGTTCATCTGAATCTTGTTTCTTCCTATCCCAAAAATGTATACTCCCTTTCTCTCATTAATGTTTCATCCATTGCTCTTACTGACTTTCATGTGTGAGGTTAGCCTTTGTTCATACGTTTATAAGGTGAGGGAAACTGATAAAAAGGTTCAGATCCTTTCCTATGATAACACCAAATATTTGTGGGAGGACTTTGCATAAACATGGTGGAGGCAGCAGTAAACTCCTAGTACCATTTTAACTACAAAATCACTCTTCTCCTCCTAACTATATATTGTAGGAAGGATGTAAAATTAATTCTTGAAAAGAAAACTTCATTAATTTAAATGTTGAAGAAATTGTGTGTTCAATAAAACAAATCTTTAGTATGCAACTACTTTCCAATTGATGTAATTACTGGGTTTTAATATTTCACTTAATCACTTTTTCAGATCTTCCTTCCAACTTACTTTATTGCTTTGACAACTCAATATAATTCTAGATTTTCGACATGTTTTAAATGATGTGTTCATTCATTAAGACAATTCATTGCAGAGAATAGAAAATATCCTGAGGCACATTGTACATGATTTGAATTGATTATATTTTGAGGGATGATAAATTGAGACATATAGACATCACATTATATTTAGTTTCCTTGTTTCCTTTAAGATGAAAACACCATAATGGTTAAAACAGTATTAGACGTGAATACTGTATAATTCTCAATTACTTCTTTTGGTTTGTTAAACAAAAGATTGAAGGAGAAGAACTTTGTTTTTTATTCCTCAACATACACATCACTAGCAAATAATATCAATTTTGTGAAGGATTTAATTATTATTCTAGTAACAATGGGATGGCCTAATAAGTAGGAAAATTTGATTTTTTTTAAAATTTAAACGCATGACATTCTTAGTAATTAAAATGTCTAAGTGAATGAATCACTATGTCTAGTGATAATTGCCAAACGGAAATGCTTATAGCAAATCAAAAACCACATGTCAAATTGTACCATTAACTTCATACAGTATATAAATGTACTTATTTTAAAAGAGACAAGCCAAGATAGAGTGCACAGTATTATGCATGTCCATTTCATAATCTTGCAGTTTAGTTCATCTGGTAACAAACGGATTCAATCCCAAGGTGTAGGTAAGTACTTGATCTCAGAACCATGTAAGTGTCATGTTCTTACCAATGAAATATTTAAGTTCAGCCTTATGTTATGTATCTTCCTTGATTGTTACTAGACTCGTATATGACAGGTTAAAGAATTAGTAAGCTTGTTCTAAACTATGCACTGCAAATATGACTAGCCAATTATGTTCCAATCTGAGATGGAGGTAAGTCTGTTATGCCTGTAAATCTTTCTTTGCTTTTAATAAAAATAGAGCATGTTCAAGAATTCTATCTAGGTGTTTGTGATTCTTCAGTACACAGCAAAGTGAACTTCAGAAATGCCAAAAGGGTTGCAAATAAAATTCACACAAATTCTTAATAAATTGCAGAACTGAGAAGTCTCAAATTCTACATAGCAAACCCTTACAGAGAAACTTGATCTATTCTTTTGATTAATATCTTTAATCTTTTTTGTCATATGTTTTGACAATCTGACACTATGCCATATAAAGTACTGTAAATACTTATATATGCAAATACCTCTCCTTAATATCCCATTCTGCATTAGCTTATGCTTCCAAACAGATTCAACGTATTGCCCTATGTAGAGCACACTGTAATAGTCTAATCTAGAGGTGACAAAGATATGGAGCATATTCAGCCAGATACTGATGAAGGCAAACTGGATGCTTTCTCTGCTCTTGATGGGACAGAAATATATGGGTCAGACCTGCAGCTTGTGTAAATCAACATAGCTCCACTAAAGTCAATTTTTCAAGTATCTTGAGGTTTTTTTCTTGCAAAACAGGGCCATCTCTGAATGTCAAGAGATTCTCTCTGGCTGGAGAATCTGGGATTGTATATAGGGCCATATGAAGCCACTACAGCGTGCTTCCACTGCCGTTCTCTGGACTGAAGGGATTCCATCTCATACAAAAACCAGCCTGTTCCTGAGTTGCCTGCTGGGACACATGACCAGAAGATACTCAGATATTGTGATGATGGGGTCTTGAGTTCAGTGCAGCTGTGAGGGGGAAGAACTCTTTCAAGCTGGCCTCTTTTTCCTCAGCATAAAGCAGAGCAGCTTTTTAGTCCCCCCGACCCCACCCCAAATCATTCTGGTAGCCAGGGATCACCAAAGCATAAGGATGTCCTTGGCCAGAACACTTTCACCCCTACACCCCCACACCCACCCCACATCAGAGGCTAAAAGGAGAATAGCACAGAAGTTGCTGCAGTGATCCTACAACTCCTCAGGGCTCACCAAGGCTGAAGAATCCTCACAAAGCCAAATCTGCCACATTTATGGCCTTATGTTATTGCAATGGCACACAGTGGGATCTGGCCTTAACATGTACAAACAAACATAAAACAGGCTTGGCTTGTAGGGACCCGGATTTAACCCTTAGATTTTCTTGTCTGCAAATATGTAAGATTAGCCCACATCTTTCAGTGTTACCCATTGACATAAGAATGCAATAAAATTGGGCAGCTAAAACTTCAGATGGACAATAACCTTTTTCAACCAGACTAATTCATTTCAGTGCAATGCTGGAGACTTCTTGATATATGGCCAATGCATTTGTTTCCTGATGTTCAACACAAGTACAATAAAACTGGCTACTGAACTTCACTTATCGATACCTGTAGGCTTTTCAAGAAACTCAATGATCCTTAGTACACATCTGGACTTTAAATTGGCCCTCTTTATATAACATTATAACCCAATTACAAGAAAACAGTTTGCTTCTTTAATTGCCTCATAATAAGGAGTTATGTTAGCAAATCACTGATGTTGAGACTCAGGAAAAGGCAATTAAATGTGTTCAATCAAAACATCTGTTTTAATATTTTAGTTTAATACAAATTTTCCAATTTATTAGTTGGCACACGGTCTGAAATCTAGTAGATGGGAAAATATTAGCCAATAACTGCCTAAAAGGTAGTAATTTTCTATCATGGCATTTAAATGTTCTGAGGCTTAGACCCAAAACTGATAAAGTCTCAAGAGAGCTCAGTTTTTAATGTTGCCTTGAGTGATTTAACACTGTTGTTAAGCATGCAAACAAAAATGTAAGACTGAAGGGATTTTTTTAAAGCCACTAATAAGCCTGCCATGGCAGTAAATCTGATCCTTCCCCTTGACTTCTTTTTAGAAGAAAACTAACCATTATGGTACTTGTTAGCCTGCAAATTGCAGATAGATTTTTTTCCATCTATTTAGTACGTAACATTCAATTTATTCACTTTGCTGCTTCAAAACACAGTTTTCCCCCAACAAGCTTTGGATTGAAAAAGCTTTTGTTCATACACCTGTTCATAAATCAATTTCTCCAGTATAGTGCTGTGTCCGGCCAGAAAGGATAAAAGGAGAATCACATCCTGTAAGGATCAGAAACAAAAACAGAACAAGAATGAAGCACCATCTGAGTAAGTCGCTTCTAACAGAGCTTCTCTGCCTAGGTCTTTGTCAATGGCTCGACGTTACAATGGAATAAAATAAAAAACATTTCTGTTTGTCGGAAATTATCTTGAGATCAGGAGAACCGCCTTTATAATCTGGAGCACAATTCCATGTCTGATAAAGACAATGATTGAAGGGTTCCAGGGGATGCTGTTTATCTTTTATTATGTAGCATCCAGTTGCAGCTTTTGAATTAACTATCCTCTTGTGAACTTTGCCCCATGTGTGGAAAAGTTGGAGAATGGAAATAAAAGTACAAGTAAATTAAAATGTAAGTATATTGTTCTATCATTCATCCACTTCATGGTATATTTTCAAAGCTGTGTACGAGTTAGAGTAGACTCACAAATCTCAGACAAATAACATTTGTGCATTTTATTGGAATGTTAGGAAAATGTAATGAGGCTAATATTTAATTCATAGTCCAAATACCTTTTATCAAGTGGACACTTGGATAGAACATATTCAGCAGGATTTTAGCAGGCTATTTTGAGATTTGAGTCATCATCAATTGAGACTATGCAGTATGTAGCCTACAGTACACTGCCAAAGTTCAGTAGCATTCACAAGATTAGACAAGCATATTCTTTTTATATCATGGTAGTTTTTGTACAGCCAAAAGAAAAAGGGACTAGATTCTGATGATTTCACAGCAGTGTAAATCCAGAGCCAGTTCACCTCAGTTCATGGAGTTACTCCGGGTTTGCACCAGTGTAGCTGAGATCAGAGTCTGGCCCAAAATCTTTTAATTATAACTATGTGCACAATTACATGCCTCACTATAGCCCAAATTTGACCCTCATGCTGATTTAAGTGGCAAAAAAGATGGTGTTTTTAGGGTGACAGATGTCCCGATTTTATAGGGACAGTCCCGATATTTGGGTTTTTTTTCTTATATAGGCTCCTATTACCCCTCATCCCCTGTCCCAATATACCACACTTGCTATCTGGTCAGCCTAGCTGTTTTACAGCAGATAGCTAATGCACAATAATCAATCTGCTGTAAAATCCTAGTGGAAACAAGGTACAGATACTTTTCACCGTGAGGTAGCTAGGTGAAGTACACTCTATATCCCTGCCACTGGCTGACCTCGCCTAGTTACGCTATGGTGAAAACTACCTGCACTTTGTCTCCACTAAGATACATCTGGTTTTAGCAATGAAGACATGGCCTAAGATATGCTGGAGCCCTCTAGCTGTTTTCAGGTCAATGCAAAAGAAGCTGAAGTCAGAATTTGATCCTGTGGTGGTTTGAAGTTAACATACATTTTCCATTTATTTTGGTCTCCCTCAAGGAAAAAAATTGGGTTAATAAATAAGTAATGTTTTAATTAATCAGCCAACAAATTAAATGGCTTGAAAGGGGGAAAAAAAGTATCCCAGTCTCACACAATTACTGATAGCAATCAGCAGTGTGGAAAAACCATATGCCCTTTTTCTTTCGGACTTTACTGGAATCCACTATCACGTACTACACATCAATATTGTTCAGCAGTAGCCAATATGAAACTCCCGAATGCTTGACCTTCAGGCTGGAAATTAAATAATATGATCCACTGATTCCTGTCAGAAATAGCACCCTACTTCTCCTACCTGCATTCTGACAGCTCATTTCATGTTTGAGTCTGAAATTACTTTCATACAACCATTATTGTGGTAGCCAAATGACTGTCAGCTTTACAGTTACACCAAAAGTCTGGATAAAAAAGGGCTTTGTTCAATCAAAGAGATTCATAAGTGACTATTTATAGGAATCATTTATTGCTAACATGCAGTCTAGAAAAATTAGTCCCCTGGACACTAAAATGTTCATTTGCTTATTCATATATAATCACACTGAAACACAAAGCAAATTAAAATAGAAGGTCCCAAAAGAGCTATTGTATCACCTTTAATTTCCTCTTTGCATATGGGGAGTCCTTGGTATTCCATTTAGATGGAGATATGAGTGAGGAATACATTTTTGTGGAACAACTGCAATTTTAAGACATACTGTTGGATGAGGTGTCCAGCTTTCTGTTTCATGTTTATTTTTTAAAAGCTTAGCATGCTACTTTCACTTCAAAGTCCTAATTCCATTTTGGAATGTGTTAGTTCACTTCATTCTCATTATTTATCATTTACAGTAGTACTTTGAAGTCCCACCCAACTTCAGGACCACATTCTGTACAATACTAAGTAAGAAACTGAGGCACAGAGATATGGGATCCAGTCCTGCATTACTCTATGTGGGCCAACCCCTGTATCTGCATGGAGACCCACAGAAGTCAGTGGTCTACCCACAGAGTAATGTGCAGGATCAGGGTCAAAATGACTTTCCCAGGGTTACACAGAAAGATTGTGGCATAGCTGAAAAGTAAACCAAAAATCTCTTGAGTCCCTAGCCACTGTCTTAACCACAAAGCCAAGTTTCCTCATTATGGAGGACGGTGTGTGTGTGTGTATGCATGACTTCATTCCCCTTTTCTGAATATAATCACTCATTTATGGAAAAGAATGAATTACACAGTTATTACACAATTTCAGAATGCGTTTTTAAAATGTAAATATGACAACTACAGCACTACAATTGTGCAGTGAGCCTGAAGTAGGATTCCCCACCCCACAGGTGTTGCTCCTGCATCTGTGGCCACTGAGAAAGCAGATGATAGACAAAGCAAGTTTTGGATCTGGGTACATCAGAGTATAAAGCAGAGCTGTGAGTGTTCCTTGCAAGTGCAAGGACTCCAGTGCTAAAACAGAAGGTTCTTTTCATTCTCTCCCTACAAAATAGATGGTGAGCCTCATTAACATCAGAGGGAGCTGGGAAGGTGAGGAATAAATAATTTGTATTTTTAAAGGATACTTTTAATTTGACTTGAATGGATTTGACTAGCATTGCATCAACCTCCCAGAACCCTCCCAAAGACAAACCCAGGTAAACCAGCCTTGGTAGGCTAAATCTCTCTGGCTTAAGGGCTTTGATTTAATCCTCTGACTGGCTGCCCAATACAAAACAGCATCCTTTCAGCCTAGCGTTGCCAGCCAGCCATCAGGTTTTTGACCAGAACACCCGGTCAAAAAGGCACCCTGGGAGCTCCAGTAGGCACCGTCAACTGGGCTGTTAGAAGTCCAGTCAGCAGCACAGTGAGGGCCAAGGACTAAGGCAGGCTCCCTACCTGCCCTAGCTCCACGTGGCTCCCAGATGCAGCCACCAGGTCCCTGCAGCCCCTAGCCGCAGGAGAGGCCAGGGAGGCTCCATGCACTGCCTGTGCCCCGACGGCCAACCAATGGGAACCGCAACCAATGGGAGCTGTGGGGGTGGTGCTTGTGGGCACAAGGGCAGTGCGCAAAGCCTTCCCAGCCACTCATGTGTCTAGGGGCTACAGGGACCTGGCGGCCACTTCCTGGGAGCCTCAGTAAGCACTGCCAGGAGCCCGCAACACAAACCCTCTCCCTCACTCCAACCCATGCCCCAGTCCAGAGTCCCCTCCTGCACCCAAACTCCCTCTCGGAGCCCACCCACCCCCCAACACCCTGCCCCAGTCCCCTCCTATACCCCAAACCCCTCATCCCTAGCCTCAGCCCAGTCTATACCCCCAGCCAGAGTCCTCCCCCACAAACCCCTAACTCCCTGTCCCAGCCCAGAGCCCCTTCTTTCACCCCAAACCCCTCATTCCTGGCCCCACCCCAGACTCCACACCCCTAGCTGGACCCACACCCTGACCTGCACTCCAAACCCCTCAGACCCATTCTGGAGCCCCCTCCTGCACCTCAAACCCCTCGTCTTCAGCCCAGAGCCCTCTCCCACACTCTGAACCCCTCATTTCTGGTCCCAGCCAGAGCTTGCACCCCCATCCCAGAGCCCATACCCCCCACAATCCAACCCAGAGCCCTCTCCTGCAGCCCAAAGCCCTCATTCACAGCTCCACTCCAGAACCCACACTCCCATCCGGAAGCCTCACGCCCCTTCCACACCCCAACCCTCTGCCCCAGCCCCATGAAAGTGAGTAAGGGGGGCAAGTGAGTGATGGGGGGGAAATGGAGCAAGTAGGGGCAGCGTGTCAAAGAAGGGGCGGGGCCTCAGGGAAGGGGCGGAGAAGGAGTGTTCAATTTTCTGCAATTAGAAAGTTGTCAGCTCTATTTCAGCCCTAGGAATATTTTAATTTTTTTTTAAAATCTAGCATTGTTCATTTCTTTGCAAAGGTTTTTTAATTGCCGACCCACAGACAAGGTGACAAAGCTCCTGTCCTCTGTCTGTAATCTGTGGTGAAAAATAAAGATCACTTAGAACTTCTTGACAAGAGTAAAGTCTACCTAGCTCCAATATCATGACCAATATTTCCTTTTAACAGGTGATCTCCCATTAGCCAAACCCTGATCCAAACTCTGGATATGTCCCCCAAATCAAATTATAGCAGCCAATATCATTTATTCCAAACACTGGTCATTTTAAAAGTTGGCCTCTGAGGACATCTGGATAATTGAGATTCACTGCATCAGTGGGTAATTGGTGAGTGTGTAACAACTGGTGCATTTGACTACACTGTCCCTGCCTTGCCTTTATGTGGTGTAAGTGATTATTTGCAAAGCACTTTCAATAAAGGTGTTATCTCATAGGTGTAAAAGGTCAAATAATAAAGTCAAAATATATTCTATTTACTTCCCTGTGTTTGTCTTTCATAGTAATACCTTTGCAATATGTTGCAGAGACCCACAAGCCAAAGGTTTGCTTTTATTATAAGGATAGGAAGATAATTTGTCTAGAAACCAGTCTCTCCTTCTGCTTTTCTTCCTATTCCTGTTTCAGAAACATCATGAGACCATGGATTCAGAGAGATCTTAACCCAGGAATTGCTCTTTACTAGGTGTGGTGGGGCAGTGCCCCACCCCCTGAGAAAAAAGGCTGGAACAGGTCTTTGAGGCTGCGCAGGCCGGCAGCCAATCAACAGAGGCCTGTTAGGAGCCATCAGGGCAGGGCAGGGCAGAGGCAGCCAATCAGGGCCAGCTTAGGCCCTATGTAAAGGCTGCCTAGCCGGAGGAAAGGGAGTCTCTCCCTGACTGCCAAGGGAGGAGGACTGGCTCCTGGGCTGAAAGGAAGCACCTTGGACAGAGCAGTGCTGAGGAAGGGCAGAAGGAGCTGGGGAGCTCCAGCCAAGGAAAACCCCAGGCTGCTGGCCTTGCTACAAAGGGCTGAGCGGATGCACAGGGATGAAGGGGAAGCAGCCCAGGGACAAAGTCTGAAAAGGGGAGAGAAGGAGAGCAGGGAGGTGGCCTCCAGAGGGTCCCTGGGTCGGGACCCAGAGTAGCAGGTGGGCCTGGGTCCCTCTTCCCCCTTGTACTACACCTGGCTGAGGAGGAACGTGGCCTGATACAGGCTGTGGCTGGCCCCTGTGACAAAGGGGCTAGACTTTGAGGCTGCAGCCGGCCACTAGAACAGGTGCAGACGGAGGACTGCTGATAACACCAGACCCCCGGAAGCGGGTGAGACCAGAAGAGTGGGCACTGCTGGAGGGAAGTGTCCTGAAGAAGATGCTGCCGAGCAGGGAGTAGTGCAGGTCCGGACACCAACAGGGGAGCAGACAACGGACGGGACACCACCAGCAGAGGGTGCCCTGCAGAGGACAGAGCTAATTCCCAGACGTGCCAGTGGGAGGTGCTGCGGTGGTGAATCCCAACCCCGTGACACTGGCAAGGAAGATAATGCAGAGATTCCAGCAGTGACAGGCCAAATAAATCCAGAGTGACTATTGCAATCAACAGTGGCAGAATGGGGATTGCCCACTATTAAATACAATGATAAGACTACGAAAAGGAGTGCACGCCAGCAAGGCCCTGAGTATAGTCCCAAGGTAGCACTTTAAAATAATAAAATCAGTCTTTGTACCCATGGTTTTGCCTTTTCTTCTAACAAACCTCTGCAACGTGAAATGATGAGGTGAAACTGTTCTTCTGTAATGGAGTAAATGTAACATCTCCCTGTGTAGAGTCCATGAGGAAGCAAAACAAACTTTCTGTACCTGGGACACATGAAAGACACTTTTATAAACAGTTCTGATATAGGCCTCAATGTAGCAATAAGCTCTGTATAGATACACCCTTGCATGGAGCATCACTGAGTCAGGTGGGGTTCTGTGAAGGCCCAGGGTATTCATTGCAGCACCTTATCAAGAGCTGTTCATCAAACACTGACTTATGTGTTAAGAAAAGAGACAGAACCTTTTTCCAGATTCTTCTGTCCCTATTTTATTCAGATTTCTGATGGGTGAACTTCAAAAGATTTGGCTGGTCAGATAAGCATCCCAAAACATAGATCTTTAAATTATGCAGAACGCTGCAGGATGAAACCCAGGTTGGCACCTCAGGTTTTGTTTCCCCCTTTGGCACTAGGAGGTGGAAACTTGGCAAATAAACATTTTGCCGAAAAAAACCTTGATTTTTTTTTGTTAAAAATGTAAATCATGGTTCATTGAACATTTTCAAGTCTTCAGCTGCTTAGTTTGATTGAAAGGATGGGTGAAGTCCAGCTTAGTTATATTAGAATTACCCCATTTGCCACTCTCTAATTTAAGGGCCTTGTTTCATAACAAACCTAAATATTTGGGGAAAGGAAGCACTTGTGCATCTCATAGCTATTGAAACAATATCAAAATCATCCCTTCTCTATTTGGAGGCATTGCTGAGAGACACCATACAATCAAGCAGCAACGTTTTTCTAGAAACGTAGTTAAAATATAGCTTTAGGAAATATAGACTCAGTTTATACCAATCCAGACCATGTAGTGTGATGCCTAACCAGCAACATTAATTATGTACGTTAATAACATCTGACATGCAACTATATTGTTCAATCAGTTGATAAATGGTTGAGATACTGACCTCTGACAACTTGTATGACTGTCAACAACAGCCTTTCAGCCAGCCACCAATCTCCTGTAGTCCACTGCATGACTGTTGTATTATATTGTGAGCGGTCCTGCCAGGAAAGACCCCCAGATACTAGCAAAGTGTCTTCTAGCATGTGACACCCCCAGAGAAGCCATACATCATAAAAAGCCATGATCCATTCAGATATATTAATTATACTATTTATTATGTGTTGGGGTTCTCATTAGACTAGGGTGACCAGATCACCCAGGTCAAATATCGGGACATGGGGGGGGGGGGACAGGGACAGAGGGGAAAAAATGGTGGCAGAGCAAAAAAAAAAAAAATCCCCCACCCCCGATTCCTCCTCCCTCCGCAAGCGCTGGAGGGAGGGCCGGGAGACTCAGGGGAGCGCGGGGCTGGGGTGAGTGTGAGTCTGGCCTGGCCCCAAGCAGGCAGGACTCGGGCGCGGTACCTGGAGGGAGAGTAGGGGGCGGCCTGCAGGGCCAGGTGGCGGTTGTTCTCCCCACCTGGGCAGCAGGACTTGGGAGCAGCCGCTGCTGCAGCTCCCACTGCCGCGGGGGGAGGAAGCGGCCGCTGGCCAAGCTCGGCGGCTGCGGCTCTAGCACCCATTAACCCCCCGAGCCCGGGCCTGCTGCGGGGACCCAGCGCGCACCCAGCCCCTGGCCAGTCACGTCTGGGCTGGCTGCCCAGCTGGTGCAATCCCGCGGGCGGCCCCAGAGTGGGGGCAGCAGGCCCCAGCCCCCCCATCCCGCTTGGGTCCCGCAGGAGAACAAATGGGGCTGGGCTGCCGATGCCTCCGCTGCGGGATTGCACCAGCCGGGCAGCCAGCCCAGACACGACTGGCCAGGGGCTGGGTGCAGCGTGCGCGCTGCTGGGTCCCTGCAGCAGGCCCGGGCTCGGGGGGTTCTGGCCCGGGCGCCAAAGCCGCAGCCGCTGAGCACCACGTGCTTGGCCGCTTCCTCCCCCGCGGCAGTGGGAGCTGCAGCAGCGGCTGCTCCCGAGTCCTGCTGCCCAGGTGGGGAGAACGGCCGCCCCCCTACTCTCCCTTCAGGTACCGAGTCCTGCCTGCTCGGGGCCAGGCCAGACTCACACTCACCCCGGCCCTGCACTCCCCTGCGTCTCCTGGGCATGGCATGCTTGGCAAGAGGCGGGGATTTGGGGAGGGAGCCAATGGGGGAAGGAGGGGGCAGAGTCAGGGCGGGGGAGGGCGCGAGCCCTTCCGGGCTCCGGAGCCTTTGCTTGTTTGTCCAGTGTCCCGACCTAACATTGGTCGGGACACGGGACAAACAAGCAAATATCGGGACAGTCCCGATAAAATCGGGACGTCTGGTCACCCTACATTAGACTGCAATGTAAATAGTGTTTTTAACATTGTTCACTAGATGCGATCCCGTGATGTCCCTTCTCTGGCCAGAAACAATATGATAGAGAGAAGTAAACTCACTGAGATGTTTCCTTTTAACAAAAGCAAGGAGACCCCCAGACCCTCCCCTCTAAGAGTATGTCTACTGCAATTAAAAACCAGCTGACTCAGGCTTGTGGGGCTCAGCCTAAGGAGCTGTTTAACTGCAGTGTAGACACTTGGGTTTGGTCTGGAGTTCTAGGACCCTGTGAGGTGGGAGGGTCCCAGAGTCTGGACTCCAGCCCACACCCGTACATCTGCATCACAGTTAAACAGACCCTTAGCTTGAGTTCTGAGAGCCTGAGTCAACGGTGTCTAATTGCAGTGTACACATGCCGTAAGGTTGCTCTAGCTTTGTAAAAAGGCTGAAGAGCAGCCCAACTGCTTCCTAAGGCAGACAGCAAGCCCTGAAGTTCCTCCTGAAAGCTGACCAATCTAAATTCGTTCCTGGAGATTCGTCATGCTACCACTTCTGGATAAAGAGCCCCAAGACTAGCTCTTTCAGGCCCCAACCTCAAGAAAGCATCCCTATAGCGCAAAGTACTTAATCATTTACCTCAGCATGTGCTTAAAGTTAGCACATGGCTAAGTGTTTTCTTGAATCAGAGCCTAAAAGTAGTAAAATGAGATTACTATCATTATTATCATTAGCTGACAGTCAGTCATTGGTTAAAAATATACCAAGCTGTTTTTATGTCCTTCCCACAAATGATTAAAAATTATGCTTGCATCTGTGGCTGAAGCCTTGTAGAAAGCACCGCTCCTTTTAATTTGTCACCAAATTTACCATTCTGCAAAATTATACCATTAGCAAAATTATAACAAACAAAATAAGACGCATTGAGCAACATGTGCTAATATATCTGCTATGGGAGCTGAAAATGACAAACCTCCCCAAATCCATCTTGGTTCCATACAAGAAGGAAAACATCACAAATGCCCACACACAGTCTAAACTGAGAGAAACATGAGAGTTACATAAATTATGTTGGAAGTTGGCTGAAACCTAGCTGAAGGAGGTTAGCACAATAGCCACCCTTCATTCAGGATACATGTAAGAAGCAGTTAAGCTCCTTTTTGGAGTCAAATAGCTAAAACAAAAAAAGCCACCACCTAAAACAGAGGCCATGGGAAAGGCCAGTCAGGAGCTGAGTTATTTGGGTGGAAGGGTTTTGCTGGGGACTCAATATAAATGCAGAGGGCTGGGTATTGTTTTGATGGAGCTGCATGTCTGTGCAAGCAGCAGCAGCAGAAACACCACAGAAAGCAAACGGAAAAGAGTGTGGAAAGCCAAAGACATGGCCTGTAGCATGACCCTGAGAGAAAGCTAAGAAAAAACTTTTGGAGTAGAGTGCTGGCTGGAAAAAGAGGCTTGGAATATTGAGCAAGAAAACTGCTTGATTCATACTGTGTTCAGGAAAACAGGACTTCATCAAAGAAATACCTATCAACAATTTCTCCTCCTAATGTCAACAACTTGCAAGACTTTGAATATTGGCTAACCACTCAGATCAAAGGGGGTACCATATAGTTCCTACTTTGGCTGCAGCTTTCTCAGACCTTGGCTTCTAGGATTAGGTTTTTAGTATTAAAAAACTCACTGCTCCCTTTTAAACAGCACATTCATTTCAACAACCTTTTATTTATTTTAAAAGCTCCCTTTAACCTTACAACCAGTTGCCTAAGGGACCTTTTCAGAATCATATTTGCTTTGGGTTTACACATCACACTCTGCTATTTGCTCTGCCCTTTCCTTGTTTTGAATATTTTAGCAGCCAACATTAGAGCTCAGTCAATAGCGTTAAAAGTTCAAGCCAAAGCTCTCTCATTTTGTTCTTCTTTTGGGATTCTTTGCATGTAGAACCCTCTGTAAATATAAACTTTTTCTGACTGATTGTGTTACTACTGCATTTATTTCTACAAGGTAAGAGGCTCACTGCTGGGTTTATTCTTGAATTCCCCTTCGGTGAAATCCTGGTCCCACTAAGGTCAACTGGACTTTTGCCATTGACTTCAATGTGGCAGGATTAGATTAGGAAAGGAGGTCAGACTTCACCTAACTTCAATCTCTTTTTCTAGTCTAGACAAACCCCTGGAGAACTGAAGCTCCCATTCCTAGCGCCTTGCAATTGTGCAACAGGAGGATAATACCACCAATCTGATTTGCATCACACTAACCAAGTTTCTCCCTTCTCTGTCCTAGGAAGTGGCAATTCTGGGGCTTCTACTGACTTGTTTCCCTGCAAGACTGGGTAACAGATTGCTGCTGCATTGTATATTAGAGCATCCAAAACAATTTAGAATCACTGAATTGCCAGGCTGCTTGCTTGTTTCAATCAAATCATAACTAGCTTCAGAGAGGCTTATCTCACACTATAAGAGGCATAAAAATGAAGTATAATTATTCTCAGTTTCAGCAATGCGCAAACAATGTTGTGTTTTGTGTTCAAACACTGGACATATTTGACAAGTGCTACATTTACATTCTTGAACTGCCTCATGCTTTTTAAACAACTCAGTTGAATTCCTAATAGGCCCAATTCTGATCTGGCTTAAGCCAGTCATACTCCCCTGATGCCAACGGAGTAATTCCTGATTTACACTCATGTAGATTAGAGGAAATTCAGGCACATGGGAAATCATAAACCCCACATGATTTTGGTGCAAGGAAGAACTCATGAAACAGAATGGGGAAGCAGTAATTAAGCTGCTTTCAAGAATATTTTCTCTTCACCAAATTACATATGCATTATTAGCAAGCATTTACACGACTAGTTTAGGAAGAAATTTCTATGTTAAAAAGTGCAATAATTTTACTTACAAATTTAAGCAGTTTTACTGGTGGTATGCACTAGTACTGAACAAACACATAAAAAAACAAATTATATTGCTCTCTTAGTCATTCTATAAGCAGGCAGGCAGAGGGAAATCTTTTCTATCAAACAGTTTCTTCTCACTTTTTGACAATGTGTCTTTCTAAACTCTGTAACCCACATTATCACCTGAACTGTGGCCTCTTTGCTCAATGTTGCTGGTACAAAGTGTATCCAAAGCCAGCGTAGCCAGCCATGGGAGGATCACCCTAGTGCAGCAGTTCTCAAAAACTGTGGGTCAGGACCCCAAAGTGGGTCACAATCCCATTTTAATGGGGTCACCAGAGCTGGCATTAGACTGGCTGGGGCCTGGGACCAAAGCTGAAGCCCAAGCCTCACTGCCCAGGGCTGAAGCCTAAGCCCCTCAGCCCTGGGCAGCAGGGCTCAGGTCAGAGGCCCCTTGCCCAGGGATGAAGCCCTTGGGCTTTGGGCCCCCTGCCCAGGGTGCTGAGGCTCAGGCTTTGCTCCCCCCGCCCCCTCCCCCCCCCCAGAGCAGCAGGACTCGGACAGACTCAGGTTTTAGTCCCCCCTCTTGGAGCCATGTAGTAATTTTTGTTATCAAAAGGGGGTCATGACGCAATGAAGTTTGAGAATCCCTTCCCTAGTGTGTGCGGTGCAGAGTAAGCACAGTAGCTCCTATACGACCACTCCCTCCTTGCAAATGGGGGAAAGAGAGCTTGGATAGGACTTCCTTCCTTGCATCCTGCTGTTCTCTCGTTGCCAAAACAGTCCTATGGGGGCTATTGCAGCCTGGGTAGGAGTACAACAAGTGGAAGGAGACCAAAGACTCCCTAATAAGACAATGCATAAAGGACAATATCTGCAAGTATTTCAGACAAGACTACGTAACATCATACAAGGTACAATAGCCAAAGGATTACTTAGAATCTATTGCATGGAGACATACCGAGCCTGACATAAGGGTCTGTGTAGCCCATGGCTGTGCATATCTAGACTTTTTGATTTGTGGCTGGAGGGAGCCCCTGCCCAAGCTGTTGGCTGGCTGTAGATAAACCAGAATCTCTGCTGTTCTGCCAGTGCAACTTCTGATCACAAATGGGGACATCTCAGTGGAGGGGCCAGCTCAAATGCATGCTATGGACAGCAGGCTGTGGGAGGGATTCAGAGTAAGAGGGGCTATGGCTTCATTCCTGGGTCCCCTGCTATTTCTCAGATGACTTACACCTCTCCTTCTTGCTCCCCATCCCAAAACCATCCCCGGCTGGGGGCGTCAATTTGCCCCATCCCTGATCCTTCAAGGGACTATGGCTGGGAGTCCCTGCCTCAATTGCCCAGAGTGGTGACACCCTGCTCTAAGAGCTCCCCAGTGGAAAGAAGCTTCCCTTCTATTCCACACCCCAAAGTTACCGAGAGGATATCTTTGTTCTGATGAGGGACCTCCTCTCCTCTGCCTGGTGGACAACGCCAGCCCCACAAAAGAGCTGGGAGACGTACCTTTGAGCCAAACTGCTAATTCAATCTCTTCCCCAGCTGCAGTGAAAACCCCATTTCTCACTGGGCCATCAGGAGAGGCACTAAGGAAACTAAAGTGCACATGCTAAAAGCCCATATGAGTGGAAGAATTTGATACATAACACTGAAGCAAATGGATGTTACAAAACCTCTCATTCAGAGGAAGATGTTGAAAACCTCAGAGACAACAGGATCATTACAGAAGGGTTCAGGCACAGAGACATGAACTAATCTATGGGACACTCCAGTCTCCCAGCCAGGGACAGTCATCCAAAAAGCAAAGATTAACACTTTCAGAAAGAATCAAAGTAGTCACCTGATAAAGCACAACCATAGCGAAAACACATGCAAAGTGCCAGAATGGAACTCCCTACAGCACCGCATTTAAAAAACACTGAGTTTTCTACTTCCAAAGCAATAATGACAAGAGAAAATCCTGTATGGAGGTTATGAATGGAGGCAGATGTTCAGAAAGGTTTGCTTAGGGCACAATATCCTGTGTGTGAGGATTTCCCTTCATTAGTTGGGATTGAGACAGTCATTCGTTTACTAAATAAAATACTTTAACTGAAGGGCTTCTTTCCCCCTCATTTCAAATGTCAAACATACTTACAAGTACAAATACGATATAAAAAGACAAAACTGATGCTATGGGGTTTTTTTATACTCTCATGGAAAAATCAGAGGATGTTTCCTCTCCTAGTGCATTAATTCTCTCTTTGACAGGGGACTGGTTGATTCAGAAGATTGATAGTGGGTCTGCCTCTCTAATCTCCAAGCCCACCCCCTATACCAGGTCCCAGGAGGCAGCCTTACCACTGTTTCCACAATTCCCGCACAATGGGGCTTTTAGGGGCCTTTTACACTGTCCTGTCCCTTGAGTGGAGTAAAGGGGCCAGAGTAGAGGTGAGGATCTCAGACATACAGTACATAATAATACCTTTCAAACCAAAGATCCCAAATCATTTTACAAACATATGAAACTAAAATATAAACTGTACAATGGGATCACTTTATTGACTACTAACGTACAGCCACTTTTGAGGTGAAATGTAACAACAGTTCAACAGTACATAGCACCAAGACAGTTTTAGCAAAGGAAGTCAGTCAGCCAGGTAGGTCCTGTCTACAATGATACTTTTGTTAAAGGCCTCCACAGCTCAACTACCATGAATTCAGTTGCATGAACAGCAACAATTGTGGGAAGACAAGTGTAGGCTGGCTGCATTTAACTACTATGTCATCTGACTATGTGATGAGTTCTTGCTTTCCTCATTGTATGGGGGGTGGAGGGATAGCTCAGTGGTTTGAGCATTAGCCTGCTAAACCCAGGGTTGTGAGTTCAATCCTTGAGGGGGCCATTTAAGGATCTGGGGCAAAAATCTGTCAGGGGATTGGTCCTACTTTGAGCAGAGGGTTGAACTAGATGACCTCCTGAGGTCTCTTCTAACCCTGATATTCTGTGATTATAACAATACCCAAATTCACAGAAAAAGAATAACCCATAATCATTACAAACAACAGACATAGTTATACAGCAGCTCAACACAGAGAAGTAATACAATTACCAATCAATCATTAGCAGCTACATAGAATGGATCCACATTTAAGAATTGGTGAAATTGTTAATTTCAATTAAAACAGAATGTTTCTGAAAATTTACAAATTTAGCAGGGTGCTGGAACATCTTCCATTATAACTAGCAAGCTGAATTTGTGATAAAAATCTTGCCCATTACTCCTATGATTCTTGTTAACAAGAGAAAAACAAGTCAAGTCTCAGGCTCAAGGAAAAGAAAGTTCTCCAAGGGTTGGAAGGGACCTCAGGAGGTCATCTAATCCAACCCCGTGCTCAAAGCAGGACCAATCCCCAACTAACTCAACCCAGCCAGGGCTTTGTCAAGCCTGACCTTAAAAACCTCTAAGGAAGGAGATTCCACCACCTCCCTAGGTAACCCATTCCAGTGCTTCACCACCCTCCTAGCGAAAACATTTTTCCTAATATCCATATCAAAAGCTTAGCTAAAGTCAAGGAATAACATGTCGACTGCTTTTCCCTAATATCCAACCTAAACCTCCCCCAGTGCAACTTGAGACCATTACTCCTTGTTCTGTCATCTGCTACCACTGAGAACAGTCTCTAGATCCATCCTCTTTGGAACCCCCATTCAGGTAGTTGAAAGCAGCTATCAAATCCCCTCTCATTCTTCTCTTCTGCAGAATGCATAATCCCAACTCCCTCAGCCTCTCCTCATAAGTCATGTGCTCCAGCCCCCTAATCATTTTTGTTGCCCTCCGCTGGACTCTTTCCAATTTTTCCACATCCTTCTCGTAGTGTGGGGCTCAAAACTGGACACAGTACTCCCGATGAGGCCTTACCAATGCTGAATAGAGGGGAATGATCACATCCCTCGATCTGCTGGCAATGCTCCTACTTATACAGCCCAAAATGCAATTAGCCTTCTTGGCAACAAGGCACTGTTGACTCATATCGAGCTTCTTGTCTACTGTAACCCCAAGTCCTTTTCTGCAGAACTGCTGCCTAGCCACTCGGTCCCTAGTCTTCAGCAGGGCATGGGATTCTTCCATCCCAAGTGCAGGACTCTGCACTTGTCCTTGTTGAACCTCATCAGATTTCTTTTGGCCCAATCCTCTAATTTGTCTAGGTCCCTCTGTATCCTACCCCTACCCTCCAGTGTATCTACCACTCCTCCCAGTTTAGTGTCATCTGCAAACTTGCTAAGGGTGCAGTCCACACCATCCTCCAGATCATTAATGGAGATATTAAACAAAATATCCCAGGACCAACCCTTGGGACACTCCACTTGATACCGGCTGCCAACTAGACTGGAGCCATTGATCACTACCCGTTGAGCCCGATGGTCTAGCCAGCTTTCTATCCACCTTATAGTCCATTCATCCAGCCCATACTTCTTTAACTTGCTGGCAAGAATACTGTGGGAGACCATATCAAAAGCTTTGCTAAAGTCAAGGAATAACACGTCCACTGCTTTTCCCTCATCCACAGAGTCAGTTATCTCCTCGTAGAAGGCAATTAGGTAGTG